>NC_141874.1:376587715-376890745 GCF_056163025.1 Triticum urartu
TCCGAGATGCTTGCACCAGTCCACAGATGGATCGCTGGAGTTTGCACATTTTGTTAGCACATTTCGGATTGACAAAACCTTCTGGTTGCATCGTATACAACTCTTCTTTAGTAAATCCATTAAGGAATGCAGTTTTGTTTATCCATTTGCCAGATTTCATAAAACGCGGCAATTGCTAACATGATTCGGACAGACTTAAGCATAGATACGAGTGAGAAACTCTCATCGTAGTCAACACCTTGAACTTGTCGAAAACCTTTTGCGACAATTCTAGCTTTGTAGATAGTAACACTACTATCAGTGTCCGTCTTCCTCTTGAAGATCCATTTATTCTCAATTGCTTGCCGATCATCGGGCAAGTCAACCAAAGTCCATACTTTGTTCTCATACATGGATCCCATCTCAGATTTCATGGCTTCAAGCCACTTTGCGGAATCTGGGCTCACCATCGCTTCTTCATAGTTCGTAGGTTCATCATGATCTAGTAGCATGACTTCCAGAACAGGATTACCGTACCACTCTGGTGCGGATCTTACTCTGGTTGATCTACGAGGTTCAGTAGTATCTTGATCTGAAGTTTCATGATCATTATCATTAGCTTCCTCACTAACTAGTGTAGGTGTCACTGAAACAGTTTTCTGTGATGTACTACTTTCCAGTAAGGGAGCAGGTACTGTTACCTCGTCAAGTTCTACTTTCTTCCCACTCACTTCTTTCGAGAGAAACTCCTTCTCTAGAAAAACTCCGAACTTAGCAACAAAAGTCTTGCCTTCGGATTTGTGATAGAAGGTGTACCCAACAGTCTCCTTTGGGTATCCTATGAAGACATATTTCTCCGATTTGGGTTCGAGCTTATCATGTTGAAACTTTTTCACATAAGCATCGCAGTCCCAAACTTTAAGAAATGACAGCTTAGGTTTCTTGCCAATCCATAGTTCATATGGTGTCGTCTCAACGGATTTAGATGGTGCCCTATTTAACGTGAATGCAGCTGTCTCTAATGCATAACTCCAAAACGATAGTGGTAGATCGGTAAGAGACATCATAGATCGCACTATATCCAATAAAATACGGTTATGATGTTCGGACACACCATTATGCTATGGTGTTCCATGTGGCATGAGTTTGTGAAACTATTCCACATTGTTTTAATTGAAGACCAAACTCGTAACTCAAATATTTTACCTCTGCGATCATATCGTAGAAACTTTTATTTTCTTGTCACGATGATTTTCCACTTCACTCTGAAATTCTTTGAACTGTTCAAATGTTTCAGACTTATGTTTCATCAAGTAGATATCCCCATATCTGCTCAAATCATCTGTGAAAGTCAGAAAATAATGATACCTGCTGCAAGCCTTAATATTCATCGGACCACATACATCAGTATGTATGATCTCCAACAAATCTGTTGCTTGCTTCATTGTTCCGGAGAACGGCGTTTTAGTCATCTTGCCCAAAAGGCATGGTTCACAAGGATCAAGTGATTCATAATCAAGTGATTCCAAAATCCCATCAGCATGGAGTTTCTTCATGCGCTTTACACCAATATAACCTAAACGGCAGTGCTACAAATAAGTTGCACTATCATTATTAACTTTGCATCTTTTGGTTTCAAAATTATGATTATGTGTATCACCACGATCGAGATCCAACGAACTATTTTCATTGGGTGTGTAACCATATAAGGTTTTATTCATGTAAACAGAACAACAATTTATTCTCTTACTTAAATGAATAACCGTATTACAATAAACATGATCAAATCATATTCATGCTCAACGCAAACACCAAATAACACTTATTCAGGTTCAACACTAATCCCGAAAGTATAGGGAGTGTGCGATGATGATCATATCAATCTTGGAACCACTTCCAACACACATCGTCACTTCACCCTTAACTAGTCTCTGTTTATTCTGCAACTCCCGTTTCGAGTTACTAATCTTAGCAAATGAACTAGTATCAAATACCGAGGGGTTGCCATAAACACTAGTAAAGTACACATCAATGTATATCAAATATACTTATGTTCACTTTGCCATCCTTCTTATCTGCCAATCACTTGGGGTAGTTCCGCTTCCAGTGACCAGTCCCTTTGCAGTAGAAATACTTAGTCTCAGGCTTAGGACCAGACTTGGGCTTCTTCACTTGAGCAGCAACTTGCTTGCTGTTCTTCTTGAAGTTCCCCTTCTTCCCTCTGCCCTTTTCTTGAAACTAGTGGTCTTGTCTACCATCAACACTTGATGTTTTTCTCGATTTCTACCTTCGTCAATTTCCGCATTACGAAGAGCTTGGGAATCGTTTCCGTTATCCCTTGCATGTCATAGTTCATCACGAAGTTCTACTAACTTGGTGATGGTGACTAGAGAATTCTGTCAATCACTATCTTATCTGGAAGATTAACTCCCACTTGATTCAAGCGATTGTAGTACTCAGACAATCTGGGCACATGCTCACTAGTTGAGCGATTCTCCTCCATCTTTTAGCTATAGAACTTGTTGGAGACTTCATATCTCTCAACTCGGGTATTTGAACTATTAACTTCAACTCCTGGAACATCTCATATGCTCCATGACGTTCAAAACGTCTTTGAAGGCCCGATTCTAAGCCATTAAGCATGGTGCACTAAACTATCAAGTAGTCATCATATTGAGCTAGCCAAACGTTCATAACGTCTGTATCTGCTCCTGCAATAGGTCCGTCACCTAGCGGTGCATCAAGGACATAATTCTTCTGTGCAGCAATGAGGATAAACCTCAAATCATGGATCCAATCCGCATCATTGCTACTAACATCTTTCAATACAATTTTCTCTAGGAACATATCAAAATAAACATATGAAAGCAACAACGCAAGCTATTGATCGACAACATAATTTGCAAAATACTACCAGGACTAAGTTCATGATAAATTTAAGTTCAATTAATCATATTACTTAAGAACTCCCACTTAGATAGACATCCCTCTAATCTTCTAAGTGATTACGTGATCCATATCAACTAAACCATGACCGATCATCACGTGAGATGGAGTAGTTTTCAATGGTGAACATCACTATGTTGATCATATCTACTATATGATTCACGCTCGACCTTTCGGTCTCCGTGTTCCGAGGCCATATCTGCATATGCTAGGCTCGTCAAGTTTAACCTGAGTATTCCGCGTGTGCAAAACTGGCTTGCACCCGTTGTAGATGGACGTAGAGCTTATCACACCCGATCATCACGTGGTGTCTGGGCACGACGAACTTTGGCAACGGTGCATACTCAGGGAGAACACTTCTTGATAATTAGTGAGAGATCATCTTAAAATGCTACCGTCAAACTAAGCAAAATAAGATGCATAAAAAGATAAACATCACATGCAATCAATATAAGTGATATGACATGGCCATCATCATCTTGTGCTTGTGATCTCCATCTCCGAAGTACCATCATGATTTCTATCGTCACCGGCATGACACCATGATCTCCATCATCTTGATCTATATCAATGTGTCGTCACATGGTCGTCTCGCCAACTATTGCTCTTGCAACTATTGCTATCACATAGCAATAAAGTAAAGCAGTTATTTGGCGCTTGCATCTTATGCAATAAAGAGACAACCATAAGGCTTTTGCCAGTTGCCGATAACTTCAACAAAACATGATCATCTCATACAACAACTTATATCTCATCACGTTTTGACCATATCACATCACAACATGCCCTGCAAAAACAAGTTAGACGTCCTCTACTTTGTTGTTGCAAGTTTTACGTGGCTGCTACGGGCTTAAGCAAGAACCAATCTCACCTACGCATCAAAACCACAACGATAGTTTGTCAAATAGACTCCGTTTTAACCTTCGCAAGGACCGGGCGTAGCCACACTTGGTTCAACTAAAGTTGGAGAAACAGTCACCCGCAAGTCACCTTTGTGCAAAGCATGTCGGGGAAACCGGTCTCGCGTAAGCGTACGCGTAATGTCAGTCCGGGCCGCTTCATCCAACAATACCGCCGAACCAAAGTATGACATGCTGGTAGGTAGTATGACTTATATCGCCCACAACTCACTTGTGTTCTACTCGTGCATATAACATCAAACCATAAAACCTAGGCTCGGATGCCACTGTTGGGGAACGTAGTAATTTCAAAAAATTTCCTACGCACACACAAGATCATGGTGATGCATAGCAACGAGAGGGGAGAGTATGATCTACGTACCCTTGTAGATCAACAACGGAAGCGTTGACACAACGTAGAGGAAGTAGTCGTACGTGTTCCCGATCCGACCGATCCAAGCACCGTTACTCCGGCACCTCCGAGTTCTTAGCACACGTACAGCTCGATGACGATCCCCGGGCTCCGATCCAGCAAAGCTTCGGGGAGGAGTTCCGTCAGCACGACGGCGTGGTGACGATCTTGATGTTCTACTGTCGCAGGGCTTCGCCTAAGCACCGCTACAATATGACCGAGGTGGAATATGGTGGCAGGGGGCACCGCACACGGCTAAGGAACGATCACGTGGATCAACTTGTGTGTCTATGGGGTGCCCCCTGCCCCTGTATATAAAGGATGGAGGAGGAGGAGGCCGGCCAAGGCTAGGCGCGGCCAGGATGTGGAGTCCTACTAGGACTCCAAGTCCTAGTAGGAGTCCACCAAGAGGGGAGGAAGGGAGAAGGAAGTGGAGGAGTAGGAAAGGTGGCCGGCCCCCTTTTCCCTAGTCCAATTCGGACTAGAGGGGAGGGGGGCGCAGCAGGCCTTTTCTCCTCTTCCCACTAAAGCCCATCAAGGCCCAATACTTCTCCCAGCGAATTCCCGTAACTCTCCGGTAGTCCGAAAAATACCCGAATCACTCGGAACCTTTCCGAAGTCCGAATATAGTCGTCCAATATATCGATCTTTACGTCTCGACCATTTCGAGACTCCTCGTCATGTCCCCGATCTCATCCGGGACTCCGAACTCCTTCGATACATCAAAACTCATAATATAACTGTCATCGAAACCTTAAGCGCGCGGACCCTACGGTTCGAGAACAATGTAGACATGACCGAGACACGTCTCCGGTCAATAACCAATAGCGGGACCTGGATGCCCATATTGGCTCCTACATATTCTACGAAGATCTTTATCGGTCAGACCGCATAACAACATACGTTGTTCCCTTTGTCATCGGTATGTTACTTGCCCGAGATTCGATCGTCGGTATCCAATACCTAGTTCAATCTCGTTACTGGCAAGTCTCTTTACTCGTTCCGTAATACATCATCTCGCAACTAACTAATTAGTTGCAATGCTTGCAAGGCTTATGTGATGTGCATTACCGAGAGGGCCCAGAGATACCTCTCCGACAATCGGAGTGACAAATCCTAATCTCGAAATACGTCAACCCAACATCTACCTTTGGAGACACCTGTAATGCTCCTTTATAATCACCCAGTTACGTTGTGACGTTTGGTAGCACCCAAAGTGTTCCTCCGGCAAACGGGAGTTGCATAATCTCATAGTCATAGGAACATGTATAAGTCATGAAGGAAGCAATAGCAATATACTAAACGATCGTGTGCTAAGCTAATGGAATGGGTCATGTCAATCAGATCATTCAACTAATGATGTGACCTCGTTGATCAAATAACAACACTTTGTTCATGGTTAGGAAACATAACCATCTTTGATTAACGAGCTAGTCAAGTAGAGGCATACTAGTGACACTCTGTTTGTCTATGTATTCACACATGTATTACGTTTCCGATTAATACAATTCTAGCATGAATAATAAACATTTATCATGAAATAAGGAAATAAATAATAACTTTATTATTGCCTCTAGGGCATATTTCCTTCAGAGAGTAGATGGTAAGTTCACCAAGTATCATCGCATAGCATAATCCTACCCGGTGATCCTCCCCTCGTCGCCTGTGAGAGAGCAATCACTGGTTGTATCTGGCACTTGGAAGGGTGTGTTTTATTAAGTATCTGGTTCTAGTTGTCATAAGGTCAAGGTACAACTCCAGGTCGTCCTTTCACCGAGGGACACGGCTATTCGAATAGATCAACTTCCCTACAGGGGTGCACCACATTTCCCAACATGCTCGATCCCCTTTATCCGGACACTTTTCTGGGTCATGCCTGGCCTCGGAAGATCAACACGTCACAGACCTACCTAGGCATAACAGAGAGGTCAGCACACCGGTCTAAATCCTGTGGCGCAGGGGTCTGGGCCCATAGCCCAGTGCATACCTGCACGTTGCGTATGCGGCCGGCAAGCAGACCTAGCCTCCCTTATACAAGAGCAGTCGTTCCAGTCCAACCCGGCGCGCGCCGCTCAGTCGCTGAAGTCACGAAGGCTTCGGCTGATACCACGACATCGAGTGCCCACAACTGTTCCCGCGTAGTTGGTTAGTGCGTAGAGGCCAATGGCCAGACTCAGATCAAATACCCAGATCTCGTTAAGCGTGTTATTTTGAAATAACCACGGACGCTGACCAGGGCCAGGCCCACCACTCTCCTAGGTGGTCTCAACCTGCCTTGTCGCTCTACCACAAAGGTTCACTCAGAGGGCCGTCTGAACAAACGTCCTTTCGGACCCAATCCGTGAATCACTTGCGGGTACTCTACGAGTCGACCCGACTTTAGTCATCATAGGTATCATATAATATGTATATAAGTATATACCCGTGATCACCTCCCGAGTGATCACGACCCGATAGTATAGCATGGCAGACGGACAAGAATGTAGGGCCACTGATGATAAACTAGCATCCTATACTAAGCATTTAGGATTGCAGGTAAGGTATCAATAACCGTAGCAAGAATGACAGACTATGCATCAAGATAGGATTTACGGAAAGCAGTAACATGCTACACTACTCTAATGCAAGTAGTAGAGAGAAGAGTAGGTGATATCTGGTGATCAAGGGGGGGGGCTTGCCTGGTTGCTCTGGCAAGAAGGAGGGTTCGTCAACAATGTAGTCGATAGGGGCACCAGCAGCGGCATCAGTCTCGTAGTCTACTGGAGAGAAGAGGGGGAAGAAACAATAAATACAATGCAAACATAAGCACGACGATGTATGACATGACCAAGCGCGACGCTAGGTGTGCCCTAACGTGGTAGGAGGTGATACCGACGAAGAGGGAAAAGATCCGGGAAAGTATCCCCGGTGTTTCGCGTTTTCGGACAGATGAATCGGAGGGGGAAAGTTGCGTGTTTGCTATGCTAGGGACGCGTGGTGGACGAACGGGCTGTGAATCCGGATTTGTCTCATCGTTCTGAGCAACTTTCATGTACAAAGTTTTTCCATCCGAGCTACGGTTTATTTTATATTATTTTTTAAAGTTTTAAATCATTTTCTAGAATTATTAGATTATTTTAATTTGAAATAAATGTGAATTGCTAGGTGCACCCAGCTCTGGGTACACATAAGTGTACTAGAGGGGCTGACATGTGGGTCCATGGGGTCCCAGTTGACCAGTCAAACTTTGACTGGTCAACAGGGGGTGGGGCCCCCTTGTCATACACTGTTTTACTAACCTAACAGATTAAATAGACTAATTAGGTTATTAGTTTAACTAACACAAGATAATTAAGTAAAATTTCATTTTAATTAATCAATTTTCTATTATATTTTTTTAAATGTTCAGGGGGCTGGGCCCCACATGTCATTGGCCCATAGGGGCCTACCGTGTTAGCGGGCAGGCTACGGGCGTGCGGGCGCAGGGCGCTGGCATGGAGCAGCAGCAGTAGCCAAGGGGCGGCGCCGGCGTGGCCTCACGCGGCGGAGCCGAGGCGGGAGGCAACACGACACAGGGGGCGTGGCGCGACGTGGCGGAGGCTCTGTGGTTCAGGCGACACGAGCGGCGGCGAGCAGGGGCCGCGGGCGGGGCCGGCGAGGTGCCCACATGGGGCGCTGGCGAGCAGGAGACTGCGGCGCGGGGTTGTGGCCGGGCGTGAGAGGCGCGGCCATGGCTGGTCCAGGGCGTGCGGGAGCTCGACGGCGGACGCACGCGGAGGTAGGTGGCCGCGGGCGCCAGCAGCAGATGCGACGCGGGTGCGCGGGGCATCGTGATTCGTCGCGAGGAGGACGCCGACGCAGGCAGGCGCAGCCACGACGGCGTGAGCCGCGTCGGGGAGAAGGAACAGAGGAGGGGCGCAGTAGCAGCAGGCGGGGGTCGCGGTGGTCGAGCGCCGGTGTGGGACGGCGTGCGAGTGAGGGGAAGGGGAGGCCGAGGGACTCACCATAGTTGCAGGGTACGGGGCAGCGGTTGTCGAGGCGGACGATGGTGACGACGCGATGCAGGGGAGGCAGCTCAGCGGCAGCTCGGCGGGGAGGTCCGGCGAGGGGCGACACCGGGGTGGGCGCCGGTGTCCAGGTGCAGGTCGGGGCAGTCGACATGGTTTAGGGTCGCCCGACGAGGAGGAGATGAGGAGGCGAGGTGACAACATAGGGCGACGCGGCACTGGCCAGGTTGTCCGGCGAGGGAGGGCACTTCGGGTGGCGGCGGTTGGCGAAGGGGCGCCGGGATCGATCCCCCCTTCCCGATCCAGTTCGGGATCGAGAGGTGGGAGGAGAGACGAGGGAGAGTGGGGGGATTGTGGGGGTGGTTGGGCTAGGGTTTCCCAAGGGTGAGATTTAAGTGGGAGGGCGAGGGGGCCGGCTGGGCCATGTGGCAAGCTGGGCCACGGCCTAGCAGCAATGGGGTTGTTGTGTCGGGGTTGTTGTTGTTGTTGTTGTTGTTGTTGTTGTTGTTGTTGTTCTTTTCCTTTTTCTTTATTTTCTTTTCTGTTTTCTCTCATTTCCTAAACATTTCAGTTTTGGAAAAATATATAGGTTGCACCTAATTTAGTAAACTTAATTATGCCACATTCCGAACATTTTTGTTTTGTTATTTGAAAAACTTTTATTGTTTGTCCAAAATTAGAATTTGATTTTGAAACATTTTGATTTAACGCGAGGGTTAGCAACAGTAACAGAGGTGACATGGCATCATTAGCAGAGATTATTGTAGCTTAATTATCCGGGCGTCACAATTCTCCTTCACTAAAAGAAATCTCGTCCCGATTTAAGAGGTAGTGAAAGGGGGGAGGTTTGGTAGCGAATCTAGTGGGTCTTCGCATTCTGGCTTGCTCTGCTCGAAGAGGCCGATCCAATACATTGATGTCTTCATTTCTCTACTTTAGGTCATGATGAAGTTGTCGTCCTTTCTTTGGGAACTCCTACGTACTTACGAATAAGTAAGGGGCAGATCAACAACGACAGAATGCTATAAGGGTAATAATCTGGGATTAACCCATGAATGAGTATATGAGTACCTCTCGAGTTGAACAAATAAAACACATCGAGAGTAAAGTTCGAAGGTACAATAAGAAGTTTCAAGCAGCCAGGCAATCATTCAATGCCTAGTCAGATGGTGAAAGGGTTTCAGGGCAACGTGAATAAGTATTACCAGAATAGATCACTAGGAATGTGGCTCGTGAATTGCATACAAAGCCACGCGCGAGGTATAACTTTGGGAACAGGGGGTGTACAGTTGAGTCAGGTTTCGATCCTGTGGAACTGTGGGTTATGGGCCCACCATGTGGGTTAGAAGTAGGAAGGGTGGTGACATCTTGCGTGATTATGTAAGCAAGGCATGTCAGAGGATTGCCTGTCATTTATGTCGGCAACAACATCGGTACCAAGGGCGAGGGACGAAGAGAACCATTTTCCTGCTCGTCGAAACGAGGCGGACCAATAGGCAAAGTTCTCGTCCATCGGTGGTTACCGGAATATCATCAAGAATAGTAACAGGGTCTTACTAACCGTGTTGTACACCATGGTGTTTACATAAGCAGGAGAATATTACTGCTTAGATCATATAGATCACCAATAAGGTTGAACAAAACAATGGAAAGGAAAAAGGTGATCTTCATATTTAAACAGAACAATGGAAAGGAAAATGTGTTTAAACACATATTTCAGGGATATATCCTTCCCAAGGACAAGCATAACATGATATCCATGAAAGGATATAATGTAGAAAACTCTTTAGGTATGGGGAGAGAAATTCCCAGACATTACCCATACAACGGTGTTTGGATAATTGAGCAGGAAACATTTAGCATTGGGCTTCAAATGTTCTTGTTGAAAATCAGAGTACCATAGACGTGCTTCGAGATAGCATTGGCATGGTCTTCAGGTGAAGATCAGACTTTAGAAACACAAAGGATCCATCAAGAACGGCTTGTAGAATAAGTCTTACAATTTCCTCATGGAAGAAAGGATAGCCTTGCTAAAAAGGAAATGGTAGCAATAGTGTAACGCCTCGGACACACCCGCCGGTGGTCGTTACTCCTGGCGGGATCTAGACTGGCCCCACAGATCAATACTAGTCTTTTCTGCGCACTTTGTCCCCACTCGTGCGCACCCGGGAGCAACTTCCCGGTCGGCCACCCATCCTGACACTACTCCAAGCTGAGCACGCTTAACTTTGGAGTTCTGTCCGAATGGGCTCCCGGAAAAGAAGGAATTCCTTATTGATATGAGTAGTCTATCATCCCTAATAAGCCAGGCCATCACAAATAGGTCCTCCGGCCATGTGTGCTAGGCATGATATCGCCTTACCGGGTCATATAAAGATGTTATAACTCCTGGAAGTATGTTCCAACCATCATATCTGACCGAGATTCAGATCTGATTGGTGTCAGGATACCTCAGACTCAAGATGCATGAGAAGAAAAAGTGCAACACAAATTGACGAGATGACATTTTAAGATCCTCGGGAAATGAAGTATGGAAGCGAGTTCCGAAACAAGAGTTCATCATTAAATCAAGGAGAGGGTGAGGAGGTGGATGATGGCTCAGCGACCATTCCTCCAGATTTCCAAAAAGATGGGTTTCCACAATCATGTGAACAAGGAGATAACATTAGTCAGATCAAATGATATAATGGGGTACTCGAGGAAAGCATACACAATCGAACATTGATTGAAAGGTCCACCCGAAATATGGGCTGGGTCGCACGATCAATGTTAGAATGGTGACTAAATGAACAAAATAAGTAGAACGAAACTATCGACCATTCACTTCCAAGCAATAGAGTTGCTAGAAGTTTTGAATTTACACCTCAAAGTTCGATAGCCGGTATTCCGATTAGAAACCACACGAGGACCAAGAAATGAATGGAGATGGCGAGAAGTAATACTATAACAAGAATTCTTAAGAGGTGGAGAATTTCTCACAACATCCTTGATATAAAAGATGATAATAATCCAAGGTGGAACATAACATAAGGTGGATATCAAGGAGCTCCATAACAAGATCAAGTTTGTGTCGGAGGGAAGGCAATGATGTCATCGATGATAATACAAGTCATCGAGGGGCAAGGATGGTATTTCTCATCAAGAATTGAATTGATATCCTGGAAGACCTCAGAATGTTGATGATGATCGCGACACATTTGTCGAGAGGTTTCAAGAAGATGTAACCGATCCGCGATGACATCAAGCCAATGGAATGATGAAGCGAAAAGTTATTGAAACCATAGGTACGACACAAACTTGAAATCAAGCTTGTTGTTCAAGGACAATTGATATGACGAGGAAGATCGACGTAAGATTAGCTCACCCTTGAAATTTTTGGTCCGGGAAGAAGGACCAGGTAGCACAGTTAAAATCGGCATGACAAGGATATAGCCAAGCAGGCTAGGAATGACGTGATCGAGTTTATCACCTCAATATTTGATTAATCACGGTGCGGACTTGAGTCAGTTATTGGTGTCTTTGAGTGTTTAATAACTCAGAGCCTGTGAAAAATTGGAATCAATGGGGAATGTGGCACTTGATGAAGTACTCATAAGAATTTATGCGGTTCCATGATAATCTCGAGATACCAGGGGGTAATACTTGACGACAGATCAAAGTAGAGGTTGGACTAGGGTAAAGCTCTGCAGAAGATAAGTGCTCAAACTTGCACGAGAAATGGAATCAAGGAGAAACATGGTCGGAACCATGTCCACAGATACAAGATGAACTTATAACAAGGGGATAATTATTTTAAGTGAAGCTTCCATGATAAAGTATACATCGGGTCCATGGGCATGAACACAGGGTTCAAGGTCGACTCCCACTTGTTCAACGCATAACCTTTCATTCACCTCTCATATTTCGAAAATGACATTAGTTGTTGAAAATTTTACCTGGTGCAGTACCAGATAAGTATGACCTGTGAAATATTTTGGGTTCACACGGATTAGGGAAGGCATAGGTTCAACCCATCAGAGCATCTTAGGAACATATACCACAAAATTTGGAGTAAATAATGCAAGCTCGAAAGTAGAGCATGGTTCACAAAGCAGAGGATACAATTTACCAAAGGCATTATATACCCATGGAAAGGCTCACATGGTTATTCAATATGAAGGACATGGTCGGATAAAATCCGACAAAGGGTCTGGTGGTCCACAAGGGATCTGATGTGAGGATCGGTACTCAACTAGAGGAGGAAAGAGTGCATGGAGGTCAGATTATAGAAACAACTGACTAACTCAAAGCTCAAATGCAAAGGAAATATGAATTCCAAGACAAGGGATCAGAAGCAATGCTCTGATTAGGGATGGTTAAGTTGAATAGCCTTAGGGGTACAATCGATGGCAATTTGGTCGGTCGAGATCCAGCTCAAGTTTAAAATGACCTGTGAGACGGAAGGATAATCCTAGGATTCGACTGATGATTGTGAACATTTGCAACTTATTGAATCAATGGACTCAAAAATGATAGTGACCAAGGATTCCACTAGTATTTGTATACTTATGGGATTAACCATAATGCAAGCAAGTAAGAATTTCAAGAACAACTGGCGGTTGAGGATTTTTGAAAGATCAATTAGTATTTCGAACACTTTGGTGAAACACATGAACAACTGGGGAGAAACAAATCCTTGGTGTGTGTGAGGATTAATTTGTAGGTGTATTCAGGTGACCAGGATCTGTTAGGCAGTAGGCACATGGATTTTCGGAACAACAACGAGTATTTTGAGGTATCTTATAATAACAAGAGCAACTGGGGACTAAGGTAAGAATGCCAAGCACATGTAGTTATCTATAGGGGTTGACGGTGGAAGGGAATTGCAAACGCAATGAGCACAAGTTCTCGAGATTACTTCGGAGAGGATCTTCTGAATCCTCTGGTGCAGTAGGCGATCATCTGTAATAAGGGACTCTCCGGAAGGAAGTAATTACGAGAACCTAGAGTTAGAGTTAGCAAAATCTTTTAACCCGAATAGAAGAGAGATCAGAGTCCCAGAGTATAGATGAGGAATAAAAGATCCTAATACCACCCAATGGTGACGTGGGCCCGTAAGCCGCACAACCATGTTAGTTAAAAGTTTTGCAATGAATAGACTCAACTTCAGCCAAGGAGTTTGGAAGGGGGATTCCTACAGGCAGTCGGCTCTGATACCAACTTGTGATGTCCCCGATTTGACCGTACACTAATCATACACGCAAATGTGTACGATCAAGATTAGGGACACACGGGAAGATATCACAACACAACTCTGCTAATAAAACAAGTCATTCAAGCATCATATTACAAGCCAGGGGCCTCGAGGGCTCGAATACAAGAGCTCGATCATAGACGAGTCAGCGGAAGCAACAATATCTAAGTACAGACATAAGTAAACAAGTTTGCCTTAAAAAGGCTAGCACAAACTGGGATACAAATCGAAAGAGGCGCAGGCCTCCTGCCTGGGATCTTCCTAAACTACTCCTGGTCGTCGTTAGTGGCCTGCACGTAGTAGTAGGCACCTCCAGTGTAGTAGGAGTCTTCGTCGATGGTGGCGCCTAGCTCCTGGGCTCCGTCGTCTGCTCGCAACAATCGGGTATAGAAAGGGGGGAAAGGGGGAGCAAAGCAACCGTGAGTACTCATCCAAAGTTCTCGCAAGCAAGGAACTACACTACATATGTATGCATTGGTATCAAATGGAAAAGGGGTAGCATATGTGGACTGAACTGCAGAATGCCAGAATAAGAGGGGGATAGCTAGTCCTATCGAAGACTACACTTCTGGCAACCTCCATATTGCAGCATGTAGAACAAAGTAGATGGTAAGTTCACCAAGTATCATCGCATAACATAATCCTACCTGGTGATCCTCCCCTCGGCGCCCTGTGAGAGAGCGATCACCGGTTGTATCTGGCACGTGCAATGGTGTGTTTTATTAAGTCTCCGGTTCTAGTTTTCATAAGGTCAATGTACAACTCTGGGTCGTCCTTTTACCGAGGGTCACGGCTATTCGAATAGATCAACTTCCCAGCAGGGGTGCACCAAATTTCCCAACACGCTCGATCCCCTTTGTCCCGGCACACTTTTCTGGATCATGCCCGGCCTCGGAAGATCAACACATCGCAGCCCTACCTAGGCACAACAGAGAGGTCAGCACGCCGGTCTAAATCCTATGGCGCAGGGGTCTGGGCCCATCGCCCATTGCACACCTGCACATTGTGTACGCGGCGGCGAGCAGACCTAGCCTCCCTTATACAAGAGCAGGCGTTCCAGTCCGACCCGGCGCGCACCGCTCAGTCACTGACGTCATGAAGGCTTCGGCTGATACCACGACGTCGAGTGCCCATAACTGTTATCGCGTAGTTGGTTAGTGCGTATAGGCCAATGGCCAGACTCAGATCAAATACCTAGATCTCGTTAAGCATGTTATTTTGAAATAACCACGGACGCCGACCAGGGCCAGGCCCACCTCTCTCCTAGGCGGTCTCAACCTGCCATGTCGCTCCGCCACAAAGGTTCACTCAAAGGGCCGTCCGGACAAACGTCCTTTCGGACCCAATCTGTGAATCACTCGCGGGTACTCTACGAGCCGACCCGACTTTATTTATCACAGGTATCATATAATATGTATATAAGTATACACCCGTGATCACCTCCCGAGTGATCACGGCCCGATAGTATAGCATGGCAGACGGACAAGAATGTAGGGCCACTGATGATAAACTAGCATCCTATATTAAGCATTTAGGATTGCAGGTAAGGTATCAATAACTGTAGCAACAATGACAGGCTATGCATCATGATAGGATTTACGAAAAGCAGTAACATGCTACACTACTCTAATGCAAGTAGTAGAGAGAAGAGTAGGCGATATCTGGTGATCAAGGGGGGGGGGCTTGCCTGGTTGCTCTGGCAAGAAGGAGGGGTCGTCAACAACGTAGTCGATTGGGGCACCAACAGCGGCGTCAGTCTCGTAGTCTACCGGAGAGAAGAGGGGGAAGAAATAATAAATACAATGCAAACATAAGCATGACGATGTATGACATGACAAAGCCCGACGCTAGGTGTGCTCTAACGCAGTTGGAGGTGATACAGACGAAGGGGGAAACATCCGGGAAAGTATCCCCGGTGTTTCGCATTTTCAGACAGATGAATCGGAGGGGGAAAGTTGCGTGTTTGGTATGCTACGGACGCGTGGCGGACGAACTGGTTGCGGACCCGGATTCGTCTCGTCGTTTTGAGCAACTTTCATTTACAAAGTTTTTCCATCCGAGCTACAGTTTATTTTATATTAATTTTTAAAGTTTTAAATCATTTTCTGGAATTATCAGATTATTTTAATTCGAAATAAATGTGGATTGCTAGCTGCACCTAGCTCTGGGTACACATAAGTCTACCAGAGGGGCTGACATGTGGGTCCAAGGGGTCCCAGTTGACCAGTCAAACTTTGACTGGTCAACAGGGGGTAGGGCCCCCTTGTCATACACTGTCTTAGTAACCTAACATATTAAATAGACTAATTTGGTTATTAGTTTAACTAACACAGGTTAATTAAGTTAATCAGCATTTTAATTAATTAATTATTTTTTAAAAAACGTTGAGGGGGTTGGGCCCCACATGTCATTGGCCCATAGGGGCCTACCGGGTTAGCGGGCAGGCTACAGGCGCTGGCATGGAGCAGCAGTAGTAGCCAATGGGCGGCGCCGGCATGGCCTCACACGGCGGAGCCGAGGCGGGAGGCAAGGCGACACAGGGGGCGCGGCGCGACGGGGCAGAGGCTCTGTGGTTCAGGCGACGCGAGCGGCGGCAAGCAGGGGCCTCGGGCGTGGCCGGCGTGGTGCCCGCAGGCGGCGGTGGCGAGCAGGAGAGCACGGCGTGGGGTTGTGGCCGGGCGTGAGGGGCGCGGCCATGGGCGGTCCAGGGCGTGTGGGAGCTCAACGGTGGACGCGCACGGGGCATCGTGATTCATCGCGAGGAGGAAGCCGACGCGGGCAGGTGCAGCCACAGTGGCGTGAGCCGCTACGGGGAGAAGGAACACAGGAGGGGGCGCAGTAGCAGCAGGCGGGAATCGGGGTGGTCGAGCGCCGGTGCAGGACGGCGTGCGAGTGAGGGGAAGGGGAGGCCGAGGGCCTCACCATAGCTGTAGGGTACGGGGCAGCGGTTGTCGAGGGGGACGATGGTGACGACACGATGCAGGCGAGGCAGGCCGGCGGGGAGGTCCGGCGAGGGGCGGCACCAGGGTAGGTGCTGGCGTTCGGGCGCGGGGCGGCGCGGTCGACATCGTTCAGGGTCGCCCGACGAGGAGGAGATGAGGAGGCGAGGCGACGACGTAGGGTGACACGGCACCGGCGAGGTTGTCCGGCGAGGGAGGGCACTTCGGGCGGCAGCGGTTGGCGAAGGGGCGCCGGGATCGATCCCCCCTTCCCGATCCAGTTCGGGATCGAGAGGTGGTGGGAGAGACGAGGGAGAGTGGGGGGGGGGGGGTCGTGGGGGTGGTTGGGCTAGGGTTTCCCAGGGGTGGGGGTTAAGTGGGAGGGCGAGGGGGCCGGCTGGGCCAAGTGGGAAGTTGGGCCACGACCCAGCAGCAATGGGGTTGTTGTTTCATTTATTGTTTTTGTTGTTTTTGTGTTTGTTTTCTGTTTTTGTTTTTGTTCTTTTCCTTCTAATTTATTTTCTTTTCTGTTTTCTCTCATTTCCTAAACATTTCAGTTTTGGCAAAATATATAGGTTGCACCTAATTTAGTAAACTTAATTATGCCACATTCCGAACATTTTTGTTTTGTTATTTGAAAAACTTTTATTGTTTGTCCAAAATTAGAATTTGATTTTGAAACGTTTTGATTTAACGCGAGGGTTAGCAACAGTAACAGAGGTAACGTGGCATCATTAGCAGAGATTATTGTAGCTTAATTATCCGGGCGTCACAATGAGGCCACTCAAAAAAGGAGGAAATAGAAATAAAAAAATAAAAAATAAAAAATGGGAGAAAAAGGGGGGAGAGGGTACACACTACTATCCTCTTACCACACTTGTGCTTCAAAGTAGCACCATGTATTTCATATAGAGAGTCTCCATGATTTTCATTTTCATATACTAGTGGGATTTCTACATTATAGAACTTGACTTGCATATTTCAATGAAGAGCTTCCTCAAAATGCTCGAGGTCTTCATGAGCAAGTAAGTTGGATGCACACCCACTTAGTTTCACATAGAGAGCTTTCATACACTTGTAGCTCTAGCGCGTCCGTTCCATGGCAATCGCTACTCCTTGCATTAACATCGATTGTAAGGCCTCTCCATTGCCTAACCATCAGGCTACATAGATGTGAGACTTTCTTATACCTTTTTGTCTTCCGTTATCAACCCCCATCATCATTCTCTTTGCCATCCAAAGTGCTAAGTCCTTGGCTCACTCTCAAGTATTGCGTGAGAATTGAAAAGGCTAAAGCGAGAAATGGTATGATTTAATTGCTTGGTTTGGCACTGGGGTTGTTCTTGATTTGATATATTTATGGTAGGAAACTGAGCATGGCATGCTTTTCATGATTAAGTATTTAGGGATCACATTCTTTGGCCTCTTTATTTTGAAAGACAGTGATTGTTTACTTGCATGTTTATGTATTATTGTTTCAATGCCAAATTCGTAGACTAATACCTTACATCAATCGCGTCCCAATATTCATATCATGATTACATCATTTGATCAAGAACATGTTTGGTAGCATTCAACATCAAAAATTATTTTGTTATCAATTACCTACTCGAGGACGGGTAGGAATTAAGTTTGGGGATGTTGATACGTGTCACATGTATCTACGCTTTTTGATTGCTAAATGCTATTATATTATCACTTTTGTATGCTTTATTTATCATTTTATATTATTTTCCCAGACTAACCATTAGTTTAGTGCCGAATTCCAGTTCCTATTTTTGGTTTCGCAAAAAATTCATACATGGAGAAGTCCAAACATGATGAAAACTTACAAGAAATTTTTGTGGAAAATATGCAACACTAGAAGCTTGAGGAGGGAGCCAGAAGTGCGATGTGGTCCCCAAAAACCTAGGTGGCACGTCCCCAAGGGGTGCACCGAGCAGGCTTGCGGGAGCCCCATACCTCCTTTTGACCTAATTCGAAGCCTATAAATTTCATGATTTCCCAAAACCCTTAGAATGAGACCCGAAAGAATTTTATCGCCACCCTGCTACTTGCGAGCTGAGTTGATATTTTCCCCAAAGAGGAAGGGTGAAGCAATATAGTAGCGGATAGTATTTCCCTTAGTGAGAACCAAGGTTATCGAACCAATAGGAGAACCACACAAATGCCTAGTAATTAGTACCTGCAAACAAAGGAGCAATTACTTGCACCCAACGTGGGCAAGAGGGTTGTAAATCCCCTTGTACTTGTTAATTGCAAGGATTAAATCTGATAGTAGTAGCTAGATAAATTGCAAAGTAAAATTGCAGCAAGGTAATTTTGGTTTCTGTAATTTGTTTGAAATAGACTCGGGGGCCATAGTTTTCACTAGAGTCATCTCTCTCATAATAATAGCATACAGTGGGTAGACAAATTATTGTTGGGCAATTGATAGAAAAGCACATAGTTATGACGTTATTTATGGCAATGACCATGTATATAGGAATTACGTCCATGACAAGTAGACCGGCTCCTGCCTGCATCTACTACTATTACTCCACCCATCGACCACTATCCAGCATGCATCTAGGGTATTAAGTTCATGACAAAGAGAGTAACACTTTACACAAGATGACATAATGTAGATAGAATAAAACAAAGCAATATGATTAAACCCCATCATTTTACCCTTAGTAGCAACAATACAAATACGTGCATCGCTACCCCTTCTGTCATGAAATGAGGACATCGCAAGGTTGAACCCACTACAAAGAACCTCTCCTGCTAAAGATAAATCAATCTAGTTGGCCAAACCAAACTGATAGATCGGAGACAAATGCAAAGCTATAAAAATCATGCATAATAATGTTTAGAAAAGACTCAATTATTTTCAATGAATAATCTGATCATAAACCCGCAATTCATTAGATCCCGACAAACACACCGCAAGAGAAGTTTATGTCAAATAGAACTCAAAGGAGAACACTGTATTGAAGATCAACGAGATGGAGAGAGTCATCTAGCAAGTTACTATGGACCCGTAGGTCTATGGTGAACTACTCACACATCATCGGAGGTGCGACCAGGTTGATGTAGAGGCCCTCAGTGATCGATTCCCCCTCCGACAGAGTACGAAAAAGGCCTTCAGATGGGATTGCGGAAGAACAGAGACTTGTGGCGCCGAAAAAATTGTTTCGGTGGCTTCTCCAGGGGTTTCCCAATATTTGAGAATTGATAGAGCTGGAATTAGGTTAGACGGAGCCACGATGGCCCCAAAAGGCATCAGGGCGCGCCTACCTCCTCCCCCAGGTGCGCGCCCTATTGCCTTGTCGTCCCCTCGTAGGTCTTATGGCCCCTCCCCGAAGCTTCTAGGGTCTCTTATGTCCAGAAAAAATCGTCAAAAAATTTCGACGTGTCTGGACTTCGTTTGGTATAGATTTTTTGGAAAACCAAAAACAAGCAAAAGGTAGCAACTAGCACTGGGCAATGTGTTAGTAGGTTGGTCCCCAAAAATGATATGAAATTGCATATAAAGTATCTAAGATTCATATTATAATAACATGAAATAATCAAAAAATATATATACATTGGAGACTTATCAACATCCCCAAGCTTAATTGATGCTCGTCCTTAAGTAGGTAAATGATAAAAGCATAACTTTTTATGTTGAATGCTACCTAATATGTCTATCATGTAATCTTTTCACGGTATAAATATTGAGAAATGATGAAGTAATTGATATCAACATAATGATATACATGAATACATGAACATAATCAATGCTTTTTTTCACAATATACAATGCTTAATGAGTCATCCCTACTCGTTGAATTATGTAAGCATGTCATAACTCCGCCTTCATGCATAAATATAAAATTATAAATTAGGAGCACCCCGGTGTCAAACCAAGCAATTGGATCATACATTTTCATGCGCTTCAACATTTTCAAGTCCACTCAATACATGTGTGTGAGCCATGGACATAGCACTACGAGTGGAATAGAATGCGGTGGTAGAGATTTCAGGGAAGTCAAAAACGAAGAAAGTCTCACATCAACTCAGCGGATCCATAGGCAATGGAGGGGTCTTTCAATCGATATCAATGCGAGGAGTAGGCATTGCCATGCAACGGAAGCACTAGAGCTATAAGTGTATGCAAGCTCAATGCTAAAACTAAGTGGGTGTGCATCCAACTTTCTTGCTCATGAAGACCTCAAGCATTTTGAGGAAACCCGTCATTGGAATATACAAGCCAAGTTCTATAATGAAAAATCCCACTAGTATACGAAAGTGACAAATCAGGAGACTCTCTATATGAAGAACATGGTGCTACTTTGAAACACAAGTGTGGTAAAAGGATAGTAGCACTACCCCTTTTCTCTTTTTCTCATTTTTTCATTGGGCTCTCTCTGCCCTCTTTTTTTTATTGAAAGTTTTTATCATATCACTCTTATATACCTATCATTTTTGGGCTAGTCTTATAACCCATGCATATTACCACTTCCTATTTAAGACTCTCAAAAAGATTTAAGTGAAGCATGAGAGTGCAGTCATTTCTATAAAATATATAACCACCGCTGTGCTCTGACGATATAATTGATGTACAAGAGCAACGGAATAGATCAAAAGATATAAGTGAAGCACATAGAGTATTCTAACAAATCATGATGAACGTGTTGTTGGGGAACATAGTAATTTTCAAAAAAAATCCTACGCACACGCAAGATCATGGTGATGCATAGCAACAAGAGGGGAGAGTGTTGTCCACGTACCCTCGTAGACCGAAAGCGGAAGCGTTAGCACAACGCGGTTGATGTAGTCGTATGTCTTCACGATCCGACCGATCAAGCACCGAACGCACGGCACCTCCGAGTTCTGCACACGTTCAACTCGATGACGTCCCTTGAACTTTGATCCAGCCGAGATTTGAGGGAGAGTTCTGTCAGCACGACGGCATGGTGACGATGATGATGTTCTACCGACACAGGGCTTCGCCAAAGCACTGCTACGATATGACCGAGGTGGATTATAGTGGAGGGGGGCACCGCACACGGCTAAGAGATCCAAGGGATCAATTGTTGTGTCTCTAGGGGGTGCCTCCCTCCCCGTATATAAAGGAGTAGAGGAGGGGGCCGGCCACCCTTGGCGCGCCCCATGAGGTGTCCTACTCCCATCGGGAGTAGGACTCCCCCCTTTCCATGTTGGAGTACGAGAGGAGAGGGAAGGAGAAAGAGGGAGAAAGGAAACGGGGGGGGGGGGGGGGGGGCGCCGCCCCCCTTCCTAGTCCAATTCGGACTTGGGAGGGGAGGGGGGCGCTGTCGGTGTCAAAACCGGCGGATCTCGGGTAGGGGGTCCCGAACTGTGCGTCTAAGGCAGATGGTAACAGGAGGCGGGGGACACGATGTTTACCCAGGTTCGGGCCCTCTCAATGGAGGTAATACCCTACTTCCTGCTTGATTGATCTTGATGATATGAGTATTACAAGAGTTGATATACCATGAGATCGGAGAGGCTAAACCCTAGAAGCTAGCCTATGGTATGATTGTTGTTGTCCTACAGACTAAAACCCTCCGGTTTATATAGACACCGGAGGAGCTAGGGTTACACAGAGTTGGTTACAAGGGAGGAGATCTACATATCCGAATCGTCAAGCTTGCCTTCCACACAAAGGAGAGTCCCATCCGGACACGGGACGCAGTCTTCAATCTTGTATCTTCATAGTCCAACAGTCCGGCCAAAGCATATAGTCCGGCTGTCCGAGGACCCCCTAATCCAGGACTCCCTCAGTAGCCCCCAAACTAGGCTTCAATGACGATGAGTCTGGCGCACTGATTGTCTTCGGCATTGCAAGGCGGGTTATCCTCCAAATCCTGAGTACCTGTCGTAACGAGTTGTGTCCGGCCTCCCATGAATGTTGCACTCCTCGGCTTCTGTGCCTTAATATTGGCTATCTTCCATGTGTTGAGCGAATGCGAGAGGTCGGGGTGTTTTTACATTTACCACCCTAACCAGGTAGGTGAATCGTCTATTTAAATAGTCGGGGATCTTCAGATCTAGATCACACCACCTTCCCACAACGAGTATCCATCGTAGCGTGCCTGGAAAAATCCATCCCATCATGGCCGGCCACCGCAGCTCCTCCTCTCACCGCCGTAGCCCTAAGCCAGGTAGTTGGGAGAAGTGTTCTGTTCCCCATAGCCAACTAGTAGAGTTGCAAACCCAGGGGTTTCTCCCTCCTGCATACATGGTCCCCGTCCGAGCCGGACTAGCCACTTATAATGGCGGGGACCAAGAGGAAAGATTTCCCAACCCATCCACGGGGGAGCGGGTATGCCTCGTCCCTTATTTATTGAGGGGACTCGGATTTCCAATCCATCCATTCCTCCGCGGGCTCCTGGAGTTCTATGGCCTCCAGCTGCATAACTTTACTCCCGCCTCCATATTACACATCGCATGCTACGTTGCCCTTTGCGAGCTATTTCTGGGCTGCAAAGCTAATTTTGAGCTATGGCAGAGGCTATTCTGCCTCATGCCCCGTACACATAAGGGGTCCATATTTCAAGTGGGCGGAGCCAAAATATGGTTCATCACCAGGACCGGATACCTGTCCGGTACTCCGAAGAAGACATCTGAAGACTGGCCTTTGGAGTGGTTTTATATGGAGGACGTTCCTCTCCCGGACCCTATTCGGATGGGCCTTCCTGAGTTCAACAACGCCCCGTTGAAGAAACGCCATAGCTGGCGCCCTCGGAGCCCCCCAGGAGGAAGACAACAGGGAGGTCCTTGATGAGCCGGATAAAGACACTGGCCGAATCAGGACTGACAATAATCGAGGTTATGTCAGTATGTATAATGCGGGCGGTGCAGCCACTTCAATATCGGGGACAACCCATGTGGAACTTCAATGGAGAAGACGATGCCACCCGCTGCGGCTGAAAAGGTTCGAACTCCGCCGCCGATCTAGCGAAAATATTGTCCAATTTATATAAGGGAGAGGAAGAGGAGTTCATCCGTATTAAGCCACGAGATGGATTCTCCATGTACAACCCCCAAACTGGGTGAGCTACTGCTTTTTACTCCAAACCTTCCCGCTTTCTTTGTCATAAATATTTACCTTGCTATTTCATAGCAGGAACTACGAAAAGCTGTGAGGGAGATTCACAGCCCATCTCCACAGCCAGAGGACCCCGATTGGGCCCTCGATCCCGGACTCGAAGAAGATCCGGGCATATTCGTGGAGCTCATCGACAGGACGTTTTATCAGTTAAGCTGCGACGGTGCCTTGGTGGCCATCACCGCCGATTACCCTGGACTGCTCCCTGCATCGCATGTAAGTAAAACCGGAGTCCTAACTTCCGAGAAGGACCCCCTTTTTCGCACTTCACCCACCGCACACGTATGGTGTTTTGCAGGGTAGGCCCTCGGGACGCCATGCCGAACCCGCAGTGACTCACCAACAAGGTGCACCGAAACCGGGTAGGCTTAAAAGGAAGGCGGTCAGGACTGAGATGTCGTCGCAGAGGTATGAAAAAGAACCCTGCTCCATGGTTATTGTCTTTAAAGTATAATAACGTCCGTGGTTAAAACCAGGAAAAACGCTCGCCGGACCGTATCCGGAGGGCCTGCCGGCCATGCCTCCACCAGCCGGGCTCCCGAGCCGGACTTGGAGGCAGGTGCTAACGTGGGGACAACGCTGGATGTTCCTCCTACCGAGGATGCGGATAGGCTGTCCGCCACAAATTCCGAAGTGGAGAGTGCCATGAAGCACAGGCGTCGCCGGGCCGTACTCCGTGACCTCGGTTTTCCTGAAGAGGCGTTTGATGCCTTCAACTCAGGGGACGCGTACATCCGTGCTGCTCAAAATGGTCTTGCCAGAGCCACGGACCAGTATGTAAAGGATATACGGGTAAGAAAATCTGATAATTATATATATACCGGTAGCCCATGAGACTTGAAACAGTT
The DNA here is from genome assembly GCF_056163025.1 of Triticum urartu. NCBI lineage: Eukaryota > Viridiplantae > Streptophyta > Magnoliopsida > Poales > Poaceae > Triticum > Triticum urartu. The sequence goes on from NC_141874.1 coordinate 376,612,054, forward strand.
GGCACAACTGATTTAAGGATCATTATTTGCATAGGTTCTTACTGAGAAGAATACCCAGTTGTCTCAAGAGCTGGAGGAGTGCAAAGCCCAGCTACGGTCCGCAGTTGCCAAAATGGAGGAGTCCCAGAAGGCCCCATCTGGTAACACTTGTTCCTATCGAAAAAACGAAATGCACCAGTTAATATTTGGCTTGCATGCTAATCTAATCAATAGATTCTGCAGATGATCCCGGAGTGAATCCGGAGGAGCAACATGCTCAACGACAGCTGGAGGCTGGCGAGCGCGTGCTTACACAAGTAAGGCGGGAGAAAAACGATCTCCAAGATGCCAATACCCGGCTAGATGTTGAACTGAAAGATGTTCGGGCCCAACTGGCTTACTCCATAAAGGAGAATAAAAGGCTTCGACGCGGCATTTTCAGTAAGTGCTAAGCTAACGTGGAGGCTGTTTTTGATGACCCGAGAAGTCATCATCGGCACGACGGCCGATGGGGAGGTCACGATGAAGCCGCCTAATCGGAGAGTTTGGCCTATAGCCAGGGCTCCCCCAGAGGTAACGTTGTCCCTGACAACAAGGCGAGCCATCAGGCCTTATCATGACGGCACAACGGAACTCTCAATGAAAGCACCAATGTCGGTGTCAAAACCGGAGGATCTCGGGTAGGGGGTCTCGAACTGTGCGTCTAAGGCGGATCGTAATAGGAGGCGGGGGACACATTGTTTACCCAGGTTCAGGCCCTCTCAATGGAGGTAATACCCTACTTCTTGCTTGACTGATCTTGATGATATGAGTATTACAAGAGTTGATCTACCTAGGGTTACATAGAGTCGGTTACAAGGGAGGAGATCTACATATCCGAATCGTCAAGCTTGCCTTCCACGCAAAGGAGAGTCCCATCCGGACACGGGACGAAGTCTTCAATCTTGTATCTTCATAGTCCAACAGTCCGACCAAAGTATATAGTCCGGCTATCCGAGGACCCCCTAATCCAGGACTCCCTCAGGCGCGGCTGCCCCTTGGCCGCCTCTCCTCTTCCACCAATTGGGGCCATGAGGCCCATTAACCTCGGGGTGGGGGGGTTCCGGTAACCCCCCGGTACTCCGGTATATATCCGATAACCCCCGGAACCATTCTGGTGTCCGAATAGAGTCGTCCAATATATCAATCTTCATGTCTCGACCATTTTGAGACTCCTCGTCATGTCCGTGATCACATCCGGGACTTTGAACTACCTTCAGTACATCAAAACACATAAACTCATAATATAACCGTCATCGAACTTTAAGTGTGCGGACCCTACGGGTTTGAGAACTATGTAGACATGACCGAGACATGTCTCGGGTCAATAACCAATAGCGGAACCTGGATGCTCATGTTGGCTCCTACATATTCTACGAAGATCTTTATCGGTCAAACCGCATAACAACATACGTTATTCCCTTTGTTATCGGTATGTTACTTGCCCAAGATTCGATCGTCGGTATCTCAATACCTAGTTCAATTTCGTTACCGGCAAGTCTCTTTACTCGTTCCGTAATACATCATCCCACAACTAACTCATTAGTTGCAATGCTTGCAAGGCTTAAGTGATGTGTATTATCGAGTGGGCCCAGAGATACCTCTCTGACAATCGGAGTGACAAATCTTGATCTCGAAATACGCCAACCCAACAAGTACCTTTGGAGACACCTGTAGAGCACCTTTATAATCACCCAGTTACATTGTGACGTGTGGTGGCACACAAAGTGTTCCTCCGGTAAATGGGAGTTGCATAATCTCATAGTCACAGGAACATGTATAAGTCATGAAGAAAGCAATAGCAACAAACTAAACGATCAAGTGCTAAGCTAACGGAATGGGTCAAGTCAATCACATCATTCTCCTAATGATGTGATCCCGTTAATCAAATGACAACTTGTGTCTATGGCTAGGAAACATAACCATCTTTGATTAACGAGTTAGTCTAGTAGAGGCATACTAGTGACACTTTGTTTGTCTATGTATTCACACATGTATCATGTTTCCGGTGATTACAATTCTAGCATGAACAATAAACATTTATCATGATATAAGGAAATAAATAATAACTTTATTATTGCCTCTAGGGCATATTTCCTTCAGTCTCCCACTTGCACTAGAGTCAATAATCTAGATTACACAGTAATGATTCTAACACCCATGGAGCCTTGGTGCTGATCATGTTTTGCTCGTGGAAGAGGCTTAGTCAACGGGTCTGCAATATTCAGATCCGTATGTATCTTGCAAATCTCTATGTCTCCCATCTGGACTTGATCACGGATGGAGTTGAAGCGTCTCTTTATGTGCTTGGTTCTCTTGTGAAATCTGGATTCCTTTGCCAAAGCAATTGCACCAGTATTGTCACAAAATATTTTCATTGGACTCGATGCACTAGGTATGACACCTAGATCCGATATGAACTCCTTCATCCGGACTCCTTCATTTGCTGCTTCCGAAGCAGCTATGTACTCCACTTCACATGTAGATCCCGCTACGACGCTTTGTTTAGAACTGCACCAACTGGCAGCTCCACCGTTTTAATAAAAACACGTATCCGGTTTGCGATTTAGAATCGTCTGGATTAGTGTCAAAGCTTGCATCGACGTAACCATTTACGATGAGCTCTTTGTCACGTCCATAAACGAGAAACATATCCTTCGTCCTTTTCAGGTATTTCAGGATGTTCTTGACCGATGTCCAGTGATCCACTCCTGGATTACTTTGGTACCTCCTTGCTAAACTAATAGCAAGGCACACATCAGGTATGGTACACAACATTGCATACATGATAGAGCCTATGGCTGAAGCATAGGGAACATCTTTCATTTTCTCTCTATCTTCTGTAGTGGTCGGGCATTGAGTCTTACTCAACTTCACACCTTGCAATACAGGCAAGAACCCTTTCTTTGCTTGATACATTTTGAAATTTTTCAAAACTTTGTCAAGGTATGTGCTTTGTGAAAGTCCAATCAAGCATCTTGATATATCTCTATAGATCTTGATGCCCAATATATAAGCAGCTTCACCGAGGTCTTTCATTGAAAAACTCTTATTCAAATATCCTTTTATGCTATCCAGAAATTCTATATCATTTCCAATCAACAATATGTCATCCACATATAATATTAGAAATGCTACAGAGCTCCCACTCACTTTCTTGTAAATACAGGCTTCTCCAAAAGTGTGTATAAAACCATATGTTTTGATCACACTATCAATACGTTTATTCCGACTCCGAGAGGCTTGCACTAGTCCATAAATGGATCGCTGGAGCTTGCACACTTTGTTAGCTCCCTTTGGATCGACAAAACCTTCCGGTTGCATCATATACAACTCTTCTTCCAGAAATCCATTAAGGAATGCAGTTTTGACATCCATTTGCTAAATTTCATAATCAATGCAGCAATTGCTAACATGATTCGGACAGACTTAAGCATCGCTATGGGTGAGAAGGTCTCATCGTAGTCAATCCCTTGAACTTGTCGAAAACCTTTTGCCACAAGTCGAGCTTTATAGACAGTAACATTACCATCAGCGTCAGTCTTCTTCTTGAAGATCCATTTATTCTCGTTGGCTTGCCGATCAACGGGCAAGTCAACCAAAGTCCACACTTTGTTCTCATACATGGATCCCATCTCAGATTTCATAGCCTCAAGCCATTTTGCGGAATCTGGGCTCACCATCGCTTCCTCATAGTTCGTAGGTTCGTCATGGTCTAGTAACATAACCTCCAGAACAGGATTACCGTACCACTCTGGTGCGGATCTCACTCTGGTTGATCTACGAGGTTCAGTAACAACTTGATCTGAAGTTTCATGATCATTATCATTAACTTCCTCACTATTTGGTGTAGGTGTCACAGGAACCGGTTTCTGTGATGAACTACTTTCCATTAAGGGAGCAGGTATAGTTACCTCATCAAGTTCTACTTTCCTCCCACTCACTTCTTTCGAGAGAAATTCCTTATCTAAAAAGGATCCAAATTTAGCAACAAACATTTTGCCTTCAGATCTGTGATAGAAGGTGTACCCAACAGTTTCCTTTGGGTAACCTATGAAGACACATTTCTCCGATTTGGGTTCGAGCTTATCAGGTTGAAGTTTTTTCACATAAGAATCACAGCCCCAAACTTTAAGAAACGACAACTTTGGTTTCTTGCCAAACCACAGTTCATAAGGCATCGTCTCAACGGATTTCGATGGTGCCCTATTTAACATGAATGCAGCCGTCTCTAAAGCATAACCCCAAAATGATAGCGGTAAATCGGTATGAGGCATCATAGATCGCACCATATCTAGTAAAGTACGATTACGACGTTCGGACACACCATTACGCTATGGTGTTCCGGGTGGCGTGAGTTGCGAAGCTATTCCGCATTGTTTCAAATGAAGACCAAACTCATAACTCAAATATTCTCCTCCACGATCATATTGTAGAAACTTTATTTTCTTGTTACGATGATTTTCAACTTCACTCTGAAATTCTTTGAACTTTTCAAATGTTTCAGACTTATGTTTCATTAAGTAGATATTCCTATATCTGCTTAAATCATCTGTGAATGTGAGAAAATAACGATACCCGCCGCGAGCCTCAACATTCATCGGACCACATACATCTGTATGTATGATTTCCAATAGATTTGTTGCTCGCTCCATAGTTCCAGAAAATGGTGTTTTAGTTATCTTGCCCATGAGGCACGGTTCGCAAGTACCAAGTAATTCATAATCAAGTGGTTCCAAAAGTCCATCAGTATGGAGTTTCTTCATGCGCTTTACACCAATATGACCTAAACGGCAGTGCCACAAATAAGTTGCACTATCATTATCAACTCTACATCTTTTGGCTTCAATATTATGAATATGTGTATCACTACTATCGAGATTGAATAAGAATAGACCACTCTTCAAGGGTGCATGACCATAAAAGATATTACTCATATAAATAGAACAACCATTATTCTATGATTTAAATGAATAACTGTCTCGCATCAAACAAGATCCAGATATAATGTTCATGCTCAACGCTGGCACCAAATAACAATTATTTAGGTCTAAAACTAATCCCGAAGGTAGATGTAGAGGTAGCGTGCCGACTGCGATCACATCGACTTTGGAACCATTTCCCACGCGCATCGTCACCTTGTCCTTACCAATCTTTGCTTAATCCGTAGTCCCTGTTTCGAGTTGCAAATATTAGCAACAGAACCAGTATCAAGTACCCAGGTGCTACTGCGAGCATTAGTAAGGTACACATCAATAACAGGTATATCACATATACCTTTGTTCACCTTGCCATCCTTCTTATCCACCAAATACTTGGGGAAGTTCCGCTTCCAGTGACCAGTCTGTTTGCAGTAGAAGCACTTAGTTTCAGGCTTAGGTCCAGACTTGGGTTTCTTCTCTTGAGTAGCAACTTTCTTTCCGTTCTTCTTGAAGTTCCCCTTCTTCTTCCCTTGACCCTTTTTCTTGAAACTAGTGGTCTTGTTGACCATCAACACTTGATGCTCCTGTTTTATTTATACCTCCGCGGCCTTTAGCATCGCGAAGAGCTCGGGAATTGTCTTATTCATCCCTTGCATATTATAGTTCATCACGAAGCTTTTGTAGCTTGGTGGCAGTGATTGAAGAACTCTGTCAATGACACTATCAACAGGAAGATTAACTCCTAGTTGAGTCAAGTGATTATGATACCCAGGCATTTTGAGTATATGTTCACTAACAGAACTATTCTCCTCCATCTTACAACTATAGAACTTATTGGAGACTTCATATCTCTCAATCCGGGCATTTGCTTGTAATATTAACTTCAACTCCTGGAACATCTCATATGCTCCATGACGTTCAAAACGCCGTTGAAGTCATGGTTCTAAGCCGTAAAGCATGGCACACTGAACTATCGAGTAGTCATCAGCTTTACTCTGCCAAACATTCTTAACGTTATCAACAGCATCAGCAGCAGGCCTGGCACCCAGCGGTGCTTCCAGGACGTAATTCTTCTGTGCAGCAATGAGGATAATCCTCAAGTTACGAACCCAGTCCGTGTAATTTCTACCATCATCTTTCAACTTTGCTTTCTCAAGGAACACATTAAAATTCAATAGAACAACAGCACGGGCCATCTATCTACAATCAACATAGACAAGCAAAAAACTATCAGGTACTAAGTTCATGATAAATTTAAGCTCAATTAATCATATTACTTAAGAACTCCCACTTAGATAGACATCTCTCTAATCCTCTAAGTGATCACGTGATCCAAATCAACCAAACCATGTCCGATCATCACGTGAGATGGAGTAGTTTCAATGGTGAACATCACTATGTTGATCATATCTACTATATGATTCATGCTCGACCTTTCGGTCTCAGTGTTCCGAGGCCATATCTGCATATGCTAGGCTCGTCAAGTTTAACCTGAGTATTCCGCATGTGCAACTATTTTGCACCCGTTGTATTTGAACGTAGAGCCTATCACACCCGATCATCACGTGGTGTCTCAGCAAGAAGAACTTTCGCAACGGTGCATACTCAGGGAGAACACTTATACCTTGATAATTTAGTGAGAGATCATCTTATAATGCTACCGTCAATCAAAGCAAGATAGGATGCATAAAAGATAAACATCACATGCAATCAATATAAGTGATATGATATGACCATCATCATCTTGTGCTTGTGATCTTCATCTCCGAAGCACCGTCATGATCACCATTGTCACCGGCGCGACACTTCGATCTCCATCGTAGCATCGTTGCCGTCTCGCCAACTTATGCTTCTACGACTATCGCTACCGCTTAGTGATAAAGTAAAGCATTACAGGGCGATTGCATTGCATACAATAAAGCGACAACCATATGGCTCCTGCCAGTTGCCGATAACTCGGTTACAAAACATGATCATCTCATACAATAAAATATAGCATCATGCCTTGACCATATCACATCACAACATGCCCTGCAAAAACAAGTCAGATGTCCTCTACTTTGTTGTTGCATGTTTTACGTGGCTGCTATGGGCTGAGCAAGAACCGTTCTTACCTACTCATAAAAACCACAACGATAGTTCGTCAAGTTAGTGTTGTTTTAACCTTCTCAAGGACCGGGCGTAGCCACACTTGGTTCAACTAAAGTTGGAGAAACTGACACTCGCCAGCCACCTGTGTGCAAAGCACGTCGGTAGAACCAGTCTCGCGTAAGCATATGCATAATGTCGGTCCAGGCCGCTTCATCCAACAATACCGCCGAACCAAAGTATGACATGATGGTAAGCAGTTTGACTTGTATCGCCCACAACTGACGTGTGTTCTACTCATGTATATAACATCAACGCATAAAACTAGGCTCGGATGCCACTGTTGGGGAACGTAGTAATTTAAAAAAAATTCCTACGCACACGTAAGATCATGGTGATGCATAGCAACGAGAGGGGAGAGTGTTGTCCACGTAACCTCGTAGACCGAAAGCGGAAGCGTTAGCACAACGCGGTTGATGTAGTCGTACATCTTCACGATCCGACCGATCAAGCACCGAATGCACGACACCTCTGAGTTCTGCACACGTTCAACTCGATGACGTCCCTCGAACTCTGATCCAACCAAGCTTTGAGGGAGAGTTTCATCAGCATGACGGCGTGGTGACGATGATGATGTTCTACCGACACAGGGCTTCGCCTAAGCACCGCTACGATATGACCGAGGTGGATTATGGTGGACGGGGGCACCGCACACGGCTAAGAGATCCAAGGGATCAATTGTTGTGTCTCTAGGGGGTGCCTCCCTCCCCGTATATAAAGGAGTAGAGGATGGGGAGGGGGCCGGCCACCCTTGGCGCGCCCCATGAGGAGTCCTACTCCCACCGGGAGTAGGACTCCCCCCTTTTCATGTTGGAGTAAGAAAGGAGAGGGAAGGAGAAAGAGGGAGAAAGGAAAGGGGGGCGCCGCCCCCCTTCCTAGTCCAATTCGGACTTGGGAGGGGACGGGCGCGCGGCTGCCCCTTGGCCGCCTCTCCTCTTCCACCAATTGGGCCCATGAGGCCCATTAACCTCCGGGGGGGGGGGGTCGTGTAACCCCCCAGTACTCCGGTATATATATCCGATAACCCCAGGAACCATTCCGGTGTCCGAATATAGTCGTCCAATATATCAGTCTTCATGTCTCGACCATTTCGAGACTCCTCGTCATGTCCATGATCACATCCGGGACTCCGAACTACCTTCGATACATCGAAACACATAAACTCATAATATAACCGTCATCGAAATTTAAGCATGCGGACCCTACGGGTTTGAGAACTATGTAGACATGACCGAGACATGTCTCCGGTCAATAACCAATAGCAGAACCTGGATGCTCATATTGGCTCCTACATATTCTACGAAGATCTTTATCGGTCAAACCGCATAACAACATACGTTGTTCCCTTTGTCATCGGTATGTTACTTGCCTGAGATTCGATCGTCGGTATCTCAATACCTAGTTCAATCTCATTACCGGCAAGTCTCTTTACTCCCCGTAATACATCGTCCCGCAACTAACTCATTAGTTGCAATGCTTGCAAGGCTTATGTGATGTGTATTACCGAGTGGTCCCAAAGATACCTCTCCGACAATCGGAGTGACAAATCCTAATCTCGAAATACGCCAACCCAACAAGTACCTTTGGAGACATTTGTAGAGCACCTTTATAATCACCCAGTTACTTTGTGAGGTTTGGTAGCACACAAAGTGTTCCTCCGGTAAATGGGAGTTGCATAATCACATAGTCACAGGAACATGTATAAGTCATGAAGAAAGCAATAGCAAAAAACTAAACGATCAAGTGCTAAGCTAACGGAATGGGTCAAGTCAATCACATCATTCTCTTCATGATGTGATCCCGTTAATCAAATGACAACTCATGTCTATGGCTAGGAAACATTACCATCTTTGATTAACGAGCTAGTCTAGTAGAGGCATACTACCGACAATTTGTTTGTCTATGTATTCACACATGTATCATGTTTCCGGTTAATACAATTCTAGCATGAATAATAAACATTTATCATGATATAAGGAAATAAATAATAACTTTATTATTTGCCTGTAGGGCATATTTCCTTCATGTGTGTCTCTCACAAAGGGTGTGTCCAGCAAATAATGATTTTTGCAAACTAACAAGCAAAAAAAAACTATGGTACAAGATGTTCCAAGAAAAACTCATATCATGTGATGAATAAAAATATAGCTCCAAGTAACATACCAATGAATTGTGGACGAAAGAGGGGATGCCATCCAGGGCCTCCCCAAGCTTAGACGCTTGGGTCTTCCTTGAATATTTCCTTGGGGTGCCTTGGGCATCCCCAAGCTTAGGGTCTTGCCACTCCTTATTCCTTCATCCATCGTGATCTCACCCAAAACTTGAAAACTTCATCACACAAAACTCAATAGAAACTTCATGAGATCCGTTAGTATAATCGATAAATCCTAAACTTTAGGTACTGTTGTAAACTCATTCAAAATTATTTTTGCATAATACCTACTGTATTCTAACTTCTCCATCACTTATACCCCCGATATAATCCATAGCATCATTAGAATAATCACACTATGCAATAAAAACAAAATATGTGTAAAATAGAACAGTCTGTAATGATCTAATATACTTCTGTAACACCAAAGAATCTGAAATATTAGTAAAACATAAACTACTTTTATCTTAATACTGTGTACAAAATCATAATTTTATCATGTTCCAGTAATAAATGTAAATTCCAGCACTATGCGCAAACGTTTCTATTTTTGCACAAAATCAATTCAATATTCATCCAAATCATCCCAAAGGATTTACTTGGCACAAACACTAATTAATAATAAAAACACAATAATTACAAAAGCAATAATCATGTCATGACACAAGAACAAAAATAAAAAGCAAAAAATTAAGATAACTATTGGGTTGCCTCCCAACAAGCGCTATTGTTTTATGCCCTTAGCTAGGCATAATGCATGTTTCAACTGTTATCATCTTTCAAATAAATTACATAGGTGCCCCTCATAATAGATTTTTATGGTGGTTTATTTCTCTTCCTTGGGAATTGTTCCATCCTTTCTTTAATAGAAATTAGAACCTTATATTTCTTTCTTTGATGTCAATAATTTCACCTATGATTCATAGGAAAGGCCTACTAATATGTCTCCGTCGTATCTATAATTTTTTATTGTTTCATGCCAATATTCTACAACTTTCATATACTTTTGGCAACATTTTATATTATTTCTGGGACTAACATATTTATCCAGTGCCTAGTGCCAGTTTCTGTTTGTTGCATGTTTTTGTTTCGCAGAATACCCATATGAAACAAATTCCAAATGCGATATAAATTTATGGAGATTTATTTTTCAATATATGTGATTTTTGGGAAAATAAATCAACGCGAGACGATGCCCGAGGGCGCACAAGCTCAAACGGTGTGCCACCCTACCCTGGGAGTGATGGGTAGGCTTGTGGGTCCCCTATTAGGCGGTTGGTGCCCATCTTCCCCAACAAAAAAGCTAATATCTGGATAAAAATCTTGTTAAAATTTCAGCCCAATCAGAGTTATGGATCTCTGGGAATTTAAGAAACAGTGAAGGGCCAGAAAACAGGAACGTGAAACAGAAGAAAAACATATAGATAAATCCAATCTCGGAGGGGCTCCCGCTCCTCCGCCGCCATGGTAGCCATGGACTAGAGGGGAAATTCTCCTTCTATCTAGGGGGAGTCCAAGGAAGAAGAATAAGGAGGGGGGCTCTCTCCCGGTGGCATCGGAACACCGTCGGGTCCATCATCATGACAATGATTTACACCAACAACTTCGCGGCCGTCATCACCAACTCTCTCCCCCTCTATGCAGAGGTGTAACACCACTTCTCCCCACGGTAATCTCTACTTAAACATGGTGCTTTATTCCACATATGATAATCCAATGATGTGTTCTCATCCTATGATGTTTGAATAGATTCGTTTTGTCGTATGGGTGTATTAATGATCGTTATTGGTTTGAGTTGTATGTTTTATTTTGGTGCTTTCCTATGGTGCCCTTCTTGTCGCGCAAGCGTGTGGGATTACTACTGTAGGGTGTTGCAATACGTTCATGATTCGCTTATAGTGGGTGGCTAAGCTTAAGCCCGAGTAAGGGGGTTGTTGCGTATGGGAGCAAAGAGGACTTGATACTTAATTAATGCTATGGTTGGGTTTTACCTTAATGATCTTTGGTAGTTCTGGATGCTTGGTAGAGTTCCAATCATAAGTGCATATCATCCAAGTATGGAAAGTATGTTAGCTCATGCCTCTCCCCCATATAAAATTGCAATAATAATTACCGGTCTAGTTATCGATTGCCTAGGGACAAATCTTTCTCTTGTGTTACAAAAAGCTTTCTACTAAACAACTAACTTTTATTATCTTGCAAATTACTTGTAGTTTATTCTCACCAAGTACATCTAGTTTTATCCTTGCAAACTTATCCCTACACCTACAAAATAGTTTCATACTTGTTCTAGGTAAAGCGAACCGTAAGTGTGCGTAGAGTTGTATCGGTGGTCAATAGAACTTGAAGGGAGCAATAGCATGGGGTGAATATTTGTGGGTTATCAAGACCTTTTTCTAGCGTTGTTGCCGGGGAGCAATAGCGTGGGGTGAATATTTTCGTGTGTGCTTGTTTGCTTTATTACTAAGTAGTTTTTATTTTCTATTCTAAGTTGTTTTGTTTCTTTAGTTATGGATATGGAACACGAAATACCAAAAAATGGTTGTACTTGCTACTCATGGAGATGGGGAACCTCCTAAAACCCTCTATGCTCGTTATGTAAAAAAATATTGAACACTACATCAATAATCCTGAGAAAACACCGTTCAAATTGATAATGGGAGACATGTTGGATCAGCGTGAATACTTTAGGGATTATCGCTTGACTCAAAAAGGGAAACTCTTATGGGATCAAATTGATTGTTTGCAATGGTATTCTTGGCATACTTGTTGTTCTAGGACGAAGGCTCCACACCTCCCCTTTTCATGTGAATTTAATGATAATAAAACCTTGTCTTCTTATGCTAATGGTGTATATGATTACTATGATGTGAAACGAATAGAAGAATTTGTTGCTTTTAAGGGTGCTTGTGAATTAAATGTTTGTTTGAACAATATGAAAATTTTAATGATGCTCTTTACAGATCTAAATTTTTTTCTATACTTAAATATTTCTATGAGAATTATAAATACAATGCCGATATTGATGAATTTACTGAGAAAGTCTCCGCTGTCCAAGAAGAGACTAATATTTTGCAGGAATCTATGGAAGAAGAAATTGATGACACTGTGAGCTCATTAGATGAGAAAGATGAGGAGGAGAGAGGAGAACAAAAGGAGGAAGAGCAGATTGATCACCCATGCCCACCGTCTGATGAGAGTAACTCTTCAACTCATACATTGTTTAATTTCCCTTCATGCTTATCGAAGGATGAACACTATTATGATTGCCATGACCCCTTGGATTCATCTGAAATATCCCTTTTTGATGAATTTGATGCTTGCTATGCTTGCTATGCTTGTGACCATGATGCCAATATGAATTATGTCTATGGATATGAACTTGTTGTAGTTCCTTATGTTAAGAATGAAATTGTTGCTATTGCACCTACACATGATAGTCCTATTATCTTTTTGAATTCTCCAAACTACACTATATCAGAGAATTTTGCGCTTATTAAGGATTATATTGATGGGTTGCATTTTACAATTACACGTGATGATTTTGATGAATATAATATGCATGTGCTTGCTGCTCCTACGTGAAATTATTATGAGGGAGGAACTATATCTCCACCTCTCTATGTTTCAAATACAACAAAATTGCAAGAAACTACCCTTATTGTGTGTGCATGAATTGTTCTTTTATGACATGACGATGCTTAGGAAGAGAGTTAGACTTCGTCATTTCATGATATATGTTGTTTTGTGCTCACTACTAAATTATTAATCATTGTTAATTAAAATTGGGTTTGATATACCTTGGGATCCGGGTGGATCAATTACTTGAGCACTTTATGCCTAGCTTAATGGCTTTAAAGAAACCGCTGCCAGGGAGACAACTCAGAAGGTTTAGGGAGTCATTTTATCCTGTTGTGTGCTTTTAAAAAGTTTTAAAACAAAAAATATAGTGGGGAACCTAAAACTTTTTCAAAAAGAAAGGTGAAAGTGAGAAAGACGAACACTGAAGTGGGGGATGTCCTTGAACTTTGTTCATGCCCATGAAAACTTTATGAATCTTAATTACAGAAACTTTCCAACAAAAATAATTATCCCCTTGTACAAATCCATTGTATTATAAAAATAATGTGCCAAGATTTTCCTTTAGGATGTTTAGATTGCTTGTTTGGTATGTGCAGTGCAAAAGCAAAAACTTTTGTTGTAGTGCACGAATTTACATTGTTTAGAGGAACAAGCAAAAATTATAAAAAAAATACATAGTCCTGCTACAGGAATTGTCTATTTTGTCCTAATTGTTCGGAATTTTTTGAGTTATAGAAGTATATGTACCATCTTCATCTTTACAGATTATCCTGTTTTCACAGATTGTTGTTATAGTTTCGTTATTTGCTTATGTTTGAAATCTTGTTGAGCCCCGTTGACTTGGGATCCATATCATTGTGATAGCATATAGTGGTTAATGTTTGATTATAATTATACAATAATGTTACAACAAGCCATGATGGTATTTGATGTTATATGTACTAACCCCTCTAATAAAAAGTTTGGTTAAGTTTTTTGTGGATGAAGTGTTCAGATCGAGGAGGTATCGATATCAGGAGAATAAGGAGAGGCAAGCGTTCAAGCTTGGGGATACCCAAGGCACCCCCAAGTAAATATTTAAGGAGACTCGAGCGTCTAAGCTCGGGGATGCCCCAAAATACATCCCATCTTTCTTCGACAATTATCGGTATGTTTCAATTTTTCTTTTGTTCACATGATATGCGTAAATTCATGGCGCATCGTGTACCTGTTAGTTTTCTTTTAGTAATGCACAATGCTGGTATAGGATAATCCTTGGTTGATTTATAGAATTCTCTTTTCTCCTGACTTATATCTTTTGAGGACGGCTTTATAGAATGCTTCATGTGCTTCACTTATATCATTTGAAGTTTTGATGCCTCTTTTTGTACACATGGAAAACAGTCATGCATAGAATGCTTGATACGTCTCCAACGTATCTATAATTTTTTATTGTTCCATGTTGTTATATTATCAATCTTGGATGTTTTATAATCATTTTATAGTCATTTTATATCATTTTTTGGTACTAACCTATTGACATAGTGACAAGTGTCAGTTCTTTGTAGACCTTCGGGTCCGTAGTTAGTAGCTAGATGGCTTTCTCTCTCTCGCTGAATTCTCAATACAATGGTCTCTTGGAGATCCATATGATGTAACTCTTTTCGCGTTGTGTTTGTTGGGATCTAATGAACTTTGAGTTTATGATCAGTCATATCTTTTTATATCCATGAAAGTTATTTGAGTTTCTTTGATCTCTTATATGCATGATCTCTTGTAGCCTCGTATTTCTTCTCCGATATTTGGGTTTTGTTTGGCCAACTTGATCTATTTATCTTGCAATGGGAAGAGGTGCCCGGTAGTGGGTTCGATCTTACGGTGCTTGATCCCAGTGACAGAAAGGGAACTGACACGTATGTATCGTTGCTACTAAGGATAAAAAGATGGGATCTATATCTAATGCAATAGATAAACGGATCTTGTCTACATCATGTCATTGTTCTTATTGCATTACTCCGTTTTTCCATAAACTTAATACACTAGATGCATGCTGGATAGCGGTCGATGTGTGGAGTAATAGTAGTAGATGCAGGAAGGAGTCGGTCTATAATCTTGGACGTGATGCCTATGTAATGATCATTGCCTGGATATCTTCATAATTATTTGAGGTTCTATCAATTGCCCAACAGTAATTTGTTCACCCACCATTTGCTATCTTTCTCGAGAGAGGCCACTAGTGAAACCTACGGCCCCCGTGTCTTCTTTCTCATATATTTGCTTGCGATCTACTTTTCCTTTGCATTTTTATTCAGATCTGTTAAACCAAAAATACAAAAATACTTTGCTTCAATTTATTCTATTTACGATCTATTATTTCAATCTATTACAAATTTCTGGCATCGTTACCCGAAAGGGATTGACAACCCCTTTAACACATCGGGTTGCAAGGTGTTGTTATTTGTGTGCATGTGTTGTTTACGTTGTGTTTCTTGGTTCTCCTACTGGTTCGATAACCTTGGTTTCTTAACTGAGGAAAATACCTACCTTCACTGTGCTACAACATCCCTTCCTCTTTGGGGAAATACCGACGTAGTCCTAACAGACAGGAGCTTTCTGGAGCTATAGTCAGGGAGCACTCAAAAGGAATTACTGGCGCCATTGCCGGGGAGTATCTTCAACATATACCAGTATCCTAATCAAAAATCTCATCTCCTCGCAATTCACATTATTTTCCATTTGCCTCTCGTTTTCCTCTCCCCCACTTCACAAAAAATTGTCGTTTTATTCGCCCTCTTTTTCGTTCGCCGTTTTCTCGTCAGGTCTCATGTTTGCTTGTGTTGCCATGTGCCCTCTATTTGCTTGCATCTTCGCTTGCCAAAAATCTATTTTTATGGATCCTCACCCACTTGCTAATCTTTTCAAGAGATCCAATTATGATGAACCAAATGCTAGTGATTTGAGTGCACTAGATTATCTTTATGAAGTTTTGCTTGAGAATCGTGAATCTGAAAATTGTGATGAAGAAATTTATGAAGTGATTCATGATAGCTCCTTGAATGAAAAGCATGATTGCAATGATTTTACTATGAATTCTATCAATATCAATTGTGCTAATAATATGCAAAACCCCAAGCTTGGGGATGCTAATTTTGCTATGTCCACTACTTGTTGCAATGATCATGATTGGGGTGATTCTTCTTATGATCTTGAAAATTTATTTAAGCCTCATGTTTAATATGTTTGCA
The DNA here is from genome assembly GCF_056163025.1 of Triticum urartu. Taxonomy (NCBI): domain Eukaryota; kingdom Viridiplantae; phylum Streptophyta; class Magnoliopsida; order Poales; family Poaceae; genus Triticum; species Triticum urartu. The sequence continues at coordinate 376,628,100 of NC_141874.1, forward strand.
ATAATATCGAAAGTGGGTTTGGAAGAGCGTCAACTTCAGGTAAAAGTAATCCCACATATTTGGAGAGTGTTCAATCTTACGATTTTTTTGATGAAAGTGGGTTTGGAGAGGTCATGACTTTATTTGATGATAAACCCACTATTTTGGAAGAGTGTCATCGTTGTATGCATGTGGATCATATAGAGAATATGTTATGTGATAGCTATATTATTGAATTTGATTATGATCCTACATATAATTATTATGAGAGAGGAAAATATGGTTGTAGAAATTTTCATGTTATTAAATTTCCTCTCGTTATGTTGAGATTGGCAATGTTTTATTCCTCTCCTTTGCATATGCTAGATATTTCTTGTCTTGAAAATTTGTTTTCCTATAAAATTCCTATGCATAGGAAGTATTTTAGACTTAAATGTGATTTTCACATGTTTCATGATGCTCTCTTTGTGTTCCAGTTACTATCTTTCGTGTGAGCATCGTTGAAATCTTATGCCTAGCTAGGGGCATAAAATGATAGCGCTTGTTGGGAGGCAACCCAATGAATAAAATTTATTTTTTCTTTTTGCTTTCTGTTCTTGAGTTTTTTCACAATTATGCTACTTTTATGATTGTGTTTTTTATGTTTTAATTAGTGTTTGTGCCAAGTAAAGCCTTTAGGATCTTCTTGGGTGATAGTTTTTTGATCTTGCTGAAAAAACAGAAACTTTTACGCTTACAAAATTAATTTTCGTTTTTTACCAGAGAGCGATAATATACCCATTCCAATTGCAGTAGATCAATATACAATTTTTTCAGGTCGTCCTAATTTTTCAGAATTTTTGGAGTTACATAAGTATTCGAAATAGTCAGATTACTACAGACTTTTCTGTTTTGACAGATTCTGTTTTTTTGTGTTGTGTGCTTATTTTGATGGCTCTATGGTTTTCTTTGATGATTTTTTGCCATAGAAAAGTTGGAATACAGTAGATATAATACAAAAACAAAATATGAATTGGTTTGATATAGCACTTATAGTAGTGATTTATTATTCTTATACTAACGGATCTCACAAAGGTTTTGTTGAGTTTTGTGTGATTGAAGTTTTCAAGTTTTGGGTTATCTTACGATGGATGGAAGAAGGGTAGAAGAGCCTAATCTTGGGGATGCCCCGGCATCGCAAGCTATTATCCAAGAATGAGCAACCAACTAAGCTTGGGGATGCCCCCGAGTGGCATCCCCTCTTTCTTCCAACAACTATCGATATTTTACTCGAGACTATATTTTTATTCGTCACATGATATGTGTTTTGCTTGGAGCGTCTTGTATGATATGTGTATTTGCTTGTTTTATTTTGTGTTTTAAGTCATCAATACTTGCTGGACACACCTATTTGAGAGAGCCAAAATTTTGTCATGACTTGTTAGAATTTCTCTCTTTGCTTCACTTAAATCTTTTATGAGCTAGGACTTGCTCTATTGCTTTACTTATATCTTTTTGAGCATGGTGTGCTTTGTTATTTTTGAAGAAATGCTCTCTTGCTTGACTTAGATTTATTTGAGAGTTAGTAAAATTTTGAAGGACTTCTCTCTTACTTCACTTAAATTATTTTGAGAGAAAGAAAATTTGTTGTGCTCATGATCTTCACTTATATTTGATTGAGCTTATGAAAAGCAACGCATGAAAATTAGTCCCAAAGTGATAGATATCCAAGAAGGATAAAAAAATTCATGAAGATTATTGGACAAAATAAACTTGATTCTTAGTAACAGTTTTGAGATATGATGATGTGATATGTGAGTTATGTTGATGAGTAATTATGCTCTAGTAAGAATATTGGTGTTAAGGTTTGTGATTCCTTATGCAAGCACGAAAGTCAATAATCATGCAATGAAAATTATATCCTACTTGTGGTGCATTATTCGGTGTTAGTTATGCTTAATGCTTGCTTATGAGATTATTCGTTTCTTGGTTGGTCGCTTCCCAATCATTCGCTAGCCTTCATTTTGCACTAAGTATGACCTCTACTTGTGCATCCAAAAACCTTTAAACTAGTTTTGCCACATGAGTCCACTATATCTACCTATATGCGGTATTCTTTTGTCATTCTTAGCAAATTTGCATGTGCCATCTCTAATTTTCAAAATAAACTTCTCTTTTGTGTGTTTGTTTCGCTCGCTGAACGGTAATGGGTGGCTAATATTTTCCATGCTGGATGTGTTATTCTCATGATGAGTGTTTATTAACTTGTCATTGCACGAGAGTATGGAAAAGGTCTAAGGGATGCCCAGTCCCGAAATGCAAAAAAATGAATTTACTTTATGTTGTCAAATAATAAATTCCTTGGAAAGTGTTGGTATGGAGGGCACCCGTGGATACGGTTAGCCATGGAAAGTGAAAGTATGGTGGAAAAAGGAATAAACTTTATTTTATGTTTGGGAACCGCCTATGGCATATCTAGCATGGAAAGTGTTGGGAACTCTAAGGCATTTTCGTTGGTGGGATGGATACACCTCTCAAAATGTTTTAATCTCTAATTTTTTCACTTTGAGCTCTGGCACCTCTACAAATCCCTACTCCCCTCTGCGAAGGGCTCTTCTTTTACTTTATGCAATTTTTATTTGAGTCTCCATCTTCTCTCATAAAAAGCACTAACTAGGAGGCAATATGATCGTACTTAAGTATTGGGTGTAGCTAATATTCGAGTGTGTTTCATGAATGGATCAATGTTTGAGCATGATGGGCTAGGGATAACTTCTTTTAGCATTGATATTTTGAAAGACATGGTTGCTTGTTGATATACTTGAGTATCTAAATTATTATGTCAAAACTAGACTATTGCTTTGAATCACATAAAAGTCCAATTGTCCATGCTATAAAGAGAAGAATATGATATGACATGATAAACATCACTCCACATCAAAAATTATGTTTTTATCACTTACCTTCTCGAGGACGAGCAGGAGTTAAGCTTGGGGATGCTGATACGTCTCCAACGCATCTATAATTTTTGATTGTTCCATGCAGTTATATTATCAATCTTGGATGTTTTATAATCATTTTATAGTCATTTTATATCATTTTTTGGTACTAACCTATTGACATAGTGCCAAGTGCTAGTTCCTCTTTTTTCCGTGTTTTTTACATCGCAGAAAATAAATATCAGACGGAGTCCAAATGCCACAAAACTTTACGGAGTTTTTTGGTGGACCAGAAGGAACATGGTGGGCCCTGGTTGAACCTGCGGGGAGTCCCGAGGAGGGGACAACCCACCAGGGCACACTAGGAGGCCCAGGCGCGCCCTGGTGGGTTGTGCCCACCTCGGGTGCCCCCTAGACCACCTCTTTACTCTATAAATACCCCAAAAATACCAGAACCCTAGAAGTGTCGACGAAATATTCATCCAGCTGTCACAGAGTCCAGAACCACCAGATCCAATCTAGACACCATCTCGGATGGGGTTCACCACCTCCATTGGTGCCTCTCCGATGATGCGTGAGTAGTTCTTTGTAGACCTTCAGGTTCGTAGTTAGTAGCTAGATGGCTTTCTCTCTCTCACTGAATTCTCAATACAATGGTCTCTTGGATATCCATATGATGTTACTCTTTTTGCGGTAGGTTTGTTGGGATCTGATGAACTTTGAGTTTATGATCAGTCATATCTTTTTATATCCATGAAAGTTATTTGAGTTTCTTTGATCTCTTATATGCATGATCTCTTATAGCCTCGTATTTCTTCTCCGATATTTGGGTTTTGTTTGGACAACTTGATCTATTTATCTTGCAATGGAAAGAGATGCCCAGTAGTGGGTTTGATCTTATGGTGCTTGAACCCAGTGACAGAAAGGGAACCGACACGTATGTATCGTTGCTACTAAGGATAAAAAGATGGGATCTATATCTAACGCAGTAGATAAACGGATCTTGTCTACATCATGGCATCATTCTTATTGCATTACTCCGTTTTTCCACGAACTTAATACACTAGATGCATGCTGGATAGCGGTCGATGTGTGGAGTAATAGTAGTAGATGCAGGCAAGAATCGGTCTACTAATCTTGGACATGATGCCTATGTAATGATCATTGCCTGGATATCGTCCTAACTATTTGAGGTTCTATCAATTTCCCAACAGTAATTTGTTCACCCACGTTTGCTATCTTTCTCGAGAGAAGCCACTAGTGAAACCTATGGCTCTCGGGTCTTCTATCTCATATATTTGCTTGCGATCTACTTTTCCTTTGCATTTTTATTCAAATCTATTAAACCAAAAATACAAACATACTTTGCTGCACTTTATTCTATTTACGATCTATTATTTCAATCTATTACAAGTTTCTGGCATCATTACCCGAAAGGGATTGACAACCCCTTTAACACGTCGGGTTGCGAGGAGTTGTTATTTGTCTGCAGGTGTTGTTTACATTGTGTTGCTTGGTTCTCCCACTGGTTCGATAACCTTGGTTTCTTCACTGAGGGAAATACCTAACTTCGCTGTGCTACATCATCCCTTCCTCTTTGGGGAAATACCGACGTAGTCCTAGCAGACAGGAGCTTTCTGGCGCTATAGTCAGGGAGCAATCAATGCTCTTTTGCTTCACTTATATTTGTCAAAGCATGTGAAAATCTTTTGAAGAAAGAATTAAACTCTCATCCTTCACTTATATCTACTTAGAGAGCCAACAAGAATTGGTCACTCACATGGTTAGTCATAAAATCCTACATAAAACTTGTAGATCACTGAATATGATATGTTTGATTCCTTGCAATGGTTTTGTGATATAGAGATGGTGATATGTGGGAGGTACTATTGAATGATTGTGGTTTAGTAAGAATATTAGTGTTAAGGTTTGTGATTGCCGAAGCATGCACGTATAGTCTCTCGTTATGCTAAGAAGTTGGAACATGGTTTATTATTGATTGTCTTCCTTATGAGTGGCGGCTAGGGACAAGCGACGATATTTTCCTACCAACCTACCCCCTTGGGGCATGCCTAGTAGTACTTTGCTTCGAGGGCTAATAAAATTCCGCAATAAGTATGTGAGTTCTTTATGGCTAATGTGAGTCCATGGATTATATGGACTCTCACCTTTCCACAACTTGCTAGCCTCTTCGATACCTTGCATTGCCCTTTCTCACATCGAGATGTGGTGGAAACTTCATCGGTGCATCTAAACCCCGTGATATGATATGCTCTATCACACGTAAGCCTCTTTATATCTTCCTTAGAACAACAACCATACCTACATATCATAGCATTTCCATTGCCATTCTGAGATATTTTCCATGCAACTTCCATCATCGTCATATACATGACTTGAGCATTCATCGTCATATTACTTTGCATGATCATATAGATGACATAGTATTTGTGGCTCAACAACCGTTCATCATTATTATACATGTTACGCTAACATCATTGCGGATCCTGAGACACTGCCGGAGGCATTCATATAGAGTCATATTGTTCTAGATATCGAGTTGTAAATAAATAGAAGTGTGATGATCATCATTATTAGAGCATTGTCCCAGTGAGGAAACGATGATGGAGACTATGATTCCCCCACAAGTCGGGATGAGACTCCGGAAAAAAAATGAAAAACTAAGAGGCCAAAAAGAGCCCAACAAAAAAAGAAAAAAAGAGAGAAAAAAGGAGAAAACAAAAAATAGAGAAAAAGAGAGAAGGGGAAATGTTACTATCCTTTTCCACACTTGTGCCTCAAAATAGCACCATGTTTTTCATATAGACAGCCTCCTATGTTGTCACTTTGATATACTAGTGGGAATTTTCATTATAGAACTTGGCTTGTATATTCCAATGATGGGCTTCCTCAAATTACCCTAGGTCTTCATGAGCAAGCAAGTTGGATGCACACCCACTTAGTTTCTTTTGTTGAGCTTTCATATACTTATAGCTCTAGTGCATCCGTTGCATGGCAATCCCTACTCACTCACATTGATATCTATTGATGGGCATCTCCATAGCCCATTGATACGCCTAGTTGATGCGAGACTATCTTCTCCCTTTGTTCTCAGTTTGAGAACAAAGGCCTGAGCAAGCAAGCAAGTTGGATGCACACCCACTTTGTTCTCAGTTTGAGCTTTCATACACTTATAGCTCCTAGTGCATTTGTCGCATGACATTTTCCTCTTTAATGAGATTATTGGCCATTTGGGTTTGCTAGAATTGCCATTAAAGGACAGAAGCTTTACTTGGTCCAATATGCAAGAGCAGCCATTGCTTGGACAGCTTGATTGGTTTTTTACCACCTCAGACTGGATTTCTATTTATCCCAACACTGTCGTTCTACCCCTGGCAAAAACGTCGTCTGATCATGTCCCTGCATGGTTTCAATTGACACCAATATACCTAAATCCAGAGTCTTCAGGTTTGAGAATTACTGGGTGGACATGCCAGGGTTTTTGGACTATGTCAAGCTTTCTTGGAACCAGCCAGTGTTTGCTGATTTGTCTCCTTCTGCAGTCCTGACAACAAAGTTTAAGGGCATGCGTTCTGCCCTCAAGGCTTGGAGCAAGAACGTGTCGTTCCTAAAACGACTCACAATGGATTGCTCCCGAGTAATTTTATTCTTTAATAACCTGGAAGAATTGCGGCCTCTCCCCACACCTGAATTTAACTTTCGAAAGATTGTTAAATTACACCATGAGAATCTGCTTCGCATCCACTACATTTATTGGAAGCAGAGGTGTACAATCCGTTATATTAAGGTGGGAGAGGAGAATTCTAAGTTTTTTCATGCAATGACTTCTGAACGTCTGCGCAGGAATACGATTGCAAGCCTCTCTGTTGCAGGTGCTAACCCAGTTTCTGATCATTCTCAAATGGTGGGAATCCTTTGGTCCTCTTTTAAAAACAGAATGGGCCAGGCCCAAGGTATCGATATGGGCTTTGATTTGCCAGCTCTTATTCAACCCGTTGATGGCCTTAGCACTCTGTCTGAACCGTTTTCTGCTGAAGAAATCAACACTATCCTTAAGGAGTTGCCGACTGATCGAGCTCCTAGGCCAGATGGTTTTAATGATCTTTTTGTTAAGAAGTGTTGGCCCATCATTGAGAAGGATTTTTGGCTCTCATTCAGGTGTTTTATGAAGGGAGGCTATCTTTGGAAAATATTAATGGATCCCTTATTACCTTAATTCCAAAGATGTTATCTCCTGAAGGACCTGAGGATTTTAGACCAATCTCTCTCACTAACACATGCCTCAAGTTCCTCACTAAGCTTTTGGCAAATAGACTTCAGAAGGTAATTCTGCAATGCATCCATAAGAATCAATATGTGTTTCTGAAGAGCAGAGCCATCCAGGACTGCTTGGCTTGGGCTTTTGAATATATACATTAATGCGACCAATCAAAAAGGCCAATTATCATTTTGAAATTGGATTTTGCTAAAGCTTTTGACATAGTGGAGCATGACCTCATCTGGCAAGTTCTTCAGCACAAAGGTTTTGATGCCAAATGGATTTCTTGGATTAAAGAGATTCTCTCCTCAGGATCATCATCTGTATTGCTTAATGGGGTGCCTGGCAAACAGTTCAAATGTAAGTGTGGGGTCAGGCAGGGGGATCCATTATCCCCTCTTTTATTTGTCATAGCTGCTGATTTACTTCAATCAGTGGTCAATGACATGCTGGCTAAGGGAGTTCTAACACTCCCAATCCCATCTCAGGACCCTGATTTTCCTATCATTCAGTATGCAGATGGCACAATAGTTATCCTTTCTGCAGTTGAGGATCAGTTGGTAGCTCTTAAGAACATGCTCCATATTTTTCAACAGTCTACTGGCCTAAAGTTTAATTTTGCAAAATCATCAATGGTGCCACTCAATGTTGATCACACTGAGGCACAGAGATTGTCTTCCATTCGGGGATGTAAGCTGGAGCAGTTACCTTTCACATATCTGGGTTTGCCACTTGGTACTACAAGACCTAGAATCATTGATTTCATGCCCCTAGTGGATAGTGTTGAAAGAATATTATCTGTTAGCTCTGCCATGCTCAACCAAGGATCCAGGTTGCAATTGCTCACATCTGTGCTTACTTCAATGCCCATATACTTCCTCTGCAGCTTGCATATCCCACCTGGTATTATCAAACAGTTGGATAGGATTTTCAGGCAGTGCTTGTGGAGAGGAAATTCCGATGTGCCTAAGCAATCCCTAGCTGCCTGGGATTTAGTTTGTAGGCCAAAGGATAAGGGAGGTCTTGGCATCCTAAACCTCAATGTTCAGAACCAAGGTCTGCTTCTCAAACAAATGCATAAGTTCTACAACAAGCAGCAGGTTCCTTGGGTACAACTGATTTGGGATAGTTATTATGATGGAGTAGTGCCCCATGCAACAGTCCTAACTGGCTCCTTTTGGTGGAAAGACATTCTCAAGCTTTCTGACACATATAGGTCAATTGCTTCAGTGCAAATTAATATGGGTGATTCTGCTCTCTTTTGGGTGGATGCTTGGCATGTAGGTGGCTCTTCAAGGCCACTTAGCCTCAGATTACCAATGCTTTTCTCTTTTGTCTTTGATGATAAGGTTTCTGTCAGGGAGTTCTTACAAACTCAGGATTTGTTCTCCATGTTTCATCTGCCAATCTCTCAGCAGGCAGCTACAGAACTGGAAACCTTGGAAGAATGGATGTTCAATCTCCAGAGAGATCCAACATTGCCTAATGTTTGGATTTGGCCCAGTAAATCTAGACAGTTCTCTGCAAAGAGCTTCTATGACATCATGCATACACACCTCCCAACTATTCAACCTTGTAAGTGGCTTTGGCAGAGCAGATGTACTATGAAAATCAAGGTTTTTGGCTGGCTTCCATTTTTTGACAGGCTCAACACTAAGGACATGCTGGTCTTCAGGCACTGGAGGTCCCCTACGGCTGATAATCAATGTGTCATCTGTAATGCCTATGTTTGGGAGGACAGGGCTCATATTTTCTTTGGTTGTAATTTCAGTGCCAGGGTTTGGAACTACCTGTAGATCGATTGGTCACATGGTTCTACTATTCAGCAAAGTATATCTCAAGCAAGGCAGAGATTTGGGCATCCTTTCTTCTTTGAAGTTATGCTCACAGCTGCTTGGAATATCTGGATTCTGAGAAATGGGAGAACTTTCAGGGGAGTTCAGGCTACTTTTGCTGCCTGGAGGGGCAGTTTTGTACATGATATTCTTCTCCTGTCACATAGGTTTAAGGATAGCTCTAAGTCTAGGCTTGTAGATTGGGTTAACTCCCTTAGTTAATTGTAAGTTCTTCTTAACCTTTAGTTTAGGGTTGTAATCTTTTTTTCTTTCTCTGTACAGTTTGCCTCTTTTGAGACTGCAATAAAGGGCTGTGGGGTTTTTACCCTACAGTAAATATTCAAAAAAAATCCCTACTCCTCGCATTGACATCAGTTGATGGGCGTCTCCATAGCCCGTTGATTAGCATCGTTGATGTGAGACTTTCTCCTTTTTTGTCTTATCCATATTATCTCTACCATCGTACTCTATTCCTCCCATAATGTTATATCCATGGCTTGCGCTCATGTATTGCGTGGGGGTTGAAAAAGCTGAAACACATTAAAAAGTAAGAACCAATTGCTCAACTTGTCGTCGGGGTTGTGCATGATAAATACTTTGTGTTAAGACAATGGAGCATGACAAGTCTATATGATTTTGTAGGGATAACGTTCTTTACTATTGATATTTTGAAAGACATGATTATTTGTTGGGATGCCTGAGTATTGATGTCTTCATATCAAATTATAGACTATTTTTTGAATCACTCGTGTCTTAATATTCATGCCATGATTAGATTATATGACAAAGATTATGCTAGGTAGCATTCCACATAAAAAAATTATCTTTTTTTATCATTTACCTACTCGACGACGAGCGACAATTAAGCTTGGGGATGGTGATACGTCTCTGTCGTATCTATAATTTTGATTGTTTCATGCCAATATTCTACAACTTTCATATACTTTTGGTAACATTTTATATTATTTTTGGGACTAACATATTGATCCAGTGCCCAGTGCTAGTTCCTGTTTATTGCATGTTTTTTGTTTCGCAGAATATCCATATCAAATGATGTCCAAACACGATAAACAATTTATGGAGATATATTTTGGTATATATGTGATTTTTGGGAAAAGGAATCAACGCGAGACGATGCCCGAGGGGGCCACAAGCTCAGACGGTGCGCCCCCTACCATGGGCTAACTGGGTAGGCTTGTGGGTCCCCTGTAAGGAGGTTGGTGCCCTTCTTCGGCTGCAAGAAAGCTAATATCCAGATAAAAATTGTGTTAAAAATTCAGCCCAGTCGGAGTTACGGATCTTTGGGAATTTAAGGAACGGTGAAGGTCCATAAAACAGGAACGCAAATGTGACGACCGGATAATCAAGTTACAGTAAACCTCTGCTAATGGTGCCACGTCACCTCGGTTACTGTTGATAAACTCGAGCTAGTTCAAAAACTGATTCAAATTAAAATTCAAAATATAGGCAACCAGTAAAATTCTCAAATATCAAAACTAAAATGTTCGTGTTGTGCCAAATAAATCGGAAGTAATTATGGTGGAGAAACCAAACTTTGATAAAATGTTTAAAGGCTCTAAAACAATTAAAACAGTAGTGAAAACAATTAAACAAATGCCTATTGAATTTATAAAATGCTAAAACTATTTTATTATGGGTTAAGAATTAATCTCATAGTAATTTGTTGATAGATACAAATTTAGGCACCAGTGGTAATTTTTATATAAAACTAAAAATAAAAGAAACTACTTATAAGAAAGAAAAGAAAATATAAAAACAGAAACAAAACTAACAAAGAACAAAAAAAATATAGAAGAACCCCCCCCCCCCCCCCCACCGGGGGCCAACCGACCCAACCTGCCGGCCCAGTTGGCCACTTCGGCTGGCCCAGCCGCGCCTACTAACCGCCCCCCCACTATCCAGAAACCCTAACCCGTAACCCCCACTCCCCCACTACGCTCTCCTCCCCCGATCCGATCTGGATCGGGGTCGACCCCATTGCTGCGCCGCTGCCCGCCGCCCTCCCCGTCGCCCACGTCAAGCCCCGTCGCCGGATCTCCTCCCCTTCGTCGTTGCCTCGCCTCCCCTCTCGCACCTGTTCCCCGACCCGATATGGATCGGGAAGGGGCAACGAGCCCGACGCCCTCCCTTCACCGACGCCATCGACGAGCGCCACTACGCCGTCGTCGAGCGCCACCACCGCTGTCGCCGAACTTCGCGTTGCCTCCTCGCCTCCCTCCCCGAGCACCGCTGCCCCCGAACCCTACAGCCCCTGTGAGCTTCTCCATCTCCTCGCACTCCCTCTGCCCCGCACAGTCACCGCTTGCCGCGCTTGGTCCGGCACCCCGCTGGCGCCCCATACCGCGCGCCTCGCCCCGCTCCGGTTCCCCTTGCCCCACGCTCCTCCCCCCTCGCGTGCTCTGCTGCCTGCAGCCAGTCGCGCCTCGAGTGGCGAGCCCGCCCCGGCTCCCCTGCGGTTGCTCGCTCCGGCCACCGCCTTCGTCCCGCCGCGCTGCCCGTCCCCTACCATGTTGCTCTGCCGTACTCGGCCACCCGCTCGCGCCCCGTTTTCCCCGGTGCTGTTGCTCCTTGCCCGCGACCCCTTGCTCGCCGGCCGGCGCGTGCCCGACCCTGTAGTGGCCGTTGTCACGGCCCTGGGCGTGCGCTCGTGTGGTCTGGGCAGCGGACGTGCCCATCGCCCGTTTACCCGTGCGCCCGTTAAGCCCCCTGGGCCTATGACACATGGGCCCCGCCCAAAGAACGTTTTTAATAATAATAATAATAAAAACAATAAAAAATATAGTAATGAAATTAATTAATTAAGAATTAATTTTGATTAATTAAACTAGTCAAATAACTAAACTAATTAAACTGTTAGGTAATTAGTTGATCAATCAATGATAGTGGGCCCACCCCATAATTAATACTAATTAGGTTAATTAAAATGTGTCACTGACCGATGGGACCCACTGGTCAGGTTGACCAGTCAACCCCTGTTGACTGCTGACGTTAGCATGACATCATGCTGATGTCATAACTCCATTTTTGAATTAAATTAAATAATTAATTAAATTCCAGAAATTAATAAAATCTTTAGAAAATCATATCTTTTAATACGTAACTCGGATTAAATTATTTTCAACATGAAAGTTTCTCAGAGCGACGGGACAAATCCGGATACGCAGCCCGTTCGTCCGCCACACATTCCTAACCTATCGAACTCGCAAGTTTTCCCCCTCCGGTATCTCTGCCCGAAAACGCGAAACACCGGGAATACTTTCCCGGTTGTTTCCCCCTTTTCGTCGGTATCACCTCCTACCGCATTAGGGCATACCTAGCATCGCGTATTACCTTGTTATGTTTTGTGATGCTTTGTCTTCTCCGTATTTACTGTTTCTTCCATCTCTTCTTCCCCGGTAGACCCCGAGACCGGCGCTGATGCCACAGAGTTCGACTTCGGTGTCGACGACCCCTCCTTCTTGTCTGAGCAACCAGGCAAGCCCCCCTTTGATCACCAGATATCACCTATTCTTCTCTCTACTGCTTGCATTAGAGTAGTGTAGCATGTTACTGCTTTCCGTTAATCCTCTTCTGATGCATAGCCTGTCATTGTTGCTCCAGCTGTTGATACCTTACCTGCAATCCTAATGCTTAGTATAGGATGCTAGTTTATCATCAGTCGCCCTACATTCTTGTCCGTCTGCCATGCTATACTATCGGTCCGTGATCACTCGGGAGGTGATCATGGGTATATACTTTATACTTTATACATGATACATGTGATGACTAAAGTCGGGTTGGCTCGAGGAGTACCCGTGGTTGATTCACGAATTGCGGGCTGGAAGGACATACTTTCCCGACGGCCCTCTGTGTGGATCTTTGTGGTGAAGCAACAGGGCAGGTTGAGACCACCTAGGAGAGAGGTGGGCCTGGCCCTGATCGACGTTCGCGGTTATTTCAAAATAACATGCTTAACGAGATCTTGGTATTTGATCTGAGTCTGGCTACTGGCCTATATGCACTAACCATCTACGCGGGGACAGTTATGGGCACTCGACGTCGTGGTATCAGCCGAAGCCTTCGTGACGTCAGCGACTGAGCGGCATGGGCCGGGTTGGACTGGAATGCCTGCTCTTGTATAAGGGAGGCTAGGTCTGCTCACCGGCCGCGTACGCAACGTGCAGGTGTGCAATGGGCGATGGGCCCAGACCCCTGCGCCATAGGATTTAGACCGGCGTGCTGACCTCCTTGTTGTGCCTAGGTAGGGCTGTGACATGTTGATCTTCCGAGGCCAGGCATGACCCAGGAAAGTGTGTCCGGACAAAGGGGATCGAGCGTGTTGGGAAATGTGGTGCACCCCTGCAGGGAAGTTAATCTATTCGAATACCCGCGATCTTCGGTAACAGGACGACTTGGAGTTGTACCTTGACCTTATGACAACTAGAACTGGATACTTAATAAAATGCACCCTTCCAAGTGCCAGATACAACCGGTGATCGCTCTCTCACAGGGCGACGAGGGGAGGATCATCGGTTAGGATATTGCTACACGATACTACTTGGTGAACTTAACATCTACTCTCCTCTCCTGCTGCAAGATGGAGGTTACCAGAAGCGTAGTCTTCGAAAGGACTAGCTATCCCCCTCTTATTCCGGCATTCTGCAGTTCAGTCCACATATGATACCCTTATTCCATTTGATACCAATGCATACATATGTAGTGTAGCTCCTTGCTTGCAAGTACTTTGGATGAGTACTCATGGTTGCTTTGCTCCCTCTTTTCCCCCTTCCTGTACCCGATTGTTGAGACTAGACGTTGGAGCCGAGGAGCCAGATGCCACCGTCGACGACGACTACTACTACTCGGGAGGTGCCTACTACTACGTGCAGCCTGCTGACAACGACCAGGAGTAGTTTAGGAGGATCCCAGGCAGGAGGCCTGCGCCTCTTTCGATCTGTATCCCAGTTTGTGCTAGCCTTCTTAAGGCAAACTTGTTTAACTTATATCTGTACTCAGATATTGTTGCTTCCGCTGACTCGACTATGATCGAGCTCTTGTATTCGAGCCCTCGAGGTCCCTGGCTTGTAATATGATGCTTGTATGACCTATTTTATTTGTAGAGTTGTGTTGTGATATCTTCCCGTGAGTCCCTGATCTTGATCGTACATGTTTGCGTGTATGATTAGTGTACGGTCAAATCGGGGGCGTCACATCAAAACAAAAGAGAAACAGAAAGAGAAATCCAATCTCGGAGGGGCTCCCACCCCTCCGCCGCCATGGCATCCATGCAACAGAGGGGAAACTCTCCTCCCATCTACGGGGGCGGCCAAGGAAGAAGAAGAAGGAGGAGGCTCTCCCCCTCACCCCTGGTTGCGCCAGAATGCCGACAGGGCCATCATCGTGACGGTGATCTACACCAACAACTTCTCCACCGTCATCACCAACTCTCTCCCCCCTATGCAGCCGTGTAACACCGCTTCTCCCTGTGGTAATATCTACTTAAACATGGTGCTTTATGCTACACATTATTATCCAATGATGTGTTGCCATCCTATGATGTTTGAGTAGATTCATTTTGTCATATGGTTTGATTGATGATTGTGATTGGTTTGAGTTGTATGTTTTATTTTGGTGATGTCCTACGATGCCCTCCATGTCGCGCAAGTGTGTGGGATTACCACTGTAGGGTTTTGCAATACATTCACGATTTGCTTATAGTGGGTGGCTAGAGTGACAGAAGCTTATGCCCGAGTAAGGGGTTGTTGTGTTTGGGAGTAAATAGGACTTGATACTTAATGCTATGGTTGGGTTTACCTTAATGAGATTTCGTAGTTGCGGATGCTTTCTAGAGTTCCAACCATAAGTGCATATGATCCAAGTACGAAACGTATGTTAGCTCATTCCTCTCCCTCATATAAATTGCAATAATGATTGTCGGTCTAGTTATCGATTTCCTAGGGACAAATCTTTCTCTGGTGTTACAAAAAGCTTTCTACTAAACAACTTACTTTATTATCTTGCAAAACTTACTTGTAGTTTGATCATCACTAAGTACATCTAGTTTTATCCTTGCAAATTGATATCTACACCTACAAAATAGTTTCATACTTGTTCTAGGTAAATCAAAAGTTAAGTGTTCATGGAGTTGTATTGGTGGTCGATAGAACTTGAAGGGAAAATATATCCTACCTTTAGCACCTCATTGGGTTCGACACTGTTATTTATCAATAAAGCTACAATTGATCCCCTATACTTGTGGGTTATCACCTACAAAGTGATGGATTGCATTCAATATCTAGGACAATAAAGTCCACTGGTACACAATTTCTATTAGCAAGTACGAGGAGATTATTTATCCTACCCAATGGTTTTGAATAGTTGAAGACACTAAATGTAAGTTGAGGGAACATTCATCCATATTAGTGAGACCTAGTACGCCACGTAAAGATTTTGGTATAGTAGATATGCTAGCACCTAGATCACACAAAGAATTACATTCATAATCTTTAAACTTAACTTTAATAGTAGGTTCCTATTCATCATGTAATTTCCTTGATATAGATACGTCAGTTCTAGTTTTTCTTCATGAGCTTTAATCATTGCTTCTACAATATGTTTAGTAAAGGGTTTATTTTATTCATTAGCATTAGGTGAATTAATCATGGATTGCAACAAAGAAATACATTCAATGAAAGAACAATTACCATAATTAAAGTCCTTGTATTTCAAAGTGGTGGGCACATCACTGTCCAAAGTTTTGACCTCTTCAAACCCACTTTTGTTGTTTTTATCATTAAGATCGTCACCCTTCGAACAATTGGGACGCCTTCTAGATAAATGTGACTCATCTCCAGTCCCCTTTTCATTAATTTTTATATTACTAAACAATTTTTCAATAGGTGTCACACCAATCATTTTAATATCTTCACCATCATTATGATAAAACCTGAGTGCGAGTGCTTTTTCTAGGAATTCAAGCTTAGCTCTTATCCAATCGATTCTTTCTCTACTTTTATTCATGGTGACATGGATAGACTTTAGAGATTCAATAATTGTAACATCCCAAAATTCTAAATTTTGGAATGTTATATTAAAATAGATAGATTTGATTGATTGTTTGATTGATTGCATGAAATTGAGTGAAATTCGAAACTTTTTGAAAGTTAAATGAGAGGGAATAAAAGGACTTTCCCAAACTTTCATCTTGCATTTATGATTTCCGTGAATTTAAATACTTTTCACCATGAAACCCTCGAGAGTAGATGACATGACTTCTTCCATTTAAATAAATGAAAAGGGTTTTTGAAAATATTTGAATTTCCATTAGGAACTATTTCAAATTGAAAAACTTTAAGCAACTCAATGATTTTCATGAGAGAAGATAAAATGAATTCTTCAAACATATGAAATATGAGTTGGCAGTTTAAAAGGAACAAATTTGAAGTCCTTTTGAAATTATTTCAAATTGGAGTTATTTGGATTTTTATTCAAATTATTTTTCTCCAAAAATAAAATATACAAAAATTAGGGTAAAATGATTCCCTACATCAGAAAATTGGAGAGAGAGATAATTTTGAAATCATTTTGGTATTTTTAGAATGATTTTTTATGAGGTTTTATTGTGGCAGTAGCACTCTTTGCTTTATTTGAATTTTTGTAGATTTTATTTGGAGCTAGAAAAATGTTCATGTCGTAGGAAATCTTTTTCTAAAAATTTTGATATAGTATATGCCTATATAATTTTTTTAATTTTTTAATTTTGGTTTTTGTTATTTTTTGTTGTCTGAAAAAATGTAAAAAAAACCTTCCCCACGGACCGACCTGGGCCGAAGGCCCAGCCGGCCCAGGACGCCGCCACCTACCTCGCGTGCGCGCGCCGGACTACGTTGCCGCCGCCGTACGCCGCCCGGACTCCCCGTGCCACCCTTGCCCCTTCGCCACGCCAGCACATGCCCTCCCCTCTTATAAATCCGGAGCCCCGGGCCCCGCCTTTCTCTCTGCTCGCATCGCCGCCCCTCCCGCATCGCGTCGCCGCCGTAGATCCCGCCGCCGCCGCAGATCCCACCGCCACTGCTGCAAAGCCACTGCCGCTGACGCCGCCTGGTGCGCCGTTCTGCCGTCGCCTGCACCGAGCCACGCCGCCGCCTGCTCGCGTCGCTGCTGCCGCGCTCCGCCGCCCGCCCCGCCAAATCTCGCCAGAGCCCGCCACTGCCGCCAACCGTCACCACCGCCGATGGTTTTTCCTCGCCGGACCACCGAACCGGTAATAAACCGCCCGGTCCGGTTTATTCTTTTAGGTTTTCTTCGTTTAGCCGATTTTATTTTTTGATTAGATTATTTAGAGAACGTTCGTTGTTTTAGCCTTTGTAGCGAACGATTTTCATTATTAAGCGGTCGGCAGCGAACGTTCATTCGGTAGAATTTTTCATTTTTCTTTTTATTTTCGGCCAGGGACCCATCCGTGAATATATTTTTTACAAATTAGTCCCTAATCTTCAATCTATCACTACTTTTTACTCGTTCATCCAAATCCAACGAAACCAATGCCTACTTCTTTGTTATGATCCCCTCTATCCAGTAAAACAACTTAAACATGTTTTTGAAAGTTTTAAAATTTGAATTCAAACAGAATTGATTTGAATCTTCTTTTGTTTGTAACTTGAGTTTTATAACTCCGTTTGAGTTGATTCTTTTTGCAAATCGAAACTCTTGACCTAAACTTTCTGATAAGGCCAAATTCACCCAATTTTGGTACTGTTAGAAATTGTTTTCTGTTGCAAGAGCGAATGGCTTGTTTTTGAAGATTTTCGAGAACTTTCTTCGATTCTTTTGCATGATTGCTTATGTGTGGTTACTATTGCTTGCTTACGATAGATTGACCGGAGTGTGACGAGTAGAGCTATCAGGAGTTATGAGTGTGAATCATCTTCATCAATAGTACGAGGCAAGTTCACACTTTGATCATACTTTTCATACCCAGTTTTTATGCATTAGTTTCAACCCTCAAACATTGCATGGTTAGGATTTGATAACATGTGGGTATTGGGAAGTAGTTGATGAGGTAGGAACCTATTGTCCTACATTCAACCCCTGGGAGATACTACGTTATGCTTATACTGCTATGCTATGCTCGTAGACGTGGTTTGGTTTGAGTGATTCATGACAGATGTGAGAGTTATTATTAATGGTTAACTTAAGGTGGCTACTTTAATACACATTTGGGTGGAATGGTAGGGGCTCCCTGGAGCACCCAGTGGTTTGCTCGGGCACCTGGAGAACCCAGTGTTTTCCCAAGGGTATCCCGGAGGACCCGTGTGATCACCCTATGGAATGCCACCCAGGCTCAAAGGGATCATAAGATTATTCATGCTAGAAACTTCCGTGTGCAGCCACAAGTCATTATGGGCTCTGGCATAGTTGAGTATGTTGTGTGACCTCTTCCAGTGGTAGACTAGCAGATGTAGGGGATGTAGGTTGGTACGGTCTACCCAGGGTTAGAGTTAATGCTTATGGAAGACTGTGTCTCGGTCATCCGTTTCTCAAACACCATGTAGTGCGAGAAATCCAACGGAGGAGATAGAGTCTTATGGGGAAAAGTGCACAAACCTCTGCAGAGTGTACAAACTAATCATGATTAGCCGTGTCCCTGGTTATGGACATCTTGAGTATCTGGTTCTTGAATTATCATGTTGATCTCAACACTTATTTTAATTAATTTGATTGGGTTAATGATTATTATTTTGGGATTGAGTTGGAGGAACCTTCTCAATGTTTTATAAACCAACTTTGTAGTTAAATAAAATATATTCCTTTACAGTAGGAAAAATTGGCTTTATGCAAAAATAAACTTAGAGTTTTCCACCAGCCAAATATGCAGGTAGAGATAGGTATTATTCAGCATTATCCTATGGTGTGAATTTGCCAGTACATTCAATGTACTGGCCTACATGGCTGCAATGTCTCATGTTGCCAGAATCTTACAACGAGTAAGTGCTATGTTAGGGTTATGATTTCTACATTCAACTTTGCCGTTGGTGTTGATGGGAATCCACAACCTTGTTGTTACTTCCGCTATTTGGATTGAGGTAATAGTATTTACGTTAATTTATACATGTGATTTACCTCTGTTATAAATCCTCGAGTACTATGTGTGTCAGCATAATGATCCAGGGATGACACTTAAGCACAGAGACTTGACCGTCTGAGGTCGGGTCGCTACAAGATTGTATTAGAGCACATGTTGACTGTAGAACGTGACCCCTAGAAACTGGCAAGCCCATAGGAAAGATTTTTCTCTCAAACCTTATTTTCAAAAGGATCTTTTACCTCTCTTCCTTTCTGAGTTTTATCAAATATTCCTTTTAGTTAGACTATACCCCCCTTTCCCTTTTTGACCACGTGAAGATTCGACTGATGAGACACTCCGAGAAGGACAAGATATCGAACAACAAAGACCACTTTGGAATGAAGAGGATTTTACCGTGCATTATAATAATGCAAACTATAATGGTTGAAGACTCCGAAGACTAGGAGAATCTGAAGGCTCTGAAGAATTACGAGATTGAAGTGACTTGGAAGGCTCTGAATAGGATCCACTTAAGTTATTCTCATGCCCTTCTAAATTTATTTACCAAAGAACCCCTGGCTTACACATTTTAGATGAAGAGCTTCACCCTGAACCAAAGGCAACACTACAAAGACTTTTCCTATGATCCAGCCTTATGGAATTTGTCAGACTATTGAAGTTGATGAATACCTGAGATGTAGGCGTATTGGAGAAAGACCAGAACATGGAGAGTTAAAAACTCAAAGTTTTTGTCAAGAAAACCCTAAGGCAGAGACATAAATTATGGAAGATATCTCATGGAAATGACAAGGGAAGAAACACGGCTATCCATGATGTTATCGCCCACTTATGCTATTATCACCGTGTTGAGTTAAGCATGCTTATGCATGGAAGGATTGGATGGTAGATGGCTGATGGAGCATCTGTCAGTGAAAGATGAAGTTTTAATCTTAGCTGCTGTATTACCAGGATCTGGAGCATTTCATCAAGAAGTTTAGGGTGGACCTTTAGGAAGCTGTATTTGACAAAGTATTTTGTGAAGAACTTAGGACCCAGAAGCTGGAAGTAGCCAAGCTGGAGGAGTAAAACCTCGAGACACCAAAGATTCGTCAGGAACTGAAGGACAACGGGACATGGTTCATGCCAAGGATGTTGAAACCACGAAGTTTGGAACGCAACTCCAATATATTAAAGGATGTCACGAGAGACTTCGCGTCAGCAGAGCTGAACTAGCAAAAGAACTTGAGAAGGACAAGCAAGATCGGAGGAAGCCATCGGAGACATGAATAGGACTTGAAGAGTTTTGCGACATTGACCTTTAGAAGACCAAACCCCTCTTATGTACTTACGTTAGATGCGATGATTATGAGCTGTCATTGGTTTGATGTTCTCCGATAGCAACAAATAAAATCTGTCTTTTCAAAACTATTATTTGCATTGTGTGTATCCCTCTCTATCTCCCTCATCTCACCCCAAACCCCTGGACCCAATAGAGGATGAATGGAGATGAGCTTATATTTTTTGGACTGATGAGTTAATTGGAGACGGACCAATGGATTCAGAACATGTAGGATCACATGGAGAATAACCCTATAGCTGGAAAGGATATGACCCAGCATGCTCTTCAGTGTTTTGAAAGAGGTGCTGGTACTTGGTGGAGGATGTACCAAACCATCAATGGATGGCAAGGAGTAACCACTTGGAAAGAATTTAAGCCGACTTTGCCAAAGTCTCGGTTTGTGTCCCAGAAATTGAAGCCTTATGGAAGTGATATGAAGAAACCTTGTGCATGCATGCTCTATGGAGAAATAGGACACCCCATAAAGAACACAAGGATGAATGCCCTAATTGCGAAGGAAGTCACCCAGCTAAAGAATGCACAACTAGGCAGATTACTTGTTTCTTATGTGAAAGGACTACCCACTACCCTGCTCAGTGTCACATTTACCCCGTGGTTCAAAGAACTATCCAGCCGAAGAATGAAGCAATGAAAGAAGCCCACAGGGATAGTTTTGAGGAACCAGTGATGAAGGAAGAGGTGGAGGACACACCTAAATAAGAACCAATTAGACCTTGCACCAAGTCTCGATATTCATGTGGAGAAGGACGCATCTCCCAAAATTGTCTGAATGGTGATCTAGTAGAATTCCCGACAGAGGAAGTAGAGTATGACCCACAGGAAATAGAAGCCCTGATTGGAACGGAAAAGTCCAGGAAGAGAAGTAGATTGGATACCAGGAAGGACCTGAGTCATATCACCTGTTTGAGGTGCAAGGAGTCAGGGCACTACTTCATCAGTTGCCCCAAAAGGAAACCACGAGACTTGTCGGAAGTAATATGTTTCCGTTGTAATGAAGCGAGGCACTTTGCCAGAGATTGTCCCAAGGAGAAGAAGACTTGTTATAAATAGTTGAGTTTGTGAAGAATATAGTAGTAGTAGTGGAAACATTTCTTTTATCGAGGAATTGAAGCATGTAATGGAAATGCAGGAGATTGTAATAATTTGAGAATCAATAAAGTTAGCTTTGTTGGTACTGATTTGGATTTTATGAAGAAATATGTTTGACCATTTTCGAGGATATGAGAAATATGGTCTATGGAAGATTGGAGCATTTTAAGGGTGGTAGTACCCTGTGAGGACCATTGACCCCTAGAAAAAAAAGATAAGGATATTCCATGGAGTGGATTTCGGACAAAATAAGTATGAGTTTTATCTTCATATGTGGGAAGTATGAAGGGATGAAGTACTACTGGATATAAAGGAGGAATAATGTTGGAAATAGGGAGCAATTGTAACTCCAGGATAAGTTTGAGTAATCACGTCTTAGTTTGGTGCCAATAGAAGGAAGAGAGGTAGTACAATTGGATGGAATTAAGAAATGCTAGGAAGCTGGATGTTGGAATAATGAATAGTTGCCCCGATGATGAATTGAAGGTTTACAAGTGATGGGCCATAACCCACAGGCCCCAGGACCTGCCAAGAAGCAAGCACACTCTTACTGAAGGAAAACCCCTAGAAGAGGATATGCGTTTACCGATAGACGATCCTATAGGAGTAATGCAAAACCTGAGAGTAGTGAAGAAACGATAGATGTTCGTTTGGCTTGCAGAATCCATGGATTTATCTGAACTTAGTTCATCGACAAGAGAAATTCTGCATGCTTGTGAGGATGACTGTCGGTGTCAAAACCGGCGGATCTCGGGTAGGGGGTCCCGAACTGTGTGTCTAGGACGGATGGTAACAGGAGGCAGGGGACACGAAGTTTTACCCAGGTTCGGGCCCTCTCGATGGAGGTAAAACCCTATGTCCTGCTTGATTAATATTGATGATATGGGTAGTACAAGAGTAGATCTACCACGAGATCGGAGAGACTAAACCCTAGAAGCTAGCCTATGGTATGATTGTTGTTGTGTATGTTGTCCTGCGGACTAAAACCCTCCGGTTTATATAGACACAGGAGAGGGTTAGGGTTACACAAAGTCCGTTACAATGGTAGGAGATCTGCATATCCGTATCGCCAAGCTTGCCTTCCACGCCAAGGAAAGTCCCTTCCGGACACGGGACGAAGTCTTCAATCTTGTATCTTCATAGTCCAGGAGTCCGACTGAAGGTATAGTCTGGCCATCCGGACACCCCCTAATCCAGGACTCCCTCAATGACCGAGTGTTAGAATGTGAGATTCGCTAAACCATATACAAGGTAATGATTTGGGTGCGGGGTGGATTGATCACCATACTGACTTACTCTTATTATTCGCCTTGCTATATGGGATGGTAAATCCGAGTGACTTGCCTATAGTAGAGAGACGACGATCAAAACCTTGTTTAAACCTTAAAATGGTATGACAATTTTCCCTTGTACAAGGCAGTTGTTGCCAATCGTAGGACATACGGTGAGGTTCAACCCAGACCCATTTCCTGCAAGAGAAACCATAAATGGTTGACCACCATGAGATATCGATAGCTGTTTAGTATTGGCGCCGGACCCGTCAGCTAAGAAGACCCAGTCATGGTATAACCTTGCCAAGATGAAAGGACGACCCAAGGATTGAGGAAAAGGTTATGCTACTACCGGAAGAGCCCACATGAGGAATTTTCTTGAGGATCTGAGAAGACCGACACTGTTAAGAATATGGATTATTTAGAGAACGCTCATTGTTTTAGCCTTTGTAGCGAACGATTTTCGTTATTAAGCGTTCGGCAGCAAATGTTCGTTCGGTAGAATTTTTCCTTTTTCTTTTTATTTTCGGTCAGGTACCCATCTGTGAATATTTTATTTATAGATTAGTCCCTAATCTTCAATCTATCACTACTTTTTACTCGCTTATCCAAATCCAATGAAACCAATGCCTACTTCTTCGTTATGATCCCCTCTATCCAGTAAAACAACTTAAACATGTTTTTGAAAGTTTTAAAATTTGAATTCAAACAGAATTGATTTGAATCTTCTTTTGTTCGTAACTTGAGTTTTATAACTCCGTTTGAGTTGATTCTTTTTGCAAATCGAAGCTCTTGACCTAAACTTTATGATAAGGCCAAAATCACCCAATTTTTGGTACTGTTAGAAATTGTTTTCTGTTGCAAGAGCGAATTGCTTGTTTTCGAAGTTTTCCGAGATCTTTTCTGTGATTCTTTTGCATGATTGCTTATGTGTGGTTACTATTGCTTGCTTACGATAGATTGACCTGAGTGTGACGAGTAAAGCTATCAGGAGTTATGAGTGCGAATCATCTTCATTAACAATACGAGGCAAGTTCACACTTTGATCATACTTTTCATACCCAGTTTTTATGCATTAGTTTCAACCCTCAAACATTGCATGGTTAGGATTTGATAACATGTGGGTATTGGGAAGTAGTTGATGAGGTAGGAACCTATTGTCCTGCATTCAACCCCTGGGAGTTACTATGTTATGCTTATACTGCTATGCTATGCTCGTAGACGTGGTTTGGTTTGAGTGATTCATGATAGATGTGAGAGTTATTATTAATGGTTAACTTAAGGTGGCTACTTTAATACACATCTGGTTGGAATGGTAGGGGCACCCTGGAGCACCCAGTGGTTTGCCCGGGCACCTGGAGAACCCAGTGTTTGCCCAAGGGGATCCCGGAGGACCCATGTGATCACCCTATGGAAATCCACCCAGGATCAAAGGGATCATAAAGTTATTCATGCTAGAAACTTTCGTGTGCAGCCACAAGCCATTATGGGCTCTGGCATAGTTGAGTATGTTGTGTGACCTCTTCCAGTGGTAGACTAGCAGATGTAGGGGATGTAGGTTGGTATGGTCTACCCAGGGTTAGAGTTAATGCTTATGGAAGACTGTGTCTCGGTCATCCATTTCTCAAACACCATGTAGTGCGAGAAATCCAACGGAGGAGATCGAGTCTTGTGGGGAAAAGTGCACAAACCTCTGCAGAATGTACAAAATAATCATGATTAGCCGTGTCCCCGGTTATGGACATCTTGAGTATCTGGTTCTTGAATTATGATGTTGATCTCAACACTTATTTTAATTAATTTGATTGGGTTAATGATTATTATTTTGGGATTGAGTTGGAGGAACCTTCTCAATGTTTTATCAACCAACTTTGTAGTTAAATAAAATATATTCCTTTGCAGTAGGGAAAAATTGGCTTTATGCAAAAATAAACTTAGAGCTTTCCACCAGCCAAATATGCATGTAGAGATAGCTATTATTCAGCATTATCCTATGGTGTGAATTTGCCAGTACATTCAATGTACCGACCTACATGGCTGCAACGTCTCATGTTGCAGGAATCTTACGACGAGTAAGTGCTACGTTAAGGTTACGATTTCTACACTCAACTTTGTCGTTGGTGTTGATGGGAATCCACAACCTTGTTGTTACTTCCGCTATTTGGATTGAGGTAATAGTATTTACGTTACTTTATACATGTGATTTACCTCTATTATAAATCCTCGAGTACTGTGTGTGTTAGCATACCGATCCAGGGATGACACTTAAGCACAGAGACTTGACCGTCTGAGGTCGGGTCGCTACAGTAATATTATGGTTAGGTGGAAATTTTTAATTTTGAGAGTTTGCACCTCATGAGGAATTATATCCATGTTTCTAGCCATATCATCCACTTTGTGTAGTTTTTCTTCTACCATAGCATTGAAAATATTTTGAGAACTAATAAATTCTTTAATGTTGTTCTCAAGTTCAGTAGGTATCCTATTACTATTATTATATGAATTACCATAATTAATAGAGGGATTACCGGGATACATACTAGGATTAAAATTCCCTCTAAGCATTGTTGTTGAAATAATTTCTAGCGATAAAATTCGCATCAATAGCATAACTATTTTGCTCAATCAAAGTAGATAATGAAAATCATTTAGATACACATGAGCATTTTTACTAGTAAGCATATTGATACGTCTTTGTCGTATCTACTTTTCCAAACACTTTTGCCATTGTTTTGGACTCTAACTTGCATGATTTGAATGGAACTAACCCAGGCTGACATTGTTTTCAGCAGAATTGCCATGGTGTTATTTTTGTGCAGAAGTAAAAAGTCTCGGAATGACCTGAAAATCAACGGAGAATTATTTTGGAATATATAAAGAACACTGGAAGAAAGATCCACGTCAGGGGGGCCTCCACCTGTCCACGAGGGTGGGGGTGCGCCCTACCCCCTGGGCGCGCCCCCTGCCTCGTGGTCCCCCTGACACTCAACAGACCTCAACCTTGACTCCATATATTCACTTTCGGGGAGAAAAAAATCAGAGAGAAGGATTCATCACGTTTTACGATACAGAGCCACCGCCAAGCCCTAAACTCTCCCGGGAGGGCTGATCTGGAGTCCGTTCGAGGCTCCAGAGAGGGGAATCCGTCACCATTGTCATCATCAACCTTCCTCCATCACCAATTTCATGATGCTCACCGCCGTGCGTGAGTAATTCCATCGTAGGCTTGCTGGACGGTGATGGGTTGGATGAGATTTATCATGTAATCGAGTTAGTTTTGTTAGGGTTTGATCCCTAGTATCCACTATGTTCTGAGATTGATGTTGCTATGACTTTGCTATGCTTAATTCTTGTCACTAGGGACCGAGTGCCATGATTTCAGATCTGAACCTATTATGTTTTCATGAACATTCATGAGTTCGTGATCCTATCTTGCAAGTCTATAGTCACCTATTATGTGTTATGATCCGTTAACCCCGAAGTGACAATAATCAGGATACTTACCGATGATGACCATAGTTTGAGGAGTTCATGTATTCACTATATGTTAATGTTTTGGTCTGGTACTCTATTAAAAGGAGGCCTTAATATCCCTTAGTTTCCAATAGGACCCCGCTACCACGGGAGGGTAAGACAAAAGATGTCATGCAAGTTCTTTTCCATAAGCACGTATGACTATATTCGGAATACATGCCTACATTACATTGATGAACTGGAGCTAGTTCTGTGTCACCCTAGGATATGACTGTTACATGATCGATCGCATCCGGCATAATTCTCTATCACCGATCCATTGCCTACGAGCTTTTCCTATATTGTTCTTCTCTTATTTACTTTTTTGCTGCTACTGTTACCATCACTATAAAACCCAAAAATATTACTTTTCCTACCATTACTTTTGCTATCATTACCACTACTATCATATTACTTTGCTACTAAATACCTTGTTGCAGATATTAAGTTTCCAGGTGTGGTTGATTTGACAACTCAGCTGCTAATACTTGAGAATATTCTTTGGCTCCCCTTGTGTCGAATCAATAAATTTGGGTTGAATACTCTACCCTCGAAAACATGTTACGATCCCCTATACTTGTGGGTTATCACATATTCATAAGAGCATCCATTTTATCACTCAAAATAGAAACTTCTTTGACATAGTTTACCTTCTTACCAGTTGGAGATCATTCAGTGTGCCATTGAGTATAATTTGTCATCATATTATCAAGAAGCTTCACGGATTATCCTAAATTAATTCACATAAAGGTACCCCCTATAGCAGAGTCTAGAAGATTTCTCAACACATAGTTGAGTCCCGCAAAAATAATATGTGTTATCATCCATGAGCTTAGTCCATGAATGGGACAATTTTTAATCATTAATTTTGTTCTCTCCCAAGATTGTGCAACATGTTCTTGCTCAAGTTGCTTAAAGTTCATGATTTGATTTCTAAGAGATATAATCTTGGCAGGAAGAAAGTACTTAGATATAAAACATCCTTACATTTATCCGATGAATCAATACTATTGCGAGGCAAGGATGAAAACCAAGTTTTAGCTTTATCCCTTAATGCGAAGGGAAATAATTTCAACTTAACAGCATCATTATCAACATCATTTTTTCATATAACATAATTCAACAAATGTATTAAGATGTGATGCAACATCTTCATTAGGATTTCCAACAAATTGTTTTTTATAATAAGATTTAGCAATGCAGCATTAATATCATATTACTCTGTACTAGTGTCCAGAGGAGCAATTGGAGTACTAATAAAATCACTATTATTAGTATTCGAGAAGTCATGCAACTTAGTATTTTCTTAAGACATAGTGGTAAAGCAAGCAAGATAGCGAACAAACAAAATAAAATATTTTTGTGTTTTTGATTTTTTTTAGAGAAGTAGAGGGAGATGAAAAAGAGAAGGCACATAAAAGCAAATAAAAAGTAGAACAAGTAGATGATAATGTAAATAATGTAGGAATCTATAAGTATTTTATGTTGTCTCCCCAGCAACGGTGCTAGAAATTCTTTCTGCTACTTGTGAGCTGTGTTGAGATTTTACCTAAAGAGGAAGAATGAAGCCATATAGTAGCAGACATTATTTCTCTCGGTGAGAACCAAGGTTATCAAACCAATAGGTGAACCACACAAATGCCTAGTGAACAGTACCTACACACAAAATCCCAAATATTTGCACCCAACGCAAGCAAGAGGGTTGTCGATCCCATTATACTCGTTAATTGCAAGGATTAAATCTAATAGTAGTAGATAGATGAATTTCAAAGTAAAATAAAAGAGGTAAAATTGCAGCAAGGTATTTTTGGCTTTTATAAAATGATTAAAATAAAACCGGGCCATAGCTTTCACCGGAGGCATCTCTCTCATAATAATAGCATACAGTGGGTAGACAAATTACTGTTGGGCAATTGATAGAAATGCGCATAGTTATGACATTGTTCATGACAATGATCATGTATACAAGCATTACGTTTGTGGCAAGTAGACTGACTCCTGTCTGCATCTAGTACTATTACTCCATCCATCGACAACTATCCAGCATGCATCTAGAGTATTTATGATGAATATATTGATGATTGAATGCCTCCTATTTATGATGATTATATTAATGGAAATGGATTTGGAGAGGTCATGACTTTAATTAATGATGATTCCACTATTTCGGAAGAGGTTCCAATTGATTATGAGAACAAAGTTGCTATCTATGATGATTATTGTGATGACATGTGTGATATAAAGAATAATTATAACCATGAAACTTGTCATCATGATTTTAATTTTCAATTGGATTGTGCCTCACATGATAGTTATTTTGTTGAGTTTGCTCCCACTACTATTCGTGATAATAAATTTTCTTATGTGGAGAGTAATAAATTTTTTATGCATGTGGATCATGAAAAGAATGCTTTATGTGATAGCTATATTGTTGAATTCATTCATGATGCTACTGAAAACTATTATGAGAGAGGAACATATGCTTTTACAGATCTCAATAATATCAAGTTTCCTCTCTATGTGTTGAAAGTTTTGAAGCTATGCTTGTTTTGCCTTCCTATGCCAGTTGATTCTTGCTCCCATAAATTGTTTGCTCACAAAATCCCTATGCATAGGAAGTGGTTTAGGCTTAAATGTGCTTGCCATGTGATTCATGATGCTCTCTTGCATGTTTAGGCATTAAAGAAAGCGCTT
Organism: Triticum urartu; assembly: GCF_056163025.1. Taxonomy (NCBI): domain Eukaryota; kingdom Viridiplantae; phylum Streptophyta; class Magnoliopsida; order Poales; family Poaceae; genus Triticum; species Triticum urartu. The sequence continues at coordinate 376,657,104 of NC_141874.1, forward strand.
GTTGGGAGACAACCCAACATTTACCCCTACTATTTTTGTGTGCTCACATGATTAAGATACTTTACTAATCATGTTTTATAGCTTTCGTCTCAGTAAAGTACCAAGTAAAGCCTTTGGGATAGTGTGGATGATAGTTGACTTGATTCTATGCAAAAACAGAAACTTTTGCGCCCAGTTCTGGAATTAATGTGATTCACTAGAATGTGATAAATTCTGAATTTTTTACACATGATTGATATATAAATTGCCTAAGTTTTCCTAATTTTTCATAATTGTTGGATTTACAAAAGTATGTTCATTATTTAGATCATTACAAATTGTTCTGTTTTTGACAGATTCTGTTTTCAATGCATAGTTTGCTTATTTTATAGTTTCTATGGCTTATATTGATCATTATAAATTGTAGAAATTGTAGGGTATAGTAGTAATTGTGTGGAAACAATTATGAATCTTGTGTTTGACAGTACCACTACTGCAGGATGCTGCTAACGTGACACTACAATCAGAAACACTTTGACGAAACTGTGTGTGATGCATTAATCGCAAACAAAGCTGTAAAAAACCATCAAAAAAGATGCAAAAAATTTGCGATGGCAAATACATGAAACATGGTTTAGATTTTAGTTGCGTGTGCGATGCGGGGCATACGGTTCACTCGAATTAATTCTTTACGATGAGCATAATAGCAGAAACAGTCAGGCAGATGAAGGTGTGTGTGATATACGGCATACAGTTCACTCGGATGAACTGTTTGTGATTAGGAAACACAACAGAAACAGTCAGCCAGACCAAGTATGTGTGATATATGGCATACAATTCACGCGGATGAACTGTTTGCGATTAGCTAAGACAACATAAATGGTTCAACTTAACAGGATGTGTGTGATACGTGGGAAACAGGTCAGTAATGAGAAATGTGTGGGAAGACCGATAAGAACACAGATGATTCCTGTTAACAAGCTGTGTATGTTGTGAGCACACGATTGCTGGTATACAATTGTGAGTGATTGATGAAATCTTCACCGACGGGTTCCATTGTCTAGTCCGTGTGCGATGTGATTTGCTCTGTCCACACAACATCTATGCTCTTATTGGGGAACGCAGTAATTTCAAAAAAAATCCTACGCACACGCAAGATCCGTCTAGGTGATGCATAACAACGAGCGGGTAGAGTGTGTCCACGTACCCTCATAGAGCGAAAGCGGAAGCATTTAGTAACACGGTTGATGTAGTCGAATGTCTTCGCGATCCAACCGATCCAAGTACTGAATGCACGGCACCTCCGCAATCTGCACACGTTTAGCTCGGTGACGTCCCTCGTACTCTTGATCCAGTTGAGGCCGAGGGATAGTTTCGTCAGCGCGATGGCGTGGTGATGGTGATGATGAAGTTACCAACGCAAGGCTCCGCCTAAGCTCTACAACGATATGACCGAGGTGCAAATATGTGGAGGGGGGCACTGCACACGGCTAAGACAACTGTCAACCTGTGGATCTATGGGGTGCCCCCTCCCCCGCATATAAAGGACGGGAGGAGGGGAGGGCCGGCCCTCTCTGTTGGGGAACGTAGTAATTTCAAAAAAATTCCTATGCACACATAAGATCATGGTGATGCATAGCAACGAGAGGGGAGAGTGTGATCTACGTACCCTTGTAGATCAACAATGAAAGCGTTTGGTTGATGTAGTCGTACGTCTCCACGGCCCGACCGATCAAGCACTGAAACTATGACACCTCCGAGTTCTAGCACACGTTCAGCTCGATGACGATCCCCGGGCTCCGATCCAACAAACGTCGGGGAGGAGTTCCGTCAGCATGACAGCGTGGTGACGATCTTGATGTTCTACCGTCGCAGGGCTTCGCCTAAGCACCGCTACAATATGACTGAGGTGGAATATGGTGGAGGGGGGCACCACACATGGCTAAGGAACGATCACGAAGATCAACTTGTGTGTCTAGGGGTGCCCCCCTACCCCCGTATATAAAGGAGCAAGGGGAGGAGGCCGGCCGGCCCCTATAGGCGCGCCAGGAGGAGTCCTCCCCCTAGTAGGAGTAGGACTCCTACTGGGAGGGGGAAAGAAGTGGGGAGGGAGAGGGAAAGGGGGGCGCCGCCCCCCCCTCTCCTAGTCCAATTCAGACCAGGCGGAAGGAGGCACGCGTCCCACCTCTGGCAGCCCCTCTCTCTCTCCACTAAGGCCCATATGGCCCATTACTTCTCCCGGGGGGGTTCCGGTAACCCTCCGGCTCTCCGGTTTTCTCCGAAATCACCCGGAACACTTCCGGTGTCCGAATATAGCCGTCCAATATATCAATCTTTATGTCTCGACCATTTCGAGACTCCTCGTAATGTCCGTGATCACATCCGGGACTCCGAACTAACTTCGGTACAACAAAACTCATAAACTCATAATATAACTGTCATCGAAACCTTAAGCATGCGGACCCTATGGGTTCGAGAAGAATGTAGACATGACCGAGACACGTCTCCGGTCAATAACCAATAGCAGAACCTGGATGCTCATATTGGCTCCTACATATTCTATGAAGATCTTTATCGGTCAGACCGCATAACAACATACGTTGTTCCCTTTGTCATCGGTATGTTACTTGCCCGAGATTCGATCGTCGATATCTCAATACCTAGTTCAATCTCGTTACCGGCAAGTCTCTTTACTCGTTTCGTAATACATCATCTCGCAACTAACTCATTAGTTGCAATGCTTGCAAGGCTTATGTGATGTGCATTACCGAGAGGGCCCAGAGATACCTCTCCGACAATCGGAGTGACAAATCCTAATCTCGAAATACGCCAACCCAACATGTACCTTTGGAGACACCTGTAGAGCACCTTTATAATCACCCATTTACGCCGTGACATTTGGTAGCACACAAAGTGTTCCTCCGGCAAACGGGAGTTGCATAATCTCATAGTCATAGGAACATGTATAAGTCATGAAGAAAGCAATAGCAACATACTAAACGATCGGGTGCTAAGCTAATGGAATGGGTCATGTCAATCAGATCATTCACCTAATGATGTGATCTCGTTAATCAAATAAAAACTCCTTGTTCATGGTTAGGAAACATAACCATCTTTGATTAACGAGCTAGTCAAGTAGAGGCATACTAGTGACACTCTGTTTGTCTATGTATTCACACATGTATTATGTTTCCGGTTAATACAATTCTAGCATGAATAATAAACATTTATCATGATATAAGGAAATAAATAATAACTTTATTATTGCCTCTAGGGCATATTTCCTTCAGTCTCCCACTTGCACTAGAGTCAATAATCTAGATTACACTGTAATGATTCTAACACCCATGGAGCCTTGGTGCTGATCATGTTTTGCTCGTGGAACAGGCTTAGTCAACGGGTCTGCAACATTCAGATCCATATGTATCTTGCAAATCTCTATGTCTCCCACCTGGACTAGATCCCGGATGGAATTGAAGCGTCTTTTGATGTGCTTGGTTCTCTTGTGAAATCTGGATTCCTTTGCCAAGGCAATTGCACCAGTATTGTCACAAAAGATTTTCATTGGACCCGATGCACTAGGTATGACACCTAGATCGGATATGAACTCCTTCATCGAGACTCCTTCATTTGCTGCTTCCGAAGCACCTATGTACTCCGCTTCACATGTAGATCCCGCTACAACGCTTTGTTTAGAACTACACCAACTGACAGCTCCACCGTTTAATGTAAACACGTATCCGGTTTGCGATTTAGAATCGTCCGGATCAGTGTCAAAGCTTGCATCAACGTAACCTTTTACGATGAGCTCTTTGTCACCTCCATATATGAGAAACATATCCTTAGTCCTTTTCAGGTATTTCAGGATGTTCTTGACCGCTGTCCAGTGATCTACTCCTGGATTACTTTGGTACCTCCCTGCTAGACTTATAGCAAGGCACACATCACGTCTGGTACATAGCATTGCATACATGATAGAGCCTATGGCTGAAGCATAGGGAACATCTTTCATATTCTCTCTATCTTCTGCAGTGGTCGGGCATTGAGTCTTACTCAATGTCACACCTTGTAACACAGGCAAGAACCCTTTCTTTGCTTGATCCATTTTGAACTTCTTCAAAACTTTGTCAAGGTATGTGCTTTGTGAAAGTCCAATTAAGCGTCTTGATCTATCTCTATAGATCTTAATGCCTAATATGTAAGCAGCTTCACCGAGGTCTTTCATTGAAAAACTCTTATTCAAGTATCCCTTTATGCTATCCAGAAATTCTATATCATTTCCAATTACTAATATGTCATCCACATATAATATCAGAAATGCTACAGAGCTCCCACTCACTTTCTTGTAAATACAGGCTTCTCCAAAAGTCTGTATAAAACCAAATGCTTTGATCACACTATCAAAGCGTTTATTCCAACTCCGAGAGGCTTGCACCAGTCCATAAATGGATCGCTGGAGCTTGCACACTTTGTTAGCTCCCTTTGGATCGACAAAACCTTCTGGTTGCATCATATACAACTCTTCTTCCAGAAATCCATTCAGGAATGCAGTTTTGACATCCATCTGCCAAATTTCATAATCATAAAATGCGGCAATTGCTAACATGATTCGAACAGACTTAAGCATCGCTACGGGTGAGAAGGTCTCATCGTAGTCAATCCCTTGAACTTGCCGAAAACCTTTTGCGACAAGTCGAGCTTTGTAGACAGTAATATTACCGTCAGCGTCAGTCTTATTCTTGAAGATCCATTTATTCTCAATTTCTTGCCGATCATCGGGCAAGTCAACCAAAGTCCATACTTTGTTCTCATACATGGATCCCATCTCAGATTTCATGGCTTCAAGCCATTTTGCGGAATCTGGGCTCACCATCGCTTCTTCATAGTTCATAGGTTCATCATGATCTAGTAGCATGACTTCCAGAACAGGATTACCGTACCACTCTGGCACGGATCTCACTCTGGTTGATCTACGAGGTTCGGTAGTATCTTGTTCTGAAGTTTCATGATCATCATCATTAGCTTCCTCACTAACTGGTGTAGGTGTCACAGAAACAGTTTTATGTGATGCACTACTTTCCAATAAGGGAGCAGGTACAGTTACCTCGTCAAGTTCTACTTTCCTCCCACTCACTTCTTTCGAGAGAAACTCCTTCTCTAGAAGTTTCCGAACTTAGCAACAAAAGTCTTGCCTTCGGATCTGTGATAGAAGGTGTATCCAATAGTTTCCTTTGGATATCCTATGAAGACACATTTCTCCGATTTGGGTTCGAGCTTATCAGGTTGAAGCTTTTTCACATAAGCATCGCAGCCCCAAACTTTCAGAAACGACAACTTTGGTTTCTTGCCAAACCACAGTTCATAAGGCGTCGTCTCAACGGATTTTGATGGTGCCCTATTTAACGTGAATGCGGCCGTCTCTAGAGCGTATCCCCAAAACGATAGCGGTAAATCAGTAAGAGACATCATAGATCGCACCATATCTAGTAAAGTACGATTACGACGTTCGGACACACCATTATGCTGTGGTGTTCCGGGTGGCGTGAGTTGCGAAACTATTCCACAATTTTTCAAATGTACACCAAACTCGTAACTCAAATATTCTCCTCCACGATCAGATCATAGGAATTTTATTTTCTTGTTACGATGATTTTCTACTTCACTCTGAAATTCTTTGAACTTTTCAAATGTTTCAGACTTGTGTTTCATTAAGTAGATATACCCATATCTGCTTAAGTCATCTGTGAAGGTGACAAAATAATGATATCCGCCACGAGCCTCAATATTCATCGGACCACATACATCTGTATGTATGATTTCCAACAAATCTGTTGCTCTCTCCATAGTACCGGAGAACGGTGTTTTAGTCATCTTGCCCATGAGGCACGGTTTGCAAGTACCAAGTGATTCATAATCAAGTGGTTCCAAAAGTCCATCAGTATGGAGTTTCTTCATGCGCTTTACACCGATATGACCTAAACGGCAGTGCCACAAATAAGTTGCACATCATTATTAACTCTGCATCTTTTGGCTTCAACACTATGAATATGTGTGTCACTACTATCGAGATTCATCAAAAATAGACCACTCTTTAAGGGTGCATGACCATAAAACATATTACTCATATAAATAGAACAACCATTATTCTCAGATTTAAATGAATAACCGTCTTGCATCAAACAAGATCCAGATATAATGTTCATGCTTAACGCTGGCACCAAATAACAATTATTTAGGTCTAATATTAATCCCGAAGGTAGATGTAGAGGTAGCGTGCCGACTGCGATCACATCGACTTTGGAACCGTTTCCCACGCGCATCGTCACCTCGTCCTTAGCCAATCTTCGCTTAATCCGTAGTCCCTGTTTCGAGTTGCAAATATTAGCAACAAAACCAGTATCAAATACCCAGGTGCTACTGCGAGCATTAGTAAGGTACACATCAATAACATGTATATCACATATACCTTTGTTCACCTTGCCATCCTTCTTATCCGCCAAATACTTGGGGCAGTTCCGCTTCCAGTGACCAGTCTGCTTGCAGTAGAAGCGCTCAGTTTCAGGCTTAGGTCCAGGTTTGGGTTTCTTCTCTTGAGTAGCAACTTGCTTGCCGTTCTTTTTGAAGTTCCCCTTCTTCTTCCCTTTGCCCTTTTTCTTGAAACTAGTGGTCTTGTTGACCATCAACACTTGATGCTCCTTCTTGATTTCTACCTCCGCAGCTTTCAGCATTGCGAAGAGTTCGGGAATAGTCTTATTCATCCCTTGCATATTATAGTTCATCACGAAGCTCTTGTAGCTTGGTGGCAGTGATTGGAGAATTCTGTCGATGACGCAATCATCTGGAAGATTAACTCCCAATTGAATCAAGTGATTATTATACCCAGACATTTTAAGTATATGTTCACTGACAGAACTGTTCTCCACCATCTTGCAGCTATAGAACTTATTGGAGACTTCATATCTCTCAATCCGGGCATTTGCTTGAAATATTAACTTCAACTCCTGGAACATCTCATATGCTCCATGACATTCAGAATGTCGTTGAAGTCCCGATTCTAAGCCGTAAAGCATGGCACACTGAACTATCGAGTAGTCATCAGCTTTGCTCTGCCAGACGTTCATAACATCTGGTGTTGCTCCAGCAGCAGGCCTGGCACCCAGCGGTGCTTCCAGGACGTAATTCTTCTGTGCAGCAATGAGGATAATCCTCAAGTTACGGACCCAGTCCGTGTAATTGCTACCATCATCTTTCAACTTTGCTTTCTCAAGGAACGCATTAAAATTCAACGGAACAACAGCATGAGCCATCTATCTACAATCAAGCATAAACAAGCAAGATACTATCAGGTACTAAGTTTCACGATAAATTTAGGTTCAATTAATTTACTTAAAGAACTCCCACTTAGATAGATATCCCTCTAATCCTCTAAGTGATTACGTGACCCAAATCAACTAAACCATGTCCAATCATCATGTGAGATGGAGTAGTTTCATTGGTGAACATCACTATGTTGATCATATCTACTATATGATTCACGCTCGACCTTTCGGTCTCCGTGTTCCGAGGCCATATCTGTATATGCTTGGCTCGTCAAGTATAACCTGAGTATTCCGCGTGTGCAACTGTTTTGCACCCGTTGTATTTGAACGTAGAGCCTATCACACCCGATCATCACGTGGTGTCTCAGCACGAAGAACTTTCACAACGGTGCATACTCAGGGAGAACACTTCTTGATAATTAGTGAGAGATCATCTTATAATGCTACCGTCAATCAAAGCAAGATAAGATGCATAAAAGATAAACATCACATGCAATCAATATAAGTGATATGATATGGCCATCATCATCTTGTGCTTGTGATCTCCATCGAAGCACCGTCGTGATCACCATCGTCACCGGCGTGACACCTTGATCTCCATCGTAGCCTCGTTGTCGTCACGCCAATCTTATGCTTCCACGACTATTGCTACCGTTTAGTGATAAAGTAAAGCATTACAGCGCGATTGCATTGCATACAATAAAGCGACAACCATATGGCTCCTGCCAGTTGCCGATAACTCGGTTACAAAACATGATCATCTCATACAATAAAATTTAGCATCATGTCTTGACCATATCACATCACAACATGCCCTACAAAAACAAGTTAGACGTCCTCTACTTTGTTGTTGCAAGTTTTACGTGGCTTCTACGGGCTTAAGCAAGAACCAATCTTACCTACGCATCAAAACCACAACGATAGTTTGTCAAGTTGGTGCTGTTTTAACCTTCGCAAGGACCGGGCGTAGCCACACTCGGTTCAACTAAAGTTGGAGAAACTGTCACCTGCAAGCCACCTATGTGCAAAGCACGTCGGGAGAACCGGTCTCGCGTAAGCGTACGCGTAATGTCGGTCCAGGTCGCTTCGTCCAACAATACCGCCGAACCAAAGTATGACATGCTGGTAAGCAGTATGACTTATATCGCCCACAACTCACTTGTGTTATACTCGTGCATATAACATCAACATATAAAACCTGGGCTCGGATGCCACTGTTGGGGAACGTAGTAATTTCAAAAAAATTCCTACGCACACGCAAGATCATGGTGATGCATAGCAAAGAGAGGGGAGAGTGTGATCTACGTACCCTTGTAGATCAACAACGGAAGTGTTTGGTTGATGTAGTCGTACGTCTCCACGGCCCGACCGATCAAGCACCGAAACTACGGCACCTCCGAGTTCTAGCACACGTTCAGCTCGATGACGATCCCTGGGCTCCGATCCAGCAAAGCGTCGGGGAGGAGTTCCGTCAGCACGACGGCGTGGTGACGATCTTGATGTTCTACCGTCGCAGGGCTTCGCCTAAGCACCGCTACAATATGACCGATGTGGAATATGGTGGAGGGGGGCACCGCACACGGCTAAGGAATGATCACGAAGATCAACTTGTGTGTCTAGGGGTGCCCCCCTGCCCCGTATATAAAGGAGCAAGGGGAGGAGGCCGGCCAGACCCTATAGGCGCGCCAGGAGGAGTCCTCCTCCTAGTAGGAGTAGGACTCCTACTAGGAGGGGGAAAGAAGTGGGGAGGGAGAGGGAAAGGGGGGCGCCGCCCCCCCTCTCCTAGTCCAATTCGGACCAGGGGGGAGGAGGCGCGCGGCCCACCTCTGGCAGCCCCTCTCTCTCTCCACTAAGGCCCATATGGCCCATTACTTCTCCCGGGGGGGTTCCGGTAACCCTCCGGCTCTCCGGTTTTCTCCGAAATCACCCGGAACACTTCCGGTGTCCGAATATAGCCGTCCAATATATCAATCTTTATGTCTCGACCATTTCGAGACTCCTCGTAATGTCCGTGATCACATCCGGGACTCCGAACTAACTTCGGTACAACAAAACTCATAAACTCATAATATAACTGTCATCGAAACCTTAAGCATGCGGACCCTACGGGTTCGAGAAGAATGTAGACATGACCGAGACACGTCTCCGGTCAATAACCAATAGCGGAACCTGGATGCTCATATTGGCTCCTACATATTCTATGAAGATCTTTATCGGTCAGACCGCATAACAACATACGTTGTTCCCTTTGTCATCGGTATGTTACTTGCCTGAGATTCGATCGTCGATATCTCAATACCTAGTTCAATCTCGTTACCGGCAAGTCTCTTTACTCGTTTCGTAATACATCATCTCGCAACTAACTCATTAGTTTCAATGCTTGCAAGGCTTATGTGATGTGCATTACCGAGAGGGCCCAGAGATACCTCTCCGACAATCGGAGTGACAAATCCTAATCTCGAAATACGCCAACCCAACATGTACCTTTGGAGACACCTGTAGAGCACCTTTATAATCACTCATTTACATTGTGACATTTGGTAGCACACAAAGTGTTCCTCCGGCAAACGGGAGTTGCATAATCTCATAGTCATAGGAACATGTATAAGTCATGAAGAAAGCAATAGCAACATACTAAACGATCGGGTGCTAAGCTAATGGAATGGGTCATGTCAATCAGATCATTCACCTAATGATGTGATCTCGTTAATCAAATAACATCTCCTTGTTCATGGTTAGGAAACATAACCATCTTTGATTAACGAGCTAATCAAGTAGAGGCATACTAGTGACACTCTGTTTGTATATGTATTCACACATGTATTATGCTTCCGGTTAATACAATTCTAACATGAATAATAAACATTTATCATGATATAAGGAAATAAATAATAACTTTATTATTGCCTCTAGGGCATATTTCCTTGACTCTCTATGGCGCGCCCAAGGGGGAGGCCTACTCCCAGTAGGACTAGGTTTCCCCCCTTTCCCTAGTTGGAGTAGGAGAAGAAGGAAGAGGGAGAGAGAGGGAAGGAAAGGGGGGCACCCAATTCGGATTGGGCTTGGGGGGCGCGCCCTCCACCTAGACGCCTCCTCCTCTCTCTCGCACTAAGGCCCAATAAGGCCCATTAACTCCCCGGGGGGTTCCGATAAACCCCCGGGTACTCCGGTAAATGCCCGAACTCATCCAGAACCCTTCCGCTGTCCAAACATAGCCTTCCGATATATCGATCTTTATGTCTCGACCATTTAGAGACTCCTCGTCATGTCCATGATCACATCCAGGACTCTGAACTTCCTTCGGTACATCAAAACACATAAACTCATAATACCGATCATCATCGAACGTTAAGCGTGGGGACCCTACGGGTTCGAGAACTATGTAGACATGACCGAGACTCATCTCCGGTCAATAACCAATAGCGGAACCTCGATGATCATATTGGTTCCTACATATTCTACAAAGATCTTTATCGGTCAAACCGCATAACAACATACGTTGTTCCCTTTGTCATCGGTATGTTACTTGCCCGAGATTCGATCGCCGGTATCTCAATACCTAGTTCAATCTCGTTACCAGCAAGTCTCTTTACTCGTTCTGTAATGCATCATCCTGTAACTAACTCATTAGTAACATTGCTTGCAAGGCTTATAGTGATGTGCATTACCGAGAGGGCCCAAAGATACCTCTCCGACAATCGAAGTGACAAATCCTAATATTGATCTATGCCAACTCAACAAACACCATCGGAGACACCTGTAGAGCATGTTTATAGACACTGAGTTATGTTTTGACGTTTGATAGCACACTAAGTGTTCATCCGGTATTCGGGAGTTGCATAATCTCATAGTCATAGGAACATGTATAAGTTATGAAGAAAGCAATAGAAATAAACTAAACGATCATATTTCTAAGATAACGGATGGGTCAAGTCAATCACATCATTATCTAATGATGGGATCCCATTCATAAAATGACAACTCTTGTCCATGGCTAGGATACTTAACCATCTTTGATTAATGAGCTAGTCCAGTAGAGGCATACTAGTGACACTCTGTTTGTCTATGTATTCACACATGTACTAAGTTTCCAGTTAATACAATTCTAGCATGAATAATAAAAATTTATCACGATATAAGGAAATATAAATAACAACTTTATTATTGCCTCTAGGGCATATTTCCTTCAGTCTCCCACTTGCACTAGAGTCAATAATCTAGTTCACATCGTCATGTGATTTCACACCAATAGTTCACATCTTTATGTGATTAGTTCACATCTTCATGTGACTAATACCCAAAGGGTTTACTAGAGTCAATAATCTATTTCACATTGTTATGTGATTAACACCCAAAGAGTGAACATGTTTTGCTTGGGAGAGAAGTTTAGTCTACGGGTTTGCAACATTCAGATCCGTATGTATTTTGCAAATTTCTGTGTCTACAATACTCTACATGGAGCTACTGTAGCTAATTGCTCCCACTTTTAATATGTATCTAGATCAATACTTAGAGTCATCTAGATCGGTGTCAAAATATTGCATCGACGTAACTCTTTACGACGAACTCTTTTATTACCTCCATAACCGAGAAATATTTCCTTAGTCCTCTAAGGATAATTTTGATCGTTGTCCAGTGATCTACTCCTAGATCACTATTGTACTCCCTTGCCATGCTAAGGATTACAATAGGTCTGGTACACAGCATGGCATACTTTATAGAACCTATGACTGAGGCATAGGGAATGACTTTTCATTCTCTTTCTATTTTCTGTCGTGGTCAGGTTTTTGAGTCTTTACTCAACTTCACACCTTGCAACACCGGCAAGAACTCCTTATTTGACTAATCCATTTTGAACTCCTTCAAAATCTTGTCAACACTACTAGGAAAAGGGCTATAGATGATATGGCCACTAATGGCGCACCAGACATGTGGTGCGCCACTACTATATAGTAATGGTGTACCATGAGTTGGTGCGCCATTAGTGTGGTAGACACTAATGGCGCACCAGACCAACGGTGCGTCACTAGTAACAATTTTTTTGAATATTTTCGCAAAAATACTAATGGCGCACCAAGGAATAGTGTGCCATTACTAGTTTAACTAGTAATGGCGTACCTGCCACACAGTGCGCCATTACTATGTTTTTTGCAAAACTACTATAGTGGCGCACCTCAAGCCGATGACCCACCACACCTTCCCCCGCTCCACCGCCGCTGACGACCCACCGCACCCTCCCCCGCTCCACCGCCGCCGCCGCCGACACCCCGCACCCTCCCCCGCTCCACCGCCGCCGCCGACCCCCCGCATCCTCCCCCGCTCCACCGTCATAAATGAATGCAACTAAAAATAAAAAAAACAAATTTGATTATATTTTCAAATAACAAATTTAATGAATGCAACAAAAAATAATAAAAAATTTGATGATATTTTTTATATTCATAAATATTTTCAAATAACAAATTTGATGATATTCTTTAAAAAATTATTATAGTTTTTATAAAAAATTATTACTGTTTCATATTCATATTCATTTTCTAAAAAATTATTAGATGCAACAAAAAATAATAATAATAAAATTACTTATGGCGCACCTCTGGGTGGTGCGCCATTGCTACCTAAAAAAGGTTACTTATGGCGCACCTCTCGGGGGTGCGCCATTTCTAACCTTCCCCCCTCTATCCCTTTCCCCCCGAGCGCCGCCTCCTCCCCGAGCCCTCGACCTGCTGCTCCGCCGCCGCCCCGACCCACTACGCCGCCACCAGTCACCCCGCGCCGCACGGAGACGTCTAGGAGGACCGCCGTCGACTGCTTCTTCATCTACGGGTTCTCAATCGACCGGAGCTGCACCGTATCATCGCCATTATCGTCTTCCCCAACCTCGGCCTCCCTCATCCACCTCGTCACATCGCTCCGCCCCGGCCACCCCCGACCTCCCGAGATCATCGTCGAGCACCTCGGTGAGGCCCTTGACCGATTTCCCCCTTCCCCCATCGGGTTCGTCGCCATAGTTGTCGTTGTCAAGCTCTTGCGTTGCCTCGTTGCTGCGCTGTCGCTACAGTCGGCCACGCCCGCGCACACATGCACTTGCGTGTTGCCGCCCACGGCCGCGCTCGCCCTCGCCTTGTTGCTGCTCCTCCCTCTTGCTTTACTCCTGCTGCTCCTCCTCTCAACGTCTTGCCGCTTCTCTTCTCTGAAACCTCAAAACTGCTGATGCTCCTCCTCTCCACTTCCCTCATGCTGCACTTCTCTGAATCTGAATCCTTGCTGTCTCTCTCTCTCTCTCTCTGTCAAATTTCTATGAGAGAAGTGTACCGTTGAGAATTGTGTAATGTTCAGATTTTATATATTCTTGCAACCTATTAATTGTTCAGTTTAGATTCGTGTTTGTCTAGTTTAGATTCGTGGTATATATAAGGTACATTCATACACAACATGCAGCTGCAGCCCCCATAGATAACTTTTTTGTTTTGAAAAATACGATATATGAAATGTGAGAATTCTTAAAATATGAATTACCGTGAAGTAGCTTGGTCGTGCCAAGAAAATGCTGCATTTTTGGTACTTGAAAGGTTTATGCTGATTCAGCAAATCCATGTGGCCTATTGAAATTTTAGAACTTGTGATCAGGAGATGTTTGGGAAAAAGGAGTGTAGGTACTGTTCTTGTGTTGGGATAATTTTGTAGATTTTTAGAAGCTAGGGGAAATAGGGTTGTAGTTGTAAACTGAAAATAGATCAGAATGGAAAAGTGGGTGTTTCTCTCAAAAATTTCAAAAGAGTAGGATGGGTCTTTGTTCAAAAATGATTTACAGGAATTATAGGGTCTCCCAAAAAATTTGTGGCAATTTTATAAAAATTATTTGAATTAGTTTTAGTGCAACAGAGGCAACTCAGAGTTTGAAAATGGCATTAAAGGAATTTGTTTTTGGGGTAAATTCTATTATGAAATAATTCCTACTGTTATTTAAAATATAAATGAAATGATTTGGAACACCAAGCAAGAGTTACGTTTCAAGTTGCTGAACCTTTTCATATAAGCTTGCAGAAGATTTAATTGATCATACAGAAAATGAAAAACGAAGGTCATACTGATCCTAGTTGGTATTATTTTTCATGGCTAGAAGATATATTGATGTACCCCGAGTTAAGGGAAGGAGTTTGCTGGGTTTTGTCTCCGACCATCGGGTTGTGATGATTTTGCAGGTACCCCGAGAGGCCCTTGAGTTTGCCGGAATGTTGATTAACTTCCGTTCTGGCAAATTCGGGTACTCCATATGTCCTATTTTCAGCAAAGGTCATGCTGAAATTTTTCATGAATTTTAGCATGACTTTGCTAAAAATAGGACATATGGGGTACTTGCGACAAATGCATGGGCCGGGTTATCTTAGTAGTTAATTAAGTAGGATCAACTGCCTCTTGTGTTATACATATAGAAGTGTGATATCAACTCATAGTTATTACTAATGTTAGTTGCTCGTCATTGATAAACCCTAATCTGGAAGAGGAACCACTCATCCTATGTAGTTTTGAATTATGAACGTAGGATATGTCGTCATCGGACGACGAAAGTCTCCCGGGGGAGTGCGGCTGGTGCCACGGCGATCGAGGTCTGTGCGACATGCCTCACCTGGACGATGATCGGCGCTTCAGCATTAAGCTCGAGGAGACCTTCGAAGTTGAAATGGTACGCAATGACAACAAGTGTTATTTTCATAATTAAGCATGACTTCAACTATTTCAACGTGTAATTTTCATATTTTACAATTCGAGTATAGCTTATCCCATGCCATGCAAGACGCTATGTCTTGGAGAGGATGGATTTTGAAGACCATGAAATTTCCGAAACAAAGAAAATTCACCTAAGGACTCATCACGATGTGGATTTTGAAGTAAATCTGTATAATTCTGGGAGCGTAACCCATTTTGGTTGCAAAAATTGGGAAGCATTTTGCAAGATGTATGCTTTTGACGAGGGTATGCTTGTCACCATGGATCTTGGTGATCCTAAAATCGAGCAAGACAATATGGACATTTGGGTCCTTGTTGATACGCCTCCAATTCTACCGCTATGTGAGTTTCTCAAACATAGTTATTAGCTAATTTATATTGTTTATTTCGAAATAGTTGACAGCTTATTTCCATTGACAGCTTATTTTTATTGTTCAAAGAATGTGCGGGAGATGGTAGACAAAACCCACTACACCGATGGCTCCGAATTAACAACTTACAAGGAGAAAAATCATCTGGTCGGATTTTGTACTGACATTGAGAATTATAATATCTACAATCAAACTCCTCAACATTATGGTCAATATGTGCCACTAGTGCATGTGTTCAACTACGGTAACTACCATGGAGATACCCTGATAAGATTTTTTACTATTACGACATCCGTGCATCTTTTGCATACTTCTAAAACTAGTACATCATTGCTAACTATGAAGTTATTACTATGTTTTCAACAGATAATCCCAGAGAATTGTGTGCCTCATTTGATGTATCAGAAAGGTAGTCTTAATGTTTTGAACATACAGCCAAGTCATCCTACGAATCTCAACTGTCCATACGAGATTTATAAAAGAAGTGGAGACATGAAAATCAAAGGATGGAAAAATGTATGGACAGTCGTAAGGAGGTTCTTGGAAGCAAAAGGAAGCGAAGCGCAAGAGTTGGAGACAGGATGATCTCCATTCTCCATAATGGAGAGTCAGGGTCTATATTGTTTTATGCTATTTTACCTTAAATAGGGTATTTAGGTCCTGCCTAATACTGATGATCATGTGCTAAGAACAATTAAGTAGGGTTGGTTCGATGACTATCAAGATGATGATCGTATGACTTGTTATTAATAACGAGTAGAAGTTGTATGATGATGATTAGTAGGATGTGTTAGGATTAGTATTACTTCCAACAAACTCGCTACTCGCGGTCTCGAGACTTGTAATGTTCTATCTTTGTTCGGTCTTTTGAATTCGGAGACTAATATGATGAATTGTATTCGGAGACTAATCTTCTATTGTATTCGATGAATCTGCTGTTGTTGTGTGGTGCTAGCTATATTCTGTCCAATAATATATTTTGTAACCTGTGAAAATATCATAAAAGAAAAAAGAATCCCTAGTATTCATACTAGTGGCGCACCACCACATAGTGCGCCATTAGTAAGCCAGAGAACACTAATGGCGCATCATCCACCAGTGCGCCATTAGTATGCCAAAGCACATGGGTAAATATGCCCCCTTGGGAGGCATACTAATGGCGCACCGTGGGCTATACTAATGGCGCACTGCATGGTGCGCCATTAGTATACCAGATACTAATGGCGCACCACAGGTGCGCCATTAGTAAAAAATACTAATGGCATGCTACTAGTGGCGCACCTGTAGTGCGCCATTAGTAGGCAAAACAGGTGCGCCACTAGTAGGCCTTTTCCTAGTAGTGCACGGTATGTACTCATTGAAAAAACTTATCAAGTGTCTTGATCTATATCTATAGATCTTGATGCTCAATATGTAAGCAGCTTTACCGAGGTCTTTCTTTGAAAAAGTCCTTTGAAACACTCCTTTATGCTTTCCAGAAAATTCTACATCATTTCCGATCAACAATATGTCATTCACATATACTTATCAGAAAGGATTTAGTGCTCCCACTAACTTTCTTGTAAATACAGGCTTCACCGCAAGTCTGTATAAAACTATATGCTTTGATCAACTTATCAAAGCGTATATTCCAACTCCGAGATGCTTGCACCAGTTCATAGATGGATTGCTGGAGCTTGCACACTTTGTTAGAATCTTTAGGATTGACAAAACTTTCTGGTTTCATCATATACAACTCTTCTTTAATAAATCCATTAAGGAATGTAGTTTTGATATCCATTTGCCAGACTTCATAAAATGCGGCAACTGCTAACATGATTCGGACATACTTTTAAGCATCGATACGAGTGAGAAAATCTCATCATAGTCAACACCTTGAACTTGTCAAAAACCTATTGCAACAATTCGAGCTTTGTAGATAGTAACACTACTATCAGCATCCGTCTTCCTCTTGAAGATCCATTTATTATAAATGGCTCAGCGATCATCGGGCAAGTCAATCAAAGTCCATACTTTGTTCTCATACATGGATCCGATCTCAGATTTCATGGCCTTAAGCCATTTCACGGAATCTAGGCTCATCATCACTTCCTCATAGTTCGTAGGTTCGTCATGGTCTAGTACCATGACTTCCAGAACAGGATTACCATACCACTCTGCTACGGAATGTACTCTGGTTGACCTACGAGGTTCGATAGTGACTAGATCTGATGTTTCATGATCATCATCATTAACTTCCTCACTAATTGGTTTAGGCATCACTAGAACTTATTTCTATGATGAACTACTTACCAATTCAGGAGAAGGTACAATTACCTCATCAAGTTATACTTTCCTCCCACTCACTTCTTTCGAGAGAAACTCATTCTCTACAAAGGATCCACTCTTATCAACAAAGATCTTGCCTTCGGATCTGTGATAGAAGGTGTATCCAACCGTTTTTTTGGGTATCCTATAAAGACGCATTTCTCTGATTTGAGTTCGAGCTTATCAGGCTGAAACTTTTTCACATAAGCATGGCAACCCCAAACTTTAAGAAATGACAGCTTAGGTTTCTTGCTAAACCACAGTTCATATGGTGTCGTCTCAACGGATTTAGATGGTTCCCTATTTAACGTGAATGCAACTGTCTCTAATGCATAACCCCAAAACGATAGTGGTAAATCGGTAAGAGACATTGATGACCCACAAGTATGGGGGATCTATCGTAGTCCTTTCGATAAGGAAGAGTGTCGAACCCAATGAGGAGCAGAAGGAAATGATAAGCGGTTTTCAGTAAGGTATTCTCTGCAAGCACTGAAATTATCGGTAACAGATAGTTTTGTGATAAGGTAATTTGTAACGGGTAACAAGTAATAAAAGTAAATAAGGTGCAGGAAGTTGTAGCAAAGGACAAGCCTGGAAAAACTCTTATATAAAGGAAAGTGCTCCCGAGGACACATGGGAATTATCGTCAAGCTAGTTTTCATCACGCTCATATGATTCGCGTTCGGCACTTTGATAATTTGATATGTGGGTGGACCGGTGCTTGGGTACTGCCCTTCCTTGGACAAGCTTCCCACTTATGATTAACCCCTCTTGCAAGCATCCGCAACTACAAAAGAAATACTAAGGTAAACCTAACCATAGCATGAAACATATGGATCCAGATCAGCCCCTTATGAAGCAACGCATAAACTAGGGTTTAACCTTCTGTCACTCTAGCTACCCATCATCTACTTATTACTTACAAATGCCTTCCCCTAGGCCCAAATAATGGTGAAGTGCCATGTAGTCAACGTTCACATGACACCACTAAAGGAGAGACAACATACATCTCATCAAAATATCGAACGAATACCAAATTCATATGACTACTTATAGCAAGACTTCTCCCATGTCCTCAAGAACAAACGTAACTACTCACAAATCATATTCATGTTCATAATAAGAAGGGTATTAATATGCATAAAGGATCTGAACATATGATCTTCCACCAAGTAAACCAACTAGCATCAACTACAAGGAGTAATCAACACTACTAGCAACCCACAGGTACCAATCTGAGGTTTTGGGACAAAGATTGGATACAAGAGATGAAATAGGGTTTTAGAGGAGATGGTGTTGGTGAAGATGTTGATGGAGATTGACCCCCTCACGATGAGAGGATTGACGGTGATGACGATGGTCAAGATTTCCCCCTCCCGGAGGGATGTTTCCCCGACAGAACAGCTCCGCCTGAGCCCTAGATTGGTTCCGCCTCGTGGTGGCGGAGTTTCGTCCCGAGAGCTTTCTTATGATTTTTTCCAGGGCAAAAGACTTCATATAGCCAAAGATGGGCACCGGAGGCCTGCTAGGGGGCCCACGAGGCAGGGGGCGCGCCCCCACCCTCGTGGATGGTGGGTGGCCCCCCTCTAGTAATTCCTTCACCCAATAATTTTTATATATTCTGAAACCGACTTCCGTGAAGTTTCAGGACTTTTGGAGTTGTGCAGAATAGGTCTCTAATATTTGCTCCTTTTCCAGCCCAGAATTCCAGCTGCCGGCATTCTCCCTCTTCGTATAAACCTTGTAAAATAAGAGATAATAGGCATAAGTATTGTGACATAATGTGTAATAACAGCCCATAATGCAATAAATATTGATATAAAAGCATGATGCAAAATGGACGTATCAACTCCCCCAAGCTTAGACCTCGCTTGTCCTCAAGCGGAAGCCGATATCGAAAAATATGTCCACATGTTTTGAGATAGAGGTGTCGATGAAATAAAATACGGACATGAGGGCATCATGATCATTCTTACAACATCAACATATATATATATATCAGTGTTGAGGAAATCGTTAACTGGTAGCTGCTCGGTTGGCTGGCGAGTAGGGGATTAATCAGCGAATCGGCAAGTTAATCGGCCATTTAATCAATTAATCGGACAATTTTTCAGTTTATCGGCTACTCAGTGACCCTACGAGTAGGGATTAATCGGCAAGTTAACTGGTTAATCGGATGAATTCTTGAATAGGGATATATATATATATTGTCATATGATTTCTTATGCTAAAGTAAAAATTCATTCACAATTCAAAGAATGAATCAGAAACTTCATTGAAAACTAACAAACTATAATCTCAGTCATTGAAGCAATTGCAATTTATCATAACATCAGAAAGAGTCAATATAAGAGCTTTTCAGCAAGTCCACATACTCAACTATCATTTAGTCTTTCACAATTGCTAATACTCATGCAATATTTATGGGTATGAAGTTTTAATCGGACACAGAGAAAGATAGGGGCTTATAGTTTTGCCTTCCAACCTTTTACCTCAAGGGTAATGTCAACAATAATAGTTCATGAAAACTCACATCCAATTAGCTATATATATCACGATCTCTCCAACACATTGTGCTTGCCAAAGGATAAAATGTAAAAAGGAAAGGTGAAGATTACCATGACTCTTGTATGAAGTATAAGACAAAAATGAAAGATAGGCCCTTCGCAGAGGGAAGTAGAGGTCGTTATGTGTTTTTATGGTTGGATGCACGAAATCTCAATGCAAAAGAATGTCACTTTATATTGCCACTTGTGATATGGTCCTTTGTTATGCAGTTCGTCGCTTTTATTTCTTCCACATCACAAGATCGTATAAATCTTATTTTCTCCACACTAATAAATCATACATATTTAGAGAGCAATTTTTATTGCTTGCAACAATGACAACTTACTTGAAGGATCTTACTCAATCCATAGATAGATATGGTGGACTCTCATGGCAAAACTGGGTTTAAGGATAATTGGAAGCACAAGTAGTATCTCTACTTGGTGCAAGGAATTTGGCTAGCATGAGAGGGAAAGGCAATCTCAACATCTTGATTGATCCATGACAATATAATTTATTTCGGATGTAAGAGAACATAACCCATTACATTGTCTTCCTTGTCCAACGTCAACTTTTTAGCATGTCATATTTTAATGAGTGCTCACAATCATAAAAGATGTCCAAGATAGTATGTTTATATGTGAAAATTTCTCTTTCTTTATTACTTCCTATTAATTACAACGATGACCAAAACTATGTTTGTCAACTCTCAACAACTTTTATTCATCATACTCTTTATATGTGAAGTCATTACTCTCCATAAGATCAATATGATCTCTTTATTTATTTTTTATTCTTACTCTTATTCCCTCAAGATCATAGCAATATAACCAAGCCCTTGACTCAACACTAATCTTTATTATATATATATATATCTCACGGACTCGATTACATAGAAGGATCATAAAGCAAAACTCAAAACTAGATCACACTAAAACTTTATTGTACTAGATCAAGATATAACCAAAAGTATCAAACTAAGAAAAACGATAAAGATAAAAAGTGTCATGGTGATACGATACTGGGGCACTCCCCCAAGCTTGGAAGTTGCCAAGGGGAGTGCCCATACCCATGAGTTTATGACTCTTTCTTCGGAGGTGGTGGTGATGGAGTTGTTGATGATGTAGTGTCGCACATCGAGCGTAGGAGATCCTCCAATTTGTGAATAATGCCCTTGAGTGTGGTGATATGCTCCTTCAACAAAATATTTTCACGTGTGAGATACTTGTTTTGTATGCGAGCTAACTCAATCATCTTGAAAGCTTCAATCTCAGTTGGGGTAAGAAGATTATAATGAGGTTGAAGGATGTCTTCTTCTACTACTGCCGGAGCTTGATCCTCCGTGGCCTTCTTGATCCTATCATCCTTGTTGATCTCCTCTGGTTCTTCTCTCTTCAGCTCTATCTTCATTAGCCAAGCATCGTCGCCCTCATTGTTGGAGGAGGGGGATGACATGATGCCCGGCCTTGACAATTCTGGCAGAAAACAGCTTGAAACAAAAATAGAGGATAATTGCGTGGTACGGTGGTCAAAACCTTTGGGAGATTATATAATGAAATTTTACCGGCCAAGAGAAGTATCGTGCAAGAAAACGGAGTCCGGAGGGCACATGAGGTGCCCAGAAGGCAGGGGCATGCCCTCCACCCTCGTGGATGCCTCGTGTCCTTTCCGGACTTCTTCTTATTTTCCTACTTTCTTGAATATTCCAAAACGGAGAAAAATTGCTATTAGACCTGTTTTGGAGTCGGTTTACTTACCGTACCACATACCTATTCCTTCTCGGAGGCTGAAACGTAATGGAAGGTGTCCCTTATATACTCCTCCGGGGTTACGGTTTCAATAACATTAGTTTCAACATTTATAGGGTTACCTAAGATATACTGCTTGATTCTTTGACCGCTCACCACCATTTGTGCCTTTGAAGTTGTTGATTTTTATGGCACCGGAACGATAAACCTCCTCGATAACGTAAGGACCTTCCCATTTAGAGAGGAGTTTTCCTACAAAAAATCTTAAACGAGAGTTGTATAACAATACATAATCACCTACATTAAACTCACATTTTTGTATCCTTTTGTCATGCCATCTTTTAACTTTTTCTTTAAAAAGTTTGGCATTCTCATAGGCCTGGGTTCTCCATTCATCAAGTGAGCTAATGTCAAATAGTCTCTTCTCACCGGAAAGTTTGATGTCATAATTGAGCTCTTTAATGGCCCAATATGCCTTATGTTCTAGTTCGAGAGGTAAGTGACATGCTTTTCCGTAGACCATTTTATATGGAGACATACCCATAGGATTTTTGTATGCAGTTATATATGCCCATAATGCATCATCAAGTTTCCTGGACCAATTCTTTCTAGATCTATTAACAATCTTTTGCAAAATTAATTTAAGCTCTCTATTACTCAGTTCTACTTGACCACTAGACTGTGGATGATATGGAGATGCAATTCTATGATTAACATCATACTTAGCAAGCATGTCACGAAAAGCACCATGAATAAAATGTGAACCACCATCAGTCATTAAGTACCTAGGGACTCCAAACCTCGGAAAAATAACTTCCTTAAGCATCTTAATAGAGGTGTTATGATCAGCACTACTAGTTGGAATAGCTTCTACCCACTTAGTAACGTAATCAACAGCAACCAAAATATGTGTATGCCCATTAGAGGAAGGAAACGGTCCCATATAATCAAAGCCCCAAACATCAAATGGTTCAATAACAAGTGAATAATTCATAGTCATTTCTTGACGTCTACTAATATTACCAATTCTTTGACATTCATCACAAGACAAGACAAACTTACGGGCATCCTTGAAAAGAGCAGGCCAATAAAAACCGGATTGCAATACCTTATGTGCAGTTCTATCTCCAGTGTGGTGTCCTCCATAAGCCTTAGAGTGACACTTGCATAGGATCTGTTCCTGTTCATGCTCAGGTACACAACATCTAATAACACCATCTACTCCTTCTTTATAAAGGTGTGGGTCATCCCAAAAGTATTGTCTTAAATAATAGAAAAACTTTTTCTTTTGCTGGTATGTAAAACTAGGTGGTATAAATTTAGCAACAATGTAATTAGCATAATCAGCATACCATGGAGAAGTACGAGAAGCATTTATGACAGCTAATTATTCATCAGGAAAGATATAATCAATAGGTAGTAGGTCATCAAGAACATTCTCTAAACTAGACAAGTTGTCTGCAACGGGGTTCTCAGCTCCCTTTCTATCAATAATATGCAAATCAAATTCTTGTAGTAGGAGAACCCATCTAATAAGTCTAGGTTGAGCATATTTCTTTTCCATAAGATATTTAATAGCAGCATGATCAGTGTGAATAGTTACTTTAAAATCAACAATATAAGGTCTGAACTTATCACAAGAAAATACAACTGCTAAAAATTCCTTTTCAGTAGTAGCATAATTTCTCTGGGCAGTATCTAGAGTTTTACTAGCATATTGGATAACATTTAATTTTTTATCAAGTCTTTGTCCTAAAACAACACCTACAACATAATCACTAGCATCACACATGATTTTGAAGGGTAAATTCCAATCAGGAGGCTGAACAATAGGTGCAGAAATCAAAGCTTTCTTAAGTATTTCAAATGCTTCTACACAATCATCATCAAAGACAAAAGGAACATCTTTTTGTAAGAGATTAGTTAGAGGCCTAGAAATTTTTGAGAAGTCTTTAATGAACCTCCAATAGAAACTGGCATGACCAAGGAAACTTCTTGTACCTTTAATGTCCTTGGGACACGACATCTTTTCAATTGCATCAACTTTAGCTTTATCAACTTCAATACCTCTTTCAGAAATTTTATGCCCCAAGACAATACCTTCATTAACCATAAAGTGGCACTTATCCCAATTCAAGACAAGATTAGTTTCTTCACATCTCTGCAAAACTCGATCAAGGTTGCTTAAGCAATCATCAAAAGAAGTTCCGTATCCGTGAAGACCTCGACAATCTTTTCACAAAAGTCAGAGAATATAGTAGTCATACATCTTTGGAAGGTAGCAGGTGCATTACATAAACCAAAAGGCATACGTCTATAAGCAAAGGTAACGAAAGGGCAAGTAAAAGTGGTCTTTTCCTGATCCTCTTTTGACACAGGTATTTGAGAGAAACCGGAATAACCATCTAGAAAGCAAAAATGTGTATGTTTGGATAATCTTTCTAGCATTTGATCAATAAAAGGTAAAGGGTAATGGTCCTTTTTAGTAGCTTTATTTAGTTTGCGGAAATCAATTACCATTCTATAACCTGTAACAATTCTTTGTGGGATCAATTCATCTTCATCATTAGGAACAACAGTAATATCACCCTTCTTATGGACACAATGGACAGGACACCCACTGACTATCAGCAACGGGATAAATTATGCATGCCTCCAGAAGCTTTAGTATTTCTTTTCTTACCACTTGTTTCATCTTGGGATTTAACCATCGTTGGTGATCAACAACCGGTTTAGAATCTTTCTCCAATTTTATTTTGTGCTGGCATAGAGTGGGACTAATGCCCTTAAGATCATCAAGAGTATATCCAATAGCAGCACGGTGCTTCTTCAGAGTTTTCAATAATTTCTCTTCTTCTTGCTCTGAAAGGTTAGCACTAATAATAACAGGATATATCTTCTTTTCATCAAGATAAGCATATTTAAGAGTATCATGCAATGATTTAAGTTCAAACACTGGATCACCCTTGGGTGGAGGAGGATCCCCTAGAATTTCAACAGGCAAGTTGTGTTTCATAATAGGTCCCTGTTTAAAGAATACTTCATCTATTTCCCTTCTTTCATTCATAAACATATCATTTTCATGGTCTAGCAAATATTGTTCTAAAGGATCATTAGGAGGCATGGCAATAGAAGCAAGACCAATAATTTCATCTTTACTAGGCAATTCTTTATCATGGGGTTGTCTACGAAATTTAGTAAAATTAAAATCATGAGACATATCCCCTAAACCAACAGAAACAATATCCTTTTTGCAGTCTATCTTAGCATTAACAGTATTCAAGAAGGGTCTACCAAATATAATGGGACAAAAGTCATCTTGTGGAGAACCAAGAACAAGAAAATCAGCAGGATATTTAACTTTCCCACACAAGACATCAACATCTCTAACAATCCCAACCGGTGAAATAGTATCCCTATTGGCAAGCTTAATTGTAACGTCAATACCTTCTAACCCAGCAGGTGCCATATCATGCATAATTTCTTCATATAAAGAATGAGGTATTGCACTAGCACTAGCACCCATATCACATAAGCCAACATAGCAATGATCTCCTATTTAACAGAAATAACAGGCATGCCTACAACAGGTCTATGTTTATTTTTAGTATCTGGTCTAGCAATTCTAGCAGCTTCATCACAAAAGTAAATAACATGCCCATCAATATTATTGGCCAAGAGATCTTTAACCATAGCAATACTAGGTTCAAATTTAATTTGCTTAGAGGGTGTAGGTGTTCTAGTATTACTCTTACGAACCACAGTTGAAGCTTTAGCACGATCCTTTACTCTAGTAGGGAAAGATGGTTTCTCAATATAAGAAGTAGGAACAATAGGATCAACATTATAAGTGATAGTATTTTCTTCAACTTTAATAGGTTCAACTACTTTTACTTCAATGGGAGGATGATATTTAATCCACTTCTCCTTAGGGAGATCAACATGAGTAGCAAATGATTCACAGAAAGAAGCTACTATCTCAGCGTTAAGTCCATATTTAGTGCTAAATTCACGAAAAGCACTGGTATTCATAAAAGATTTAACACAATCAAACTCAAGTGTTATACTAGACTCCTTACCTTCGTCGAGTTCCCAATATTTAGAGTTGCGTTTAATTCTTTCCAATAAATCCCATCTGAATTCAATAGTCTTCATCATAAAAGATCCAGTATAAGAAGTATCAAGCATGGAGCGATTATTGAGAGAAAGCCGAGCATAAAAATTCGGAATAATAATTTCTCTTGAGAGCTCATGATTGGGGCATGAATATAACATTGACTTAGGCCTCCCCAAGCTTGAGCGATGCTTTGTCCTTCACGAGGCCAAAAATTATATATATAATTACGATCACGATGAACCAGATGCATAGGATCAAACTTCTGATGAAATTCCAATTTCAATCGGATGTAGTTCCATGATCCCATATCATCACATAGCGTAAACCATGTCAATGCCTTTCGCTTCAAATATAAAGGGAAGACCTCCTTCTTGATAACATCCTCGGGCATACCTTCAAGCTTAAATAATCCACAAACTTCATCCACATAGATTAGGTGCAAATCAGGATGCAATGTTCCATATCCTATAAAAGGATTAGCTAGCAGTTTCTCTATCATAGCCGAAGGAATTTCAAAGTAAAAAATTTCAGTAGGTTCAGTAGGTTGAGGAGCAACTCTTTTCTATACTGGTCGGGGCGAAGATACCCCGAACAAGCCCCTCAAAGGATTATTTTCCATGGTAACAAGTGACAGTAAATTTCAGCACACTATATAAATTTTCCCTTACCAAATTCCACCTACCAAAGGCGCTTCACGCCCAGGCAACGGCACTATAAAAGAGTCTTGATGACCCACAAGTATAGGGGATCTATCGTAGTCCTTTCGATAAGTAAGAGAGTTGAACCCGACATGGAGCAGAAGGAAATGACAAGCGGTTTTCAGTAAGGTATTCTCTGCAAGCATTGAAATTATCGGTAACAGATAGTTTTGTGGTAAGGTAATTTGTAACGGGTAACCAGTAATAAAAGTAAATAAGGTGCAGCAAGATGGCCCAGTCCTTTTTGTAGCAAAGGACAAGCCTGCACAAACTCTTATATAAAGGAAAGCGCTCCCGAGGACACATGGGAATTATCGTCAAGCTAGTTTTCATCATGCTCATATGATTCGCGTTTGGCACTTTGATAAGTTGATATGTGGGTGGACCGGTGCTTGGGTACTGCCCTTCCTTAGACAAGCATCCCACTTATGATTGACCCCTCTTGCAAGCATCCGCAACTACAAAAGAAGTATTAAGGTAAACCTAACCATAGCATGAAACATATGGATCCAAATCAGCCCCTTACGAAGCAACGCATAAACTAGGGTTTAAACTTCTGTCACTCTAGCAACCCATCATCTACTTATTTCTTCCCAATGCCTTCCCCTAGGCCCAAATAATGGTGAAGTGTCATGTAGTCGGCATTCACATGACACCACTAGAGGAGAGGCAACATACATCTCATCAAAATCTTGAACGAATACCAAATTCACATGACTACTTATAGCAAGACTTCTCCCATGTCCTCAGGAACAAACATAACTACTCACGAATCATATTCATGTTCATAATCAGAAGGGTATTAATATGCATAAAGGATTTGAACATATGATCTTCCACCAACTAAACCAACTAGCATCAACTACAAGGAGTAATCAACACTACTAGCAACCCACAGGTACCAATCTAAGGTTTTGGGATCGATGGTGATGTCGATGGTGATGATTTCCCCCTCCCGGAGGGATGTTTCCCTGACAGAACAACTCTGCCGAAGCCCTAGATTGGTTCCGCCTCGTGGCGGCGGAGTTTCATCCCGAGAGCTTTTCTATGATTTTTTCCAGGGCGAAAGACTTCATATAGCCAAAGATGGGCACCGGAGGCCTGCTAGGGGGCTGATGACCCACAAGTGTAGGGGATCTATCGTAGCCTTTTCGATAAGTAAGAGTGTCGAACCCAACGAGGAGCAGAAGGAAATGATAAGCAGTTTTCAGTGAGGTGTTCGCGCAAGCACTGAAATTATCGGTAACAGATAGTTTTGTGATAAGGTAATTTGTAACGAGTAGGAAGTAATAAAAGTAAATAAGGTGCAACAAGATGGCCCAATCCTTCTTGTAGCAAAGGACAAGCCTGGACAAACTCTTATATGAAGAAAAGCGCTCCCGAGGACACATGGGAATTATCGTCAAGCTAGTTTTCAGCACGCTCATATGATTCGCGTTCGGTACTTTGATAATTTAATATGTGGGTGGACTGGTGCTTGCGTACTATACTTGGACAAGCATCCCACTTATGATTAACTGTAACATCCCAAATTTTCAATTTGGAATGTTATAC
Organism: Triticum urartu; assembly: GCF_056163025.1. Lineage (NCBI taxonomy): Eukaryota > Viridiplantae > Streptophyta > Magnoliopsida > Poales > Poaceae > Triticum > Triticum urartu. The sequence goes on from NC_141874.1 coordinate 376,685,475, forward strand.
ATAGGTCATTCATGCATATCATATTTTATTGCATTTCGTTTGTACGATCCTCTAAATTCTAAGCAACTCAAGGAGCCATGGAGAGAGTTGGGGATTTCACGGTTTTCATATTTGAATTTTATCAAATATTGAAACAAGGATCACTTTGGTTTTAATTATTTTTCTCTCCGAAAATATTTCATATTAAGAGATAATATGACTTCTCCAAAATAAATTAAATATTGGAGGAAAAAATACCAAAATCAAATATCAGATTTTATTTAGATTTTATTGCTATTTTATTTGAATTAGAAAAAATATGCATTTTTCAAAATTGCATTTTAGGCGAAGAAAATGTTCACCCTGTTCTAAATATTTTATTTAGACGGTGAAAATTTGTTTTGGTATTTTTAGATTTTTATTTATTTTTCTAGGATTTATTTTCGGCGGAATATGTTTTTTTAAGTTTCCCCACTGGACCGAACTGGGTCGAGGCCCAGTTGGCCCAGCCACCCCACGCCGCCGTCTCCCTCGCGGAGGCCGCGAACCGCACGCCGCTGTCCGGCATTGCCGACTCGGCCACGCCTCCCCGCCCCCTCCCGCAAGCCACCTCCTCTCCCCTCCTTAAAAGCCAACCCGGGGCCCTCCCTAGAGCCCCAAGTCGCCAGCTGCCGCCGCCCGCAAGCCGCCGCCCCGCCACCTTGTGCCGCTGCCCTGCCACCCCGCGTCGCCCTCCGCCGCCCCATGCTGCCCCGCCTCGCCGCGCCGCCGTAGAAGCCGCCGGAGCCGATCCGATCCGGAGCCGTTCATTTTTTTGGTTCTTAAGTAAAATCCTGGTTTTTAAAAAAAACCTAGTTTTGTTCTTTTAGATAGGTTCGTTCGGTTTTTCTCGGTTCGATTAAATAGCGGACGTTTGTCCGTACGTTCATTTTAACGAACGTTGTTCGTCCGTTAGCCGCAGGCAGCGAACGTTCATTCGTTAGCCTGTTCATCAGTTTTTCCTTTCCCAGGGGTTTTCCGCGATTATTTTCGATCGCGATTCCAGCCCTAATGTTCGATCTAGTTTACCTTTTCCCTCATTTATCCGAATCAGGTGAAACAAGCGCCTAGATCTTTGTCTCGAAGCCCTCTTTCTGTTTAACCAACTTGAACAAGATTTTGGTACTGTAAAATTTGACTTTAGTCCAGAATAGTAAACGGATCTTGTTTCTTTCATAGTTTGAGTTTCGTTGCTCCGTTTGATTTGATTCTTTTTGCAAACTGAAGTTCTTCAGTTGAATTTTCTGGTTAGATCTTCTTATTTGAGTTCTACCCGTATATCCGTGATTGATTTCTTATATATGCTATTGTTTGTATGCGATAGAATTCCCGGAGTGCGAAGCGTGCTACTACGAGTCTCTAGGTTTTGCAGATCCTCAGCAAGGCAAGTAACACATTGATCATACTCTTTTCATACCCAGTTTTTATGCATTAATATCAATCCTCAAACATTGCATGAGTAGGATCTCTTAACATGTGGGTTTGGGAAGTAGTTGATGAGGTAGAACCTGTTTCCCTATTTATTATCAAACCCTTGGGAGCTACTTCTACGTTATGCTTATATCGCTATGCTATGCTCGTAGACGTGGTTTGGGTGAGTGAATCCATGACAGATGTGAGTTTGTTAATTAATGGATAACTTAAGGTGGCAACTTTAATACACATCTGGGTGGATTGCCTGTGGGCACTTGGAGAATCCAGTGTTGTCCTAGGATATCCCGGAGTACCTGTGTGATCATCCTACGGTCCGCCACCCAGGCTCAAAGGGATCACAAGATTATTCATGCTAGAAATTTCCTTGTGTAGCCACAAGCCATTATGGGCTCTGGAATAGTGGAGTAAGTTGTGTGACCTCTTGCAGTGGTAGACTATCAGATGTAGGGGATGTAGGTTGGTACGGTCTACCCAGGGTTAGAGTTAATGCTTCTGAAAGACTGTGTCTCGGTCATCCGTTTCTCAAACACCATGTAATGCGAGAAATCCAACGAAGGAGATCGAGTCTTGTGGGGAAAAGTGCACAAACCTCTGCAGAGTGTACAAACTAATCATGGTTAGCCGTGTCCCCGGTTATGGAAATCTTGAGTAACTGGTACTTGAATTATCATATGGATCTCATCACTCTAAATTTTACATTGTTGGGTTGATAATTACTTTTAATTGGGATTTGAGTTGGAGGAACCTTCTCAATGTTGTTGAACTACCATGATAGTTAAATAAAATATATATTCCTTTGTTGTAGGAAAAAATGGCTTTTCGCAAAAACATATAACCATACAGCCTCCACCAACCATATATGCATGTAGTGATAGCAATTATCTGTTCATTACTTTACTGTGTTACTATGCCAGCATATTCCATGTGCTGACCCGTTTTTAGGCTGCAACGTATCATGTTGCAGACTTTTCAGACGAAAAGTAAGGTTCGCTAGGCCGTTGTCATGCACTCAGCTATGTCGTTGGCATTGATGGACTCACTTTATCTTCCAAGCCTTCCGTTGTTATCTTATTTAGATGGCCTTAAGCCATATTTATTGTAATAAGTTCTCTTTGGAGACTATCGATGTAATAAGTGTGTGATTGCTACTCTGTTATAAATCCTTCGAAGTACTGTATGTCAGCATTACCGATCTAGGGATGACACTGAAGCATAGAGACTTGACCATTTGAGGTCGGGTCGCTACAAGATGGTATCAGAGCACACGCTGAATGTAGGACACGACTGCTAAGATGAGCCATAGGTCACTCTTCTCTACTCATTTCTGACTCCTCTCCCTTTTCTACTCTTTAGGATGGCAGACTCGAGGAACAAGTTTGCACAACCAGATGAAGACACACCTTTTGGACGACACTTGAAGGAAGTCACTAGGTACCTGAACATCGAAATACCAAGCTTCACCGGGACCTACACCGCCACTTTACCAGAAGAGGAGCGCTGGATGATTCGAGTTCAAGTTCCAGGAAGAACGTTTGCTCCAGTCACTAAACCCATAGAGTTTTCCTTTGATGCACCCACATGGAGTCTAGGCAAGAGCATGGCAGCCCACATTGCCATGGGACGCATCGGCGAAGTTTACCACAAGGAGCTTAAGGACACTATCTACCAGATATGTGGGCGCCGAATATAGGATTGAATTAAGACTCCCCCAAGCTTGAGCGATGCTTTCTCCTTCGCGAGGCCAATATATATATATAATTACGATCATGATGAACAAGATGCATAGGATAAAACTTCTGGTTAAATTCCAATTTCAATCGCTTGTAGTCCCATGATCCCATATCATCACATAGCCTATACCATGTCAATGCATCTCCCTTCAAAGATAAAGGGAAGACCTTCTTCTTGATAACACCCTTGGGCATACCTGCAAGCTTAAATAATCCACAAACTTCATCCACATAGATTAAGTCCAAATCGGGATGCAATGTTCCATCTCCTGCAAAAGGATTAGGTAGCAGTTTCTCTATCATACTCGAAGGAATTTCAAAGTAAACATTTTCAGTAGGTTCAGTAGGTTGAGGAGCAACTATTTGCTCTACTGGTCAGGGTGAACATACCCCGAACAAGCCCCTCAAAGGATTATTTTCCATGGTAACAAGTGACAGTAAATTTCAGCACACTATATAAAATTTTCCTTACCAAATTCCACCTACCAAAGGCGCTTCACTCCCCAGCAACAACACTAGAAAAGAGTCTTGATGACCCACAAGTGTAGGGGATCTATCGTAGACTTTTCGATAAGTAAGAGTGTCGAACCCAACGAGGAGAAGAAGGAAATGATAAGCAATTTTCAGTAAGGTGTTCTCTGCAAGCACTGAAATTATCGGTAACAAATAGTTTTGTGATAAGGTAATTTGTAACGAGTAGCAGGTAATAAAAGTAAATAAGGAGCAGCAAGATGACCCAATCCTTTTTGTAGCAAAGGACAAGCCTGGACAAACTTTTATATGAAGAAAAGCGCTCCCGAGGACACATGGGAATTGTCGTCAAGCTAGTTTTCAAGACGCTCATATGATTCGCGTTCGGTACTTTGATAATTTGATATGTGGGTGGACCGATGCTTGGGTACTGTCCTTACTTGGACAAGCATCCCACTTATGATTAACCCCCATTGCAAGCATCCGCCACTACAACATAAGTATTAAGGTAAACCTAACCATAGCATGAAACATATGGATCCAAATCAGCCCCTTACGAAGCAACGCATAAACCAGGTTTTAAGCTTCTGTCACTCTAGCAACCCATCATCTACTTATTACTTCCCAATGCCTCCCTCTAGGCCCAAACAATGGTGAAGTGTCATGTAGTCGACGTTCACATGACACCACTAGAGGGATGACAACATACATCTCATCAAAATATCGAACGAATACCAAATTCACATGACTACTAATAGAAAGACTTCTCCCATGTCCTCAGGAACAAACGTAACTACTCACAAAGCATATCCGTGTTCATAATCAGAGGGGTATTAATATGCATAATGGATCTGAACATATGATCTTCCACCAAGTAAACCAACTAGCATCAACTACAAGGAGTAATCAAGACTACTAGCAACCCATAGGTACCAATCTGAGGTTTGGATACAAAGATTGGATACAAGAGATGAACTAGGGTTTGAGATGAGATGGTTCTGGTGAAGATGTTGATGGAGATTGACCCCCTCTCGATCAGAGGGTCATTGGTGATGACGATGGTGATGATTTCCCCCTCCCGAAGGGAAGTTTCCCTGGCAGAACAGCTACGCTGGAACCCTAGATTGGTTTCGCCAAGGTTCCGCCTCGTGGCGGTGGAGTTTCGTCCCAAAAGCTTTCTTTATTTTTCCTCGGATGAAAGACCTCATATAGCAGAAGATGGGCATCGGAGGGCCACTAGGGAGCCCACGAGGCAGGGGGCGCGCCCAGGGGGTAGGGCACGCCCCCACCCTCATGGCTGGTGGGTGGCCCCCCTCTAGTACTTCTTGCGCACAATATTTTTTTATATATTTTGGAAATAACTTCCGTGAAGTTTCAGTACTTTTGGAGCTGTGCAGAATAGGTCTCTAATATTTGCTCATTTTCCAGCCCAGAATCCTAGCTGCCGACATTCTCCCTCTTCATGTAAACCTTGTAAAATAAGAGAGAATAGGCATAAGTATTGTGACATAGTGTGTAATAACAGCCCATAATGCAATAAATATCGATATAAAATCATGATGCAAAATGGACGTATCAACTCCCCCAAGCTTAGACCTCGCTTGTCCTCAAGCGAAAACCGAAATCGAAAAATATGTCCACATGTTTAGAGATAGAGGTGTCGATAAACAATAAAATACGGACATGAGGGCATCATGATCATTCTTAGAACAACAACATATATATATTGTCATATGATCTCTTATGCTAAAGTAACAATTCAATCACAATTTCAAGTATGAATCATAAACTTCATTGAGAACCAGCAAACTCTAATCTCAGTCATTGAGGCAATTGCAATTTATCATAACATAGGAAAGAGTCAATATAAGAGCTTATCAGCAAGTCCACATACTCAACCATCTTTTAGTCTTTCATAATTGCTAACACTCACGCAATACTTATGGGTATGGAGGTTTAATCGGACACAGAGAAAGATAGGGGCTTATAGTGTTGCCTCCCAACTTTTTACCTCAAGGGTAATGTCAACAATAATAGCTCATGCAGACGCACATCCAATTAGCTGTATGTATCTAGATCTTTCCAACACATTGTGATTGCCAAAGCATGAAATGTAAAAAGGAAAGGTGAATATCACCATGACTCTTTGCATGAAGTATAAGATAAGAATAAAAGATAGGCCCTTCGTAGAGGGAAGCAGAGGTTGTCATGCGCTTTTATGGTTGGATGCACGAAATCTTAATGCAAAAGAACGTCACTTTATATTGCCACTTGTGATATGGACCTTTATTATGCAGTCTGTCGCTTTTATTTCTTCCATATCACAAGATCATATAAAGCTTATTTTCTCCACATTAATAAGTCATACATATTTAGAGAGCATTTTTTATTGCATGCACCGATGACAACTTACTTGAAGGATCTTACTCAATCCATAGGTAGGTATGGTGGACTCTCATGGCAAAACTAGGGATATTTGGAAGCACAAGTAATATTTCTACTTGGTGCAAAGAACTTGGCTAGCATGGGAGGGAAAGGCAAGCTCAACATGTTGGATGGTCCATGACAATATAATTTATCTCAGATGTAAGAAAACATAACTGATTACGTTGTCTTCCTTGTCCAACATCAACTCTTTAGCATATTATACTTTAATGAGTGCTCACAATCATAAAATATGTCCAAGATAGTATATTTATATGTGAACCTCTCTTTATTTATTACTTCCTATTAATTGCAACGATGACCAAAACTGTGTTTGTCAACTCTCAACAACTTTTATTCATCATACTCCTTATATGTGAGCTCATTACTCTCCATAAGATCCATATGATATCTTTATTTCCTTTTTATTTCTTATCTTTTATTTTATTCCCTCAAGATCATAGCAAAATAATCAAGCCCTTGACTCAACACTAATCTTTATTATATATAGCTCACAGACTCGATTACATATGAAGATCATAAAGCAAAACTCACAACTAGATCATACTAAAATTTTATTCTACTAGATGAAGATATTATCAAAAGGATCGAACTAAGAAAAATGAAATAAATAAAAGTGATGGTGATACGATACCGGGGTGTCGGTGTCAAAACCGGCGGATCTCGGGTAGGGGGTCCCGAACTGTGCGTCTAGGATCGATGGTAACAGGAGACATGGGACACAATGTTTACCCAGGTTCGGGCCCTCTCTATGGAGGTAATACCCTACGTCATGCTTGATTGATATTGATGAATATGGGTGTTACAAGAGTTGATCTACCATGAGATCGTGATGGCTAAACCCTAGAAGCCTTGCCTATATGACTATGGCAATGAATGGGGTCCTTTCCGGACTATTCCCTCCGGTTTATATAGACACCGGGAGGATCTAGGGTTTACATAGAGTCGGTTACATAAGAAGGAATTTTCATAGTCGGTCGCCAAGCTTGCCTTCCACGCCAAGGAGAGTCCAATCCGGACTCAGGTATAGTCTTCGGCCTTCATGTCTTCACAGCCCGTTAGTCCGACCCACGGATAACAGGACGGACGCCTGAGAACCCCTTAGTCCAGGACTCCCTCAGTAGCCCCTGAACCTGGCTTAAATGATGAAGAGTTCGGCGTGCAGATTTTCTTCGGCATTGCAAGGTGGGTTCCCTTCTATCAGAACTTCAAAATAGTCTTCGGATGCGATGATAGTGTCCGAACCTGTCACACACACCATACAAAACCATAGAGAGAATATATATTTTAGCACGAGTCTAATCCGCTGACAGCTTTTACAATATGACATCACGCCTATCCCGTCATAATTTTGGACCGTTTTTCGTCTGCCGCTCCACGTTTCGAGCCACGGTTGTCATTGGCACGTCTTGTCAAAGCAGAGATCGTGCCCCCTTATTATGGGATTCTCATCAATACAGGCATGGGCAACCCAACTGTGCCGTTTATACAGCCCTTGGGAATAGGCGAATCTTAAGGCGGGTGAGGAGGCGTTCAATATTTGTTGCCTTTATAAGGGGATAAGGATTTCCTCTTCCTCCCTCACGCCCTCTCTCTGTCCTTCCAATCTCGAGCTCCAGCGCCCAAGTTCTCATCTCTTTCCCACCCAAGCAACCATGTCCGGATCCAGAGGTCAGGGCAAGTGGATGGTTTCCTCCGTCAAGGAGGAGAACATTACGGATCTCCGGGCAGCCGGATACTTGACAAAGGAGATCGCTCAGCGCCTGCCGGCCGAGGGACAAGTCTTCCCCACGCCGGAGCCCACCGAGAGGGTGGTGTTCCTTCCCCATTTCTTCCACGGGCTAGGGTTTCCACTCCACCCTTTCGTCCGCGGGCTGATGTATTATTATAGGATAGATTTCCATGATCTGTCCCCGAATTCCTTTCTCAACATCTTGGCATTCATCGTTGTATGTGAGTCCTTCCTCCGCATCCATCCCCATTTCGGGTTGTGGCTCAAAGTCTTCAACGTGAAGCCGAAGGTGGTGGACGGCCAGCACACGGAGTGCGGAGGAGCCATGGCGAGCAAGCTATCCAACGTATCCTGGCCCAAAGGCACTTTTGTGGACACAGTGAAGGAGTGGCAGAAGTAGTGGTTCTACATTATAGAACCTCGCGGCACCACCTGGGCCGCAGCTGCCGAATTCCGCTCCAGCGCCCCCACGCGACTCACCTCCTGGCTTGAGAAGAGTACGGAATGGGGTTCCCCTAACGAGGTGATAGCGCTGCAGACGCGAGTCCAGAGCATGTCCACCAAGAAGGTCAAGCTCGTTGATGTGATTCAGGTGATGCTGGTTCGCCGGATCCTCCCGTGCCAGCACCAAAGCCGTCCTCTGTGGGAGTTCAACCCAAAGAAGGATTAGACTCTGGTAAGGCTCTTTGAGACTACTCATGAAGGCGCATGGAAGTTGCTCTTTAAGGGCAACGAGAAGCCGCCGGCCATAGATTCAGACCGTGGTCACGATTGTAGACACCTCGCTAGCGAGGTATGCTATTTTTCGATGCATCCTCAATTTAATCATTTCAAGGATGATGTCTGAGCTTATTTTTACATTTCCAGGACTGGATGGAGAGGGCTAAGAGGATCCAGTGTCTGGCTCCGCTACCTTAAGAACCGGTCATCCCGCGTCTAGCGAAGATGCTGGTGCCTGCGCCTTATAAGGCGACGGAGAAGAAGGCCAAGGGTGGCCCTCGTCGCAAGGGCACTTCAGACGTGGCGTCCGAAGACAACGAAGCCCATTCCTCTGTCCCTGAGGACAACGGCAAGGAAGAGGAGGAGGAAGACGAAAATAACCCTCCCCCTGAGGAGAGGAAGAAGAAGAGGGCGGCTTTGGCGCATCCGGAGGCGGACACGCCCAAGAAGGGGAAAAACGTCCCGGCGGTCAACACCGCATGGGACGTTGAGAGCAGTTTGGAGAGACGCCCCCGCGCCAAGCCCTTGGCCGCATCGTAAGTGCCATGGCTCTCTCATGCGCACATCTGGCCCTTTCTCTTTATTATTATGACATAATTAATTGCGCTATTGTAGTCTGGCTCGCGACCTTACCCACCGATCCTCATCTGGAGGCTCACTAGCTCCGTCCGAGATGGCGAGCATGTCGCCACCGCCTGCTTATTCTCCCGGGGCCAGGGACAACACCGAGGTGTTGTCCCAGAGGACTGCACCGAAGCGGGGAGGAGGCCAAGGTGTTGTCCGGGAGGCACCACAGGGCGGGACCTCCACTGCCGGACACATGGGGGAACCGATCCCCATGGAGATTGGCGTAGAGGGCCGCATACAGTTCGACCCTCAGCTGAATATGATTCTGGAGGCCCATATGGCCCCGGAGTTGGGTGAGCGGCCCCCTTTAAAGGAGGGGGATGCACTGCTCCCATCGGTGGCCCTTGTCTGTCCAGGGGCGACGGATAACCTGATGGAGGAGCTTCGAAGCGCCTCTGTCGTGGACGAGCACCGTGTCCTTATGGGTGCGGTGATCGAGAAGATTCAGTCCGCCAAGGGTGGACTGGATGAAGCCTGCAGGATCCTGTTGACAGGTTTCGAGGTAAGAAAGAGAGAAACCCCGTGTAACCAGTATCCCCTGAGACACTGTCCGGTGTTCGGCAGGAATAACCGGACAAAGGATCCATTCTTCTGTTGCACGAGACTAGCTTAGTATGTATGAATGAGAAGGCGTCACTATTGGCCGCGACCTTCCATGCTGCCGAAGTCTCGAGCTGAGGTAGAGGCTGGAGCGGACCAAGAACGAGCTCGGCGAGGTCAAGGTTCGGCTCCAGGAGAAGCAAGGTGCATGACTACTTGTTGTTTGTTAGAAAGGACAGGCGCTGTATATTGACCGCAGTGTCGTAATGTGTGTACGAGCCGCGACCAAGGTCGAGGCCCTGAAGAAGGCCCTGGGCGAGGCCGAGGAGAAGGCTATCCAACAATAGGCCGCTCGTAAGAAGTCCAAGGCCCGGGTCAAGGAAATCCAGCAGGAGCTCCAGGATGCGGTCAAGAAATGCGAAGCCTTGGAGCATGATGCGTCAGTTCAAGGGACCGAACTCGCCAAGGCTCATCAGAGCACGGAGACCGCACGGAATGAGGCCCAGGCTGCCCTCTAGGAGATCCAGGAGGCCAAGAAGATCACGGCGGGTAAGGCATTTAAGATGCAAAGCAAGTATGCGGGGAAGCAGTACCTTTTACTAACCTGGGTCTGGAGTTCCCCAGGAGCATTTGCGGATTTGCCACGCAGTGTATCAGACGCCACGGAGTTCTACCGAGCCGAAGGAGGGGGTTCTACGGAGATGCTATTCTGGTCGTAGTATGCGGCGCCAGAGCATCCCGTGTCCTTCACCGATCAGATGAAACAGCTGGTGGAGCTGCATAGGGTGGCCGAACTAGCCATGAAGTATTTCATAATCCGGCTATGGCCATCCGAAGCTATGCCAAGCAGCTACTTCGGACTCGTGAGGCGAATGGTGAGCGCCTGTCCTCGGCTGGACGTCGTCAAGTGCTCAGCCTGCATTGAAGGTGTGCGCATGGCCTTCGCCCGTTGCAAGATGTGGTGGGCAAAGATGGACGCCGTCGAGGTGACTAGAGGGCCACCGGAGGGCAAGGAACACCGCACATCCGGACGGTATTTTGTGGATGTCTTGGAGGGTTCCCGTCTTGCGGCGGCACAATGTTCGCAGGATATTGTATTTGAGTAAATGTATGTGTGATACCTTTTCCTGGAACAAAGCCTGTTTTGTAATATAATATTGTTATGCTTTGAATTGTTTCCTCCTATGCAGCCATTTTGTATGTAATCTGAGGGCTGGCCAGGTCGTCGGCTTCTGCCCTCACGTAAGTAGTACGGAGGTGTTCGGGACGGAATCTAAACAATCTTTGTCCAATTGTATGGTCCTTGAAGGAGTTGTTTAGCGCAACGAACAAGGCAATCAGACTATACGGCTTAAACGCCCTCACTTTGCTATAGGAGTTTTATAATAAAGCATAGGTGCAGCCCATGGTTCGAACCAGGGGGCTGTCATCATCTGATCGGGAAGTGCCGATCTTTGACATAATGCGGAAAAAATCTCCAACGATTTGTGACCCTTGAACAGCTGACCGGCTCTTGCCATATCATGACAATCAGTTTTCCTCTTTCTCTACTGAGGTGTTCATCTGGTCAAGGCCAGGGCACCATCGCAATACTTCTCCCTTTACTACCCTAGCCGATTTAGCGGAACGTAGGGTAGAAAGCACAGGAGCCGGGCAACCCAACTATTGACCAAAGACATGATTCGGAGCCAATGCATATAATGCTAAATTCGGGGTGCCGAACTTAACTTTAGGGATTGTTCGGGCTTTTGTTGCCGTATCATGGGGCGATGGGGGCCCCTTGGCAAATATGACGCGTACCCGAGTGTACGACTGCTAGGAAATAAGAAATATAAAGGAAAACAGAGGAAGAACAGAGATAGGGTCCGGAGCCCTTGAACTTGGCTCATGAACTATTTCCATTATAGTTGGGTTTATGCGTCCAAGCACATTGGTACAAGAAAATGCAAAAAGCAACCGACTATTTGACATGCCATACCTGAAGGCGGATTGCGCATGGGTCCTGAAAACGGTTAGCCTCTAGGGCTTCCCATGTACGCCTGTGCTCTGTGTCAATATAGTGTGTTTGTCCCTTGATGGGGTCGTTAATCAGGCCATTGAAGGAGACCCTTGTAGGAGAAACCTGAAACAAGGAAAAATATATAGTAAAGTTATATGTGTGTCCGGGATCGGTCTGGCCGAACCGTGGATCCGGGGTAGCTTGTGCCTCTGTCGATGCCCATGGAATTTTGAGTGCGTAGTTATGGACGCGTGGTATGAATGCCACTACCTCATCGGGATTGGGACGGAGGTCGAATTGCTAATCGAGCTCTTGACAAGCCGCGTTGTCCTGTTGCAGTGTGGTCCAGACCCTCTTAATGATGTCCAGGGGCTCGGCAGCCAGATTATGCTGCTGCTTGAGGAGGCCGCTTTGTACCTCTGCTGCTAGGGCGGTGTGCTCCTCTGTCCGGAGGGAGCGTTCTGTGTTTCCATTGACTGTTATGACGCCACGCGGACCGGGCATCTTCAACTTGAGATAGGCATAGTGTGGTACCGCGTTGAATCTAGCAAACACGGTTCGTCCGAGTAATGTGTGGTAGCCACTGCGGAAGGGGATGATATCGAAGATTAACTCCTCGCTTAAGAAGTTGTCCGGGGAACCGAATACCACCTCTAGCGTGATTGAGCCGGTGCAGCGGGCCTCAATGCCTTGTATGACTCCTTTAGAGGTAGTATTTGTGGGTTTGACTCATGAAGGATTAATGCCCATCTTCCGCATTGTATCTTGGTAGAGTAGGTTGAGGCTGCTATCGTCGTCCATTAGGACTCGTGTTAGGTGAAATCCGTCGATGATTGGGTCGAGGACCAGTGCGGCTGAGCCTCCATGCCGGATACTAATTGGATGATCTCGACGATCGGAGGTGATCGGGAATGACGACCACAGATTGAATTTTGGGGCGACTGGCTCAACCGCGTATACGTCCCTAAGTGCTCGCTTACGCTCCCTTTTGGGGATGTGTGTAGCATATATCATGTTCACCGTTTTGACTTGAGGGGGAAATTTCTTCTGTCCTTCGGTGTTCGGCTGCCGGGGCTCTTCGTCCTCGTCCTCACTTTGCAATCCCTTTCCTTTGATTTGGGCATTTAACTTGCCAGCCTGTTTGAAAACCCAACAGTCTGTGTTGTTGTGATTGTCTTGTTTGTCTAGGGTACCATGTATTTGGCATGGACGATCGAGTATGCGATCCAGGCTGGATGGACCCTCGCTGTTCCATTTGTAGGGCTTCTTTCGCTGTCCGGACTTGGAGCCGCTTAATCCGGTGTTAACGGTGGTGTCATCAGTGTTGTCGCCATTGCTTCGGGGTTTGTGTCTGTTGCGCCAGATCTTTCCGGAGCTGTTCTTGGCCTCGGAGGGGCCTGTCTCGCTGGCTGTGTTCATGCTACGAGCCAGCCAGCTGTCTTCTCCCGCGCAAAAGCGGGTCATGAGTGCCATAAGGGCTGCCATGGACTTCAGTTTCTCTTGGCCGAGGTGGCATGCTAGCCATTCGTTATGGATGCTGTGTTTGAAGGCCGCTAGGGCTTCGGCGTCCGGACAGTCAACGATCTGGTTCTTTTTGGTTAGGAACCTAGTCCAGAATTTTCTGGATGATTCTCTAGGTTGTTGAACTATGTGGCTTAAATCATCTGCATCGGGTGGCTAGACATATGTACCTTGGAAGTTGTCAAGAAAGGCTTCTTCCTGATCCTCCCAGCTGCCGATGGAATTCTCGGGTAGACTATTCAGCCAGTGTCTAGCTGGCCCTTTGAGTTTCAGTGGGAGGTATTTGATGGCGTGGAGGTCGTCTCCCCAGGCCATGTGGATGTGGAGAATGAAGTCCTCAATCCATACTGCAGGGTCGGTTGTTCCGTCACATGATTCAATATTGATGGGCTTGAATCCCTCGGGAAATTCATGATCCAACACCTCGTCTGTGAAGCAGAGAGGGTGTGCGGTGCCTCTATATCGGGCCACATCATGGTGCACCTCCGATGGAGTGCGTCTGCGGTTATCGGCCCGGGTGTGACTAGGCTTGTCATGCCCGAATAGGTAGGCGTCATCCCGAGTTGGGAAGCGTCCTCGCGATCCGTAGATTGATTTGGTGTGTTCTCCTCTGCTGTCCAGCTCCTATCGAAGGTCGTATGTAAGGTCCCGAGCTGTTCTGTCCCTGTTTTTGTGAGGTGGTGGTGCGGGCTGTTGTTCGGCCTAGGTTGCCGCTTTATCCCGACCGCGGGGTGGTCGGTCCGCCGCACTATCTCGACCGCGTGGTGGTCGGTCCGCATTGTGTGAGGGAGGTGGGATTTAGTGCCTCCTCATCGAATTGAGGTAGCAGTCTACACTTTGGGTAACTCTTGGCTGGGCGCTTGAGGCCGTATTCTTCGGCTGCCAGGACATCAGTCCACCTGTCAATGAGCAGGTCTTGATCGGCCTTAAGCTGCTGCTGCTTCTTCTTCAGGCTTCTTGCAGTGGCTATTAGCTGACGCTTGAAGCGCTCCTGCTCGAGGGGTGCCTCAGGTACGATGAAGTCCTCATTGCCGAGGCTCTCATCATCCTCGGAGACTGGATGATAGCTGTCATCGTCTGATTATCAGGGTTATCTTGCCCGTTGTCTTGTTCATCCTGTTCGGATGCAGCCCCGACAGGGTCTTCATTATTTTCGGCATCGCCCGGAGTGCTATTCTCTCCGGTGCCAGTATTCCCATCGTTTGAGCGACAAGGCTTAGAGCGGCGTTTAGGGCGCCGGCACTTGGACTGTGTCTCAGGAGGTTTATTAGTAACTGGATCTCCTTTGTCATCGTCGCTAGATTTTTTAGGTGTGTCAACCATGTACACATCGTACGAAGAGGTGGCAGTCCAACATCCAGTAAATGGTGGGTTTTGGCCTTGCTCTTGGTCGGCATCGTCGTCCATACCGTCGATGTCTTCGGAGCCGTAATCGAGCATGTCAGTTAAATCATCGACAATGGCTATGAAGTGGGTTGCGGGTGGGAAACAGAATTTCCCATCATCAGCCTTTGGCTCGAACCGAACATAGTTCGGTTGTGAGTCCTTCTCCAAGGACAAGTTCTTTAAAGAGTTTAGCACATCACCCTAGGGCGAGTGCTGGAAGATGTCTGTGGCGCTAAATTCGAAAATCGATAACCGATCCAGCTCGGTGTCCGCAGGCGTACCCGATTTGGAACTCATGGCTGGAGACGAGTCCGGAGTTCCATTGACGTAGATATCGCGGGGTGCCGATTCCGTGTGCGACGCCAACGCTGGGGACTCTGTAGCTTCGGATGGCACGGTTTGCTCCGGTTCTAAGGCCGTTGCAGCAGTAGGGACCATCCGCTGGATGTGATCCGGTGACAGATTTAGGTCATGTTCATCGGAGCGAGGGGGAGCGATCGCTGCGGTCTCGAATCCATTGAAGATCAAGTCTCGATGGACATCCGTGACGTAGTTCAGGCTTCCAAACTTTACCTGGTGGCCAGGGGCGTAGCTATCAATCTGGTCTAGATGGCCAAGTGAGTTGGCCCGCAGTGCGAAGCTGCCGAACACGAAAATCCGTCCGGGAAGGAAGGTTTCTCCTCGGACAGCATCGCTATAGATGATTGAAGGAGCCATCGAGCTTTCCATAGACGGCACAGTGGAACTCTCAATGAAAGCACCAATGTCGGTATCAAAACCGGCGGATCTCGGGTAGGGGGTCCCGAACTGTGCGTCTAGGATCGATGGTAACAGGAGACAGGGGACACAATGTTTACCCGGGTTCGGGCCCTCTCTGTGGAGGTAATACCCTACGTCCTGCTTGATTGATATTGATGAATATGGGTGTTACAAGAGTTGATCTACCATGAGATCATGATGGCTAAACCCTAGAAGCCTTGCCTATATGACTATGGTAATGAATAGTGTCCTTTCCGGACTATCCCCTCCGGTTTATATAGACACCGGGAGGATCTAGGGTTTACATAGAGTCGGTTACATAAGAAGGAATCTTGATAGTCGGTCGCCAAGCTTGCCTTCCACGCCAAGGAGAGTCCAATTCAGAATCAGGTATAGTCTTCAGCCTTCATGTCTTCACAGCCCATCAGTCCGGCCCACGGATAACAGGCCGGACGCCCGAGGACCCCTTAGTCCAGGACTCCCTCACGGGGCACTCCCCCAAGCTTGGCAGATGCCAAGGGGAGTGCCCATACCCATGTGTTTATGTTTCCTTCCTCGGAGGTGGTGATGAAGGAGTTGTTGATGATGTAGGCTTGTCATCCATCTTCCAAGGCATAGGCTCACCATCATAGAAGGATGATCGAGTCTCCGGAATCCTCAAATCTGCAGCCAAACTCATCCTCTTGAATCTATATTCATACTCACAGTTTTGGTTTTGCAGGTCATAGATCTGGGCTTGGAGGCACTCGATTTTCTCATGAAGCTTGAAGATGGCCTCCCCAATGTCCTTGGCGTCCAGCTTGTGGTTGTTGGTGAACTCCGTGATCATTATGTGATTGGAGTCAAGTCCACACTCCACCATCTCCTGACACTTGAAAACTTGTTACTCCATCGCCTCGAGCCTTTTCTCCATGCTTCCGGTCCTCCTTGGTCCCTCCACATCGTAGATGCACAACAACCCCTCACGCATCTCAATGGTTTGAGGGTGTTGCAGCACCTCCGCGAGGTAGTGGTTGATGACCTTCTCGAAGAACTTGTCCTTGGGGGCACTTGAAGACGCCATGGCGATCTAGATCTGTCAGAAAAACAGCTCAAAACAAAGACATGAGATATTTGCGTGATACAGTGGTCAAAACCTTTGGGAGATTATATAATGAATTTTTACCGACCAAAAGAAGTATCGTGCAAGAAAACGGAGTCCGGAGAGCACACGAGCTGCCCACAAGGCAGGGGCACAGCCAGGGGGTAGGGCGCGCCCTCCACCCTCGTGGAAGCCCCGTGTCCTTTCCGGTCTGCTTCTTATTTTCCTATTTTTTATATATGCCAAAACGGAGAAATATTTCCTTTAGAACTGTTTTGGAGTCGGTTTACTTACCATACCATATACCTATTCCCTTTCGGAGTCTGAAACGTTCCGGAAAGTGTCCCTTATGTATTCCTCCGGGGTTACGGTTTCCATAATATTAGTTTCAACATTTATGGGATTACCTGAAATATGATGTTTGATTCTTTGACCGTTCACCACCCTCGGATTTGTGCCTTCGAAGTTATTGATTTTTATGGCACCGGAACGATAGACCTCCTCGATGACGTAAGGACATTCCCATTTAGAGAGGAGTTTGCCTGCAAAAAAATCTTAAACGAGAGTTGTATAGCAATACATAATCACCTAAATTAAACTCACGCTTTTGTACCCTTTTGTCATGCCATCTTTTAACTTTTACTTTAAACAGTTTGGCATGCTCATAGGCCTATGTTCTCCATTCGTCAAGTGAGCTAATGTCAAATAGCCTCTTTTCACCTGCAAGTTTGAAGTCATAGTTGAGCTCTTTAATAGCACAATATGCCTTATGTTCTAATTCGAGAGGTAAGTGACATGCTTTTCCATAAACCATTTTATACGGAGACATACCCATAGGATTTTTGTATGCAGTTCTATAAGCCCATAGTGCATCATCAAGCTTCTTGGACCAATTCTTTCTAGATCTATTAACAGTCTTTTGCAAAATTAATTTGAGCTCTCTGTTACTCAATTCTACTTGATCACTAGACTGTGCGTGATAAGGAGATGCAATTCTATGATTAACATCATACTTAGCAAGCATTTTACGAAAGGCACCATGAATAAAATGTGAACCACCATCAGTCATTAAATATCTAGGGACTCCAAACCTCGGAAAAATAACTTATTTAAGCATCTTAAAAGAGGTGTTATGATCAGTACTACTAGTTGGAATAGCTTCTACCCACATAGTAACGTAATTAACAGAAACTAAAATATGTGTATACCCATTAGAGGAAGGAAAAGGTCCCACATAATCAAAGCCCCAAACATCAAATGGTTCAATAAAAAGTGAGTAATTCATAGGCATTTCTTGATGTCTACTAATATTAATGATTCTTTGACATTCATCACAAGACAAGACAAACTTACGGACATCCTTGAAGAGAGTAGGCCAATAAAAACCGGATTGCAATACCTTATCTGCAGTTCTATGATACGTCTCCAACGTATCTATAATTTTTGATTGCTCCATGCTATATTATCTACTGTTTTGGACATTATTGGGCTTTATTATCCACTTTTATATCATTTTTGGGACTAAGCTATTAACCGGAGGCCCAGCCCAGAATTCCTGTTTTTTTGCCTATTTTAGGGTTTCGAAGAAAAGGAATATCAAACGGAGTCCAAATGGAATGAAACCTTCGGGAACGTCATTTTCTCAACGAATAAGACCCAGGAGACTTGGACCCTACGTCAAGACACAAAAGAGGAGGCCACAAGGTAGGGGGCACGCCTACCCCCCCCCTTGGCGCGCCTTCCACCCTCGCGGGCCCCCTGTTGCTCAACCGACGTACTCCTTCCTCCTATATATACCTGCGTACCCCCAAACGATCAGATACGGAGCCAAAAACCTAATTCCATAGCCGCAACTTTCTGTATCCATGAGATCCCATCTTGGGGCCTGTTCCGAAGCTCCGCCGGAGGGGGCATCGATCACGGAGGGCTTCTACATCAACACCATAGCCCCTCCGATGAAGTGTGAGTAGTTTACCTCAGACCTACGGGTCCATAGTTATTAGCTAGATGGATTCTTCTCTCTTTTTGGATCTCAATACAATGTTCTCCCCCTCTCTTGTGGAGAACTATTCGATGTAATCTTCTTTTTGCGGTGTGTTTATTGAGACCGATGAATTGTGGGTTTATGATCAAGTATATATATGAACAATATTTGAATCTTCTCTGAATTCTTTTATGTATGATTGGTTATCTTTACAAGTCTCTTCGAATTATTAGTTTGGTTTGGCCTACTAGATTGATCTTTCTTGCAATGGGAGAAGTGCTTAGCTTTGGGTTCGATCTTGCGGTGTCCTTTCCCAGTGACAGTAGGGGCAGAAAGGCATGTATAGTATTGTTGCCATCAAGGATAACAAGATGGGGTTTTCATCATATTGCATGAGTTTATCCCTCTACATCATGTCATCTTGCTTAAGGCGTTACTCTATTTTTAACTTAATACTCTAGATGCATGCTGGATAGCGGTCGATGAGTGGAGTAATAGTAGTAGATGCAAGCAAGAGTCGGTCTACTTGTCTCGGACGTGATGCCTATATACATGATCATGCCTAGATATTCTCATAACTATGCTCAATTCTATCAATTGCTCAACAGTAATTTGTTCACCCATTGTAGAATACTTATGCTCTCGAGAGAAGCCACTAGTGAAACCTATGGCCCCCGGGTCTATCTTTATCATATTAATCTCCTACTACTTAATTATTTCCTTTGCACTTTACTTTGCCTTTATTTTACTTTGCATCTTTATCACAAAAATACCAAAAATATTATCTTATCATATCTATCAGATCTCACTCTCGTAAGTGGCCCTGTAGGGATTGACAACCCCTATTCGCGTTGGTTGGGAGGATTTATTTGTTTTGTGCAGGTACGAGGGACTCGCGCGTAGCCTCCTACTGGATTGATACCTTGGTTCTCAAAAACTAAGGGAAATACTTACACTACTTTGCTGCATCATCCCTTCCTCTTCGGGGAAAACCAACACAGTGCTCAAGAGGTAGCAAGAAGGATTTCTGGCGCCGTTGCCGAGGAGGTCTACGCAAAAGTCACCATACCAAGTACCCATCACATACCCTTATCTCCCGCATTACATTATTTGCCATTTGCCTCTCGTTTTCCTCTCCCCCCTTCACCCTTGCCGTTTTATTTGCCCTCTCTCTCTATCCTCCATCTCTTTCTCTATTTGCCTCTTTTTGCCCACTTGCTTTTTGTTTGCTTGTGTGTTAGTTCGTTTGCTTGTCGTTATGGCTAGTCCCTTATCTTCTCCGTTGTCTCCCGAGAGTGAAATCCTAAATTTTAAGCAAAGGGAGGGAGACAATCTAAAAGATGCTTGGTATAGAATTTGCAATGCTCAAAATAGATCCACCAGGAAGCAATCTACTTCCGTTCTTCTTCACAATTTTTATGTAGGCATTACTCCTTGGCACAGATATGTCCTCGATACTATTACTGGAGGGAACTTCTTGGGTAGCCATACTTTTGATTCTTATAATGCTATGATAGATTTGTTTGGCTCACCCCCTCTTTTGGTTAATGGAACTGTATTAACTTTGGCGCATGTAATGCAAAGACTTGGAATTATTGAAAATAAGGTTGCTACCGTAGATTTAATTGAAAATTTGGATAAAAAGATCCACAACCGAATCTCTCAATATGGATCTAAAGTAGGAGTCACTTTCAAAAATATTAAAGAGAAGGAACCCATAGTTAATGAGAAAATAAATCACGATTCCACTAGAATTGATAAACTTGAGGATATTATTACCAACTTGGGAACCACTTTTTATTCCGTAAAGAACACTCCAAGTCCTCCCGCTAAAATTGCCAAACTTATGTATGTTCCTAAGAATAAGGGTGAATCCTCTAGTAAGGAAACTACGGATCTCAAATCTATAAGTGTTCATCCCAATCTTTTTGCTATCATTAAGGAACCATTTGTTACAAATGATTTTTTCTATCTTGTGCCTAAAAATTTTATAATCAATAAAAAGAAAGAAATTCCTAAAGATGGTAGATGCCTCATCGAAGAATTGCCTACGAAAGATGGCAATACCTAGAACGATAGCGCTTGTTGGGAGGCAACCCAATTTTACTTTTATACCTTGCTTTTTGCTCCTGTTTAGTAATAAATAATTTATCTAGCCTCTGTTTTGGTTGTGTTTCTTGTGTTTAATTAGTGTTTGTGCCAAGTAGAACCGTTGGGAAGACTTGGGGAAAGTCTTGTTACACTTGCTGTAAAAAACAGAAACTTTGGCGCTCACGAGAACTACTGCCATTTTTATTTGGAAACTGCTATTTAGTTAATACTTTTTCAAGATGATTAATAGATAAATTCCTCACGTCCAACACTTTATTTTAGAATTTTTGGGGTTCCAGATCTTGCGCTAGCTACAGATTACTACAGACTGTTCTGTTTTTGACAGATTCGGTTTTTCCTGAGTTGTTTGCTTATTTTGATGAATCTATGGCTAGTAAAATAGTTTATAAACCATAGAGAAGTTGGAATACAGTAGGTATAACACCAATATAAATAAAGAATGAGTTCATTACAGTACCTTGAAGTGGTCTTTTGTTTTCTTTCGCTAACGGAGCTCACGAGATTTTCTACTTTGAGTTTTGTGTTGTGAAGTTTTCAAGTTTTGGGTAAAGATTTGATGGATTATGGAACAAGGAGTGGCAAGAGCCTAAGAATGGGGATGCCCATGGCACCCCCAATATAATCTAAGGACACCTAAAAGCCAAAGCTTGGGGGTGCCCCGGAAGGCATCCCCTCTTTCGTCTACTTCTATCGGTAACTTTACTTGGAGCTATGTTTTTATTCGCCACATGATATGTGTTTTGCTTGGAGCGTCTTGTATGATTTGAGTCTTTACTTTTTATTTTACCACAATCATCCTTTTTATACACACCTTTTGAGAGAGCCATACATGATTTGGAATTTGTTAGAATACTCTATGTGCTTCGCTTATATCTTTTGAGTTATATAGTTTTGCTCTAGTACTTCACTTATATCTTTTAGAGCACGGTGGTGGATTTGTTTTATAGAAACTATTGATCTCTCATGCTTCACTTAGATTATTTTTAGAGTCTTAAATAGCATGGTAATTTGCTTAAAATCCTAATATGCTAGGTATTCAAGATTAGTAAAATTTTCTTATGAGTGTTTTGAATACTAAGAGAAGTTTGATGCTTGATGATTGTTTTGAGATATGGAAGTAATAATATCAAAGTCGTGCTAGTTGAGTAGTTGTGAAATTGAGAAATGCTTGTGTTGAAGTTTGCAAGTCTAGTAGCATGCATGTATGGTAAATGTTATGTAACAAATTTGAAACATGAGGTGTTATTTGATTGTCCTCCTTATGAGTGGCGGTCGGGGACGAGCGATGGTCTTTTCCTACCAATCTATCCCCCTAGGAGCATGCGTGTAGTGCCGAGGTTTTTGATGACTTGTAGATTTTTGCAATAAGTATGTGAGTTCTTTGTGACTAATGTTGAGTCCATGGATTATACGCACACTCACCCTTCCATGCTTGCTAGCCTCTTCGGTACCGTGCATTGCCCTTTCTCACATTGAGAGTTGGCGCAAACTTCGCCGGTGCATCCAAACCCCGTGATATGATACACTCTTTCACACATAAACCTCCTTATATCTTCCTCAAAACAGCCACCATACCTACCTATTATGGAATTTCCAAGGCCATTCCGAGATATATTGCCATGCAACTTTCCACCATTCCATTTATCATGACACATCCATTATTGTCATATTGCTTAGCATGATCATGTAGTTGACATAGTATTTGTGGCAAAGCCACCATTCATAATTCTCTCATACATGTCACTCTTGGTCCATTGCATATCCCGGTACACCGCCGGAGGCATTCATATAGAGTCATCTTTTGTTCTAGTATCGAGTTGTAATCATTAAGTTGTAAATAAATAGAAGTGTGATGATCATCATTTTCTAGAGCATTGTCCCAAGTGAGGAATTATAAAAAAAATAGAAAGGCCATAAAAAAGAGAAGGCCCAAAAAAATGAGAGAAAAAGAGAGAAGGGACAATGTTACTATCCTTTGCCACACTTGTGCTTCAAAGTAGCACCATAATCTTCATGATAGAGAGTCTCTTGTTTTGTCACTTTCATATACTAGTGGGAAATTTTCATTATAGAGCTTGGCTTGTATATTCCAACAATGGGCCTCCTCAAGTGCCCTAGGTCTTTGTGAGCAAGCAAGTTGGATGCACACCCACTTAGTTTCTTTTGTTGAGCTTTCATACATTTATAGCTCTAGTGCATACGTTGCATGGAAATCCCTACTCCTTGCATTAACATCAATCGGTGGGCATCTCCATAGCCCATTGATTAGCCTCGTTGATGTGAGACTTTCTCCTTTTTTGTCTTCTCCACATAACCCCCCTCATTATATTCCATTCCACCCATAGTGCTATGTCCATGGCTCGCGCTCATATATTGCGTGAAAGTTTATAGGTTTGAGATTACTAAAGTATGAAACAATTGCTTGGCTTGTCATCGGGGTTGTGCATGATGAGAGCATTCTTGTGTGACGAAAATGGAGCATGACTAAACTATATGATTTTGTAGGGATGAACTTTCTTTGGCCATGTTATTTTGAGAAGACATAATTGCTTAGTTAGTATGCTTGAAGTATTATTATTTTTATGTCAATATGAACTTTTGTCTTGAATCTTTTGGATCTGAATATTCATACCACAATTAAGAAGAATTACATTAAAATTATGCCAAGTAGCACTCAGCATCAAAAATTCTGTTTTTATCATTTACCTACTCGAGGACGAGCAGGAATTAAGCTTGGGGATGCTTGATACATCTCCAATGTATCTATAATTTTTGATTGCTGCGTGCTATATTATCTACTGTTTTGGACATTATTGGGCTTTATTATCCACTTTTATATTATTTTTGGGACTAACCTATTAACCGGAGGCCCAGCCCAGAATTGTTGTTTTTGCCTGTTTTAGGGTTTCGAAGAAAAGGAATATCACACGGAGTCCAAACGAATAAGACCCAGGAGACTTGGACCCTACGTCAAGACACAAAAGAGGAGGCCACGAGGTAGGGGGCGTGCCACCCCCCCCCCCCCCGGTGCACCCTCCACCCTCGTGGTCCCCCTGTTGCTCCACCGACATACTCCTTCCTCCTATATATACCTATGTACCCCCAAACGATCAGATATGGAGCCAAAAACCGAATTCCATGGCTGCAACTTTCTGTATCCATGAGATCCCATCTTGGGGCCTGTTCCGGAGCTCCGCCAGAGGGCGCATCGATCACGGAGGGCTTCTACATCAACACAATAGCCCCTCCAATGAACTGTGAGTAGTTTACCTCAGACCTACGGGTCCATAGTTATTAGCTAGATGGCTTCTTCTCTCGTTTTGGATCTCAATACAATGTTCTCCCCCTCTCTTGTGGAGAACTATTCGATGTAATCTTGTTTTTGTGGTGTGTTTGTTGATATCGATGAATTGTGGGTTTATGATCAAGTCTATCTATGAACAATATATAAATCTTCTCTGAATTCTTTTATGTATGATTGGTTATCTTTGCAAGTCTCTTCGAATTATCAGTTTCGTTTGGCCTACTAGATTGATCTTTCTTGCAACGAGAGAAGTGCCTAGCTTTGGGTTCAATCTTGTGGTGTCCTTTCCTAGTGACAGTAGGGACAGCAAGGCACGTATTGTATTGTTGCCATCGAGGATAACAAGATGGGGTTTTCATCATATTGCATGAGTTTATCCCTCTACATCATGTCATCTTGCTTAAGGCGTTACTCTGTTTTTAACTTAATACTCTAGATGCATGTTGGATAGCGGTCGATGAGTGGAGTAATAGTAGTAGATACAGGCAGGAGTCGGTCTACTTGTCTCGGACGTGATGCCTATATACATGATCATGCCTAGATATTCTCATAACTATGCTCAATTCTGTTAATTTCTCAACAATAATTTGTTCACCCACCGTAGAATACTTATGCTCTCGAGAGAAGCCACTAGTGAAACCTATGGCCTCGGGTCTATCTTTATCATATTAATCTCCTACTACTTAATTATGTCCTTTGCTCTTTACTTTGCCTTTATTTTACTTTGCATCTTTATCACAACAATACCAGAAATATTATCTTATCATATCTATCAGATCTCACTCTCGTAAGTGGCCGTGTAGGGATTGACAACCCCTATTTGCCTTGGTTGCGAGGATTTATTTGTTTTGTGCAGGTACGAGGGACTCATGTGTAGCCTCCTACTGGATAGATACCTTCGTTCTCAAAAACTGAGGGAAATACTTACGCTACTTTGCTGCATCATCCCTTCCTCTTCGGGGAAAACCAACGCAGTGCTCAAGAGGTAGCATTCTATCTCCAGCATGGTGTCCTCCATAAGCCTCGGAGTGACACTTGCGTAGGATTTGTTCCTGTTCATGCTCAGGTACATAACGTCTAATAATACCATCTACTCCTTCTTTATAAAGATGTGGGTCATCCCAAAAGTAATGTCTCAAATCATAGAAGAACTTTTTCTTTTGCTGGTATGTGAAACTAGGTGGTATAAATTTAGCAACAATATAATTTGCATAATCAGCATGCCATGGAGCAGTACGAGAAGCATTTATGACATTTAATTGTTCATCAGGAAAGCTATCATCAATAGGTAATGGGTCATCAAGAACATTCTCTAACCTAGACAAGTTGTCTGCAACGGGGTTCTCAGCTCCCTTTCTATCAATAATATGCAAATCAAATTCTTGTAGGAGGAGAACCCATCTAATAAGTCTAGGTTTAGCATCTTTCTTTTCCATAAGGTATTTAATTGCAGCATGATCAGTGTGAATAGTTACTTTAGAATCAACAATATAAGGTCTGAACTTATCACAAACAAATACAACTGCTAAGAATTCTTTTTCAGTAGTAGCATAATTTCTCTGGGCATTGTCTAGAGTTTTACTAGCATATTGAATAACATTTAATTTTTTATCAACTCTTTGTCCTAGAACAACCCCTACAGCATAATCGCTAGCATCACACATAATTTCAAAGGGTAAATTCCAATCATGTGGCTAAACAATAGGTGCAGAAATCAAAGCTTTCTTAAGTATTTCAAATGCTTCTACACAATCATCATCAAAGACAAAAGTAATATCTTTTTGTATTAGGTTAGTCAGAGGCCGAGAAATTTTTGAGAAGTTCTTAATGAACCTCCTATAAAAACCGGCATGACCAAGGAAACTTCTTATACCTTTGATGTCCTTGGGACACGGCATCTTTTCAATAGCATCAACTTTAGCTTTGTCAACTTCAATACCTCTTTCAGAAATTTTATGCCCCAAGAAAATGCCTTGATTAACCATAAAGTGGCACTTCTCCCAATTCAAAATGAGATTAGTTTCTTCACATCTCTGCAAAACTCAATCATGGTTGCTCAAGCAATCATCAAAAGAGGATCCATCAACGGAGAAATCATCCATGAATACCTCACAAATCTTTTCACAAAAGAGAATATAGCCATCATGCATATTTAAAAGTTAGCAGGTGCATTACATAAACCAAAAGGCATACATCTATAAGCAAAAGTACTAAAAGGGCAAGTAAAAGTGGTCTTTTCTTGATCCTCGGCTGACACAGGTATTTGAGAGAAACCAGAGTAACCATCTAGAAAGCAAAAGTGTGTATGTTTGGATAATCTTTCTAGCATTTTATCAATAAAAGGCAAAGGGTAATGATCTTTTTTAGTAGCTTTATTTAATTTGCGGAAATCAATTACCATCCTATAACCTGTAATAATTCTTTGTGGAATCAATTCATCTTTATCATTAGGCACAACAGTAATACCTCCCTTCTTAGGGACACAATGGTCGGGACTTACCCACTAACTATCAGCAACGGGATAAATTATACCTGCCTCAGGGAGCTTTAATATTTCCTTTCTCACCACTTCTTTCATCTTAGGATTCAGCCGTCGTTGGTGATCAATAACTGGCTTGCATCTTTCTCCAAATTTATTTTGTTATGACATAGAGTGGGACTAATGCCCTTAAGATCATCAAGTGTATATCCAATAGCAGCACGGTGCTTCTTTAGAGTTTTCAATAATTTCTCTTCCTCCTTCTATGAAAGGTTAGCACTAATAATAACATGATATATCTTCTTTTCATCAAGATAAGCATATTTAAGAGTATCAGGTAATGGTTTAAGCTCAAACACGGGATCACCCTTGGGTGGAGGAGGATAGCCTATGATTTCAACACGCAAGTTGTGTTTCAGAATAGGTCCTTGTTTAAAGAATACTTCATCTATTTCCCTTCTTTCATTCATAAACATATCATTTTCATGGTCTAACATATATTGTTCTAAAGGATCAGTAGGAGTCATGGCAATAGAAGCAAGACCAATAATTTCTTCTTTACTAGGCAATCCCTCATCACGGGGTTGTCTACGAAACTTAGCAAAATTAAACTCATGAGACATATCCCCTAAACCAACAGAAACAATATCCTTATTGCAGTCTATCTTAGCATTAATAGTATTCAAGAAGGGTCTACCAAATATAATGGGAAAAATTCATCTCGTGAGGAACCGAGAACAAGAAAATTAGCAGGGTATTTAACCTTCCCACACAAGACTTCAACATCTCTAACAATCCCAATCGGTGAAATAGTATATTTGTTGGCAAGTTTAATGGTAACATCGATATCTTCTATCTTAGCAGGTGCAATATCATGCATAATTTCTTTGTATAAGGAATGGGGTATTGCACTTGCACTAGTACCCATATCACATAAGCCATGATAGAAATGATCTCCTATTTTAACAGAAATAACAGGCATGCCTAAAACAGGTCTTTGTTTATTTTTAGTATCAGGTCTAGCAATTCTAGCAGTCTCATCACAGAAGTAAATAACATGCCCATCAATATTATCGGCCAAGAGATCTTTAACGATAGCAATATTAGGTTCAACTTTAAGTTGCTTAGGGGATTTGGGTGTCTTACAGTTGAAACTTTAGCATGATCCTTTATTCTAATAGGGAAAGCTGGTTTCTCAACATAAGCAGTAGGAACAACAGGATCATTATAAGTGATAGTATTTTCTTCAACTTTAACAGGTGCAACTACTTTTATTTCAATGGGAGGATTATATTTAAACCACTTCTCCTTAGGGAGATCAATATGAGTGGCAAAGGATTCACAAAAGGAAGTTACCATCTCAGAGTCAAGTCCATATTTAGTGCTAAATTCACGGAAAGCGTCGGTATCCATAAAAGATTTAACACAATTAAACTTAGGTGTTATACCTGACTCCTTACCTTCGTCGAGGTCCCAATCTTTAGAGTTGTGTTTAATTCTTTCCAATAAATCCCATTTGAATTCAATAGTCTTCATCATAAAAGATCCAGTACAAGAAGTATCGAGCATGGAGCGATTACTGAGAGAAAGCCGAGCATAATTTTTTTGCATAATCATTTCTCTTGAGAGATCATGATTGGGGCATGAATATAAGATTGACTTAAGCCTCCCCAAGCTTGAGCGATGCTTTCTCCTTCGCGAGGCCAAAAATTATATATATAATTACGATCACGATGAACAAGATGCATAGGATAAAACTTCTGGTGAAATTCCAATTTCAATCGCTTGTAGTCCCATGATCCCATATCATCACATAGCCTATACCATATCAATGCATATCCCTTTAAAGATAAAGGGAAGACCTTCTTCTTAATAACATCCTCGGGCATACCTGCAATCTTAAATAATCCACAAACTTCATCCACATAGATTAAGTGCAAATCGGGATGCAATGTTCCATCTCCTGCAAAAGGATTAGCTAGCAGTTTCTCTATCATACCCGAAGGAATTTCAAAGTAAAAATTTTCAGTAGGTTCAGTAGGTTGAGGAGCAACTCTTTTCTCTACTGGTCGGGGTGAAGATACCCCGAACAAGCCCCTCAAAGGATTATGTTCAATAGTAACAAGTGTCAGTAAATTTCAGCATACTATATAAATTTTTCCTTACCAAATTCCACCTACCAAAGGCGCTTCACTCCCCGGCAACGGCGCCATGAAAGAGTCTTGATGACCCACAAGTGTAGGGGATCTATCGTAGCCTTTTCGATAAGTAAGAGTGTCAAACCCAACGAGGAGCAGAAGGAAATGATAAGCAGTTTTCAGTAAGGTGTTCTCTGCAAGCACTAAAATTATCGGTAACAGATAGTTTTGTGATAAGGTAATTTGTAACGAGTAGCAAGTAATAAAAGTAAATAAGGTTAGGCAAGATGGCCCAATCCTTTTTGTAGCAAAGGGAAATCCTGTACAAACTCTTATATGAAGAAAAGCGCTTGCGAGGACACATGGGAATTATCGTCAAGCTAGTTTTCATCACGCTCATATGATTCATGTTTGGTACTTTGATAATTTGATATGTGGGTGGACCGGTGCTTGAGTACTGTCCTTACTTGGACAAGCATCCCACTTATGAATAACCCCCATTTCAAGCATCCAAAACTACAACAGAAGTATTAAGGTAAACCTAACCATAGCATGAAACATACGGATCCAAATCAGCCCCTTACGAAGCAACGGATAAACTAGGGTTTAAGCTTCTGTCACTCTAGCAACACATCATCTACTTATTACTTCCCAATGCCTCCCTCTAGGCCCTAACAATGGTGAAGTGTCATGTAGTCGACGTTCACATGACACCACTAGAGGGATGACAACATACATCTCATCAAAATATCGAACGAATACCAAATTCACATGACTACTAATAGCAAGACTTCTCCCATGTCCTCAGGAACAAACATAACTGCTCACAAAGCATATTCTTGTTCATAATCAAAGGGGTATTAATATGCATGATTGATCTTAACATATGATCTTCCACCAAGTAAACCAACTAGCATCAACTACAAGGAGTAATCAACACTACTAGCAACCACAGGTACCAATCTGAGGTTTGGATACAAAGATTGGATACAAGAGATGAACTAGGGTTTGAGATGAGATGGTGCTGGTGAAGATGTTGATGGAGATTGACCCCCTCTCGATGAGAGGATCGTTGGTGATGACGATGGTGATGATTTCCCCCTCCCGGAGGGAAGTTTCCCTGGCAGAACAGCTCCACCGGAGCCCTAGATTGGTTCCGCCAAGGTTTCGCCTCATGGCGGCGGGGTTTCATCCCGAAAGCTTGCTTATTATTTTTCCTCGGACGAAAGACCTCCTATAACAGAAGATGGGCATCGGAGGGCCACCAGGGAGCCCACGAGGCAGGGGGCACGCCCAGGGGGGTAGGGCGCCCCCCACCCTCATGGCTGGTGGGTGTCCCCCCTCTTGTACTTCTTGTGCCCAATATTTTATATATATATTCTAGAAATGACTTCCGTGAAGTTTCAGGAATTTTGGAGCTGTGCAGAATAGGTCTCTAATATTTGCTCCTTTTCCAGCCCAGAATCCCAGCTGCCGGCATTCTCCCTCTTCATGTAAACCTTATAAAATAAGAGAGAATAGGCATAAGTATTGTGACATAATGTGTAATAACATCCCATAATGCAATAAATATCGATATAAAAGCATGATGCAAAATGGACGTATCAGGGGCCCACGAGGCATGGGGCGCGCCCAGGGGGTAGGGCGTGCCCCCCACCCTCGTGGATGGTGGGTGGCCCCCCTCTGGTGCTTCCTTTGCCAAATATTTTTTATATATTCTGAAACTGACTTCCGTGAAGTTTCAGGACTTCTGGAGTTGTGCAGAATAGGTCTCTAATATTTGCTCCTTTTCCAACCCAGAACTCCAGCTGCCGGCATTCTCCCTCTTCGTGTAAACCTTGTAAAATAAGAGAGAATAGGCATAAGTATTGTGACATAATGTGTAATAACAGCCCATAATGCAGTAAATATCGATATAAAATCATGATGCAAAATGGACGTATCAGACATCATAAATCGCACCATATCTAATAAAGTATGGTTACGATGTTCGGACACACCATTATGCTATGGTGTTCCATGTGGCATGAGTTTGTGAAACTATTCCACATTGTTTTAATTGAAGGCCAAACTCGTATCTCAAATATTCGCCTCCGTGATCAGATCGTAGAAACTTTATTTTCTTGTTACGATGATTCTCTACTTCACTCTGAAATTCTTTGAACTTTTCAAATGTTTCAGAATTGTGTTTCATTAAGTAGATATACCCATATCTGCTAAAATCATCTGTGAAGGTCAGAAAATAACGATACCCTCCATGAGCCTCAACACTCATCGGATCGCATACATCAGTATGTATTATTTCTAATAAGTCAGTTGCTCGCTCCATTGTTCCAGAGAACAGAGTCTTAGTCATCTTGCCCATGAGGCATGGTTCGCAAGCATCAAGTGATTCCAAAAGCCCATCAACACGGAGTTTCTTCATGCACTTTACACCAATATGACCTAAACGGTAGTGGCACAAATATGTTGCACTATAATTATTAACTTTGCATCTCTTGGCATCAGTATTATGAATATGTGTATCACTATGATCGAGATTCAATAAACCATTCAACTTGGGTGTATGACCACAGATGGTCTTATTCATGTAAACAGAATACAATTATTCTTTGACTTAAATGAATAACCGTATTGCAATAAACATGATCCAATCATATTATGCTCAACGCAAACACCAATTAACATTTATTTTTGGCTCAACACTAATCCCAAAGGTAAAGGGAGTGTGCGGTGGTGATCTTATCAACCTTGGAATTACTTCCAACACACATCGTCACCTCGCCCTCAACTAGTCTCTCTTCATTTTGTAACTCCTGTTTCAAGTTACTAATCATAGCGACTGAACCAGTATCAAATACCCAGGGGCTACTATGAACACTAGTAAAGTACACATCAATAACATGTATATCGTATATACTTCTGTTCACTTTGCCATCCTTCTTATATGCCAAGTATTTGGGGCAGTTCTGCTTCTAGTGACCACTTCCTTTGCAGTAGTAGCACTCAGTTTTAGGCTTGGGTCTAGCTTTGGGCTTCTTCATGGGAGTGGCAACTTGCTTGCCATTCTTCTTGAAGTTCCCTTTCTTTCCCTTGCCCTTCTACTTGAAACTAGTGGTCTTTTCAACCATCAACACTTGATGCTTTTCTTGATTTCTACCTTCGCCGATTTTAGTATCGCGAAGAGCTCGGGAATCGTTTTACGTCATCCCTTTGCATATTATAGTTCATCACTAAGTTCCAGTAACTTGGTGATAGTGACTAGAGAACTCTGTTAATCACTATCTTATCTGGAAGATTAACTCCCAGTTGATTCAAGAAATTGTAGTACCCAGATAATCTGAGCACATGGTCACCGGTTGAGCTATTCTCCTCCATCTTGTAGGAAAAGTACCGTCAGAGGTCTCATACCTCTCAACATGGGCATGAGTCTGAAATACTAATTTCAACTCTTGGAACATCTTATATGCTCTGTGGCGTTCAAAATGTTTTTGAAGTCCCGGTTCTAGGCCGTAAAGCATGGCGCACTAAAGTATCAAGTAGTCATCATACCGAGCTTGCCAAACGTTCATAACTTCTGCCTCTGCTCCTGCAATAGGTCTGTCACCTAGAGGTGCATCAAGGACATAATTCTTATGTGCATCAATGAGAATAATCCTCAGATCACAGAGCTATTCCGCATCATTGCTACTAACATCTTTCAACATAGTTTACTCTAGGAACATATCATAAATAAAACGGGGAAGCTATACGCGAGCAATTGATCTACAACATAGATATGAAAATACTATCAGGACTAAGTTCATGATAAATTAAAGTTAAATTAATCATATTACTTAAGAACTCCCACTTAGATAGACATCCCTCTAATCATCTAAGTGATCACGTGATCCATATCAACTAAACCATGTCCGATCATCACATGAGATGGAGTAGTTTTCAATGGTGAACATCACTATGTTGATCATATCTACTATATGATTCATGCTCGACCTTTCGGTCTCAATGTTCCGAGGCCATATCTGCATATGCTAGGGTCAAGTTTAACCCGAGTATTCTGCATGTGCAAAACTGGCTTGCACCCGTTGTATGTGAACATAGATCTTATCACACCCAATCATCACGTGGTTTCTCAGCACGAAGAACGGTCACAACGGTGCATACTCAGGGAGAACATTTATACCTTGAAATTTTTAGTAAGGGATCATCTCATAATGCTACCGTCGTACTAAGCAAAATAAGATGCATAAAAGATAAACATCACATGCAAGCAAAAAATGTGACATGATATGTCCATCATCATCTTGCGCCTTTGATCTCCTTCTCCAAAGTACCATCATGATCTCTATCGTCACCGGCATGACACCATGATCTCCATCATCTTGATCGTTATCAATGTTTCGTCACATCGTCGTCTCGCCAACTATTGCTTTTGCAACTATTGCTATCGCATAGCGATAAAGTAAAGCAATTATATGGCACTTGCATCTTATGCAATAAAGAGACAACCATAAGGCTCTTGCCAGTTGCCGATAACTTCAACAAAACATGATCATCTCATACAAAAATTTATATCTCATAATGTCTTGACCATATCACATCACAACATGCCCTGCAAAAACAAGTTAGACGTCCTCTACTTTGTTGTTGCAAGTTTTATGTGCCTGCTACGGGCTTAGCAAGAACCGTTCTTACCTACGCATGAAAACCACAACGATTTTTTGTCAAGTTTGCTGTTTTAACCTTCAACAAGGACTGGGCGTAGACACACTCGATTCAACTAAAGTTGGAGAAATAGACACCCACTAGCCACCTGTGTGCGAAGCACGTCGATAGAACCAGTCTCGCCTAAGCGTACATGTAATGTCGGTCTGAGCCGCTTCATCCAACAATACCGTCGAATCAAAGTATGACATGCTGGTAAGAAGTATGAATATTATCACCCACAACTCTTTGTGTTCTACTCGTGCATATAACATCTAGCATAGACCTGGCTCGGATGCCACTGTTGGGGAATGCAGTAATTTCAAAAAAAATCCTACGCACACGCAAGATCCATCTAGGTGATGCATAGAAACGAGCGGGAGAGTGTGTCCATGTACCCTCGTAGACCGAAAGCGGAAGCGTTTAGTAACGCGGTTGATGTAGTCGAACGTCTTCGCGATCCAACCGATCCAAGTACCGAACGCTCGACACCTCCATGATCTACACACGTTTAGCTCAGTGACGTCCCTCGTACTCTTGATCCAGTTGAGGCCGAGGGAGAGTTTCTTCAGCACGACGGCATGGTGACGGTGATGATGAAGTCACCGACGCAGGGCTTCACCAGCTCTACAATGGTATGACCGAGGTGGAAATCTGTGGAGGGGGGCACCGCACACGGCTAAGACAACTGTCAACTTGTGTGTCTATGGGGTGCCCCCATCCCCCGTATATAAAGGAGGTGAGAAGGGGAGGGCCGACCCTCTCTATGGCGCGCCCAAGGGGTAGTCCTACTCTCAGTAGGAGTAGGTTTCCCCCTTTCCCTAGTTGCAGTAGGAGAAGAAGGAAGAGGGAGAGAGAGGGAAGGAAAGGGGGGGCCTCCCCCCACCCAATTCGGATTGGGCTTGGGGGCGCGCCTTCCACCTGGCCGCCTCCTCCTCTCTCCGACTAAGGCCCAATAAGGCCCATTGACTCCCCGGGGGGTTCCGTTAACCCCCCGGTACTCCGGTAAATGCCCGAACTCATACAGAACCCTTCCGGTGTCCAAACATAGCCTTCCAATATATCGATCTTTATGTCTCGACCATTTCGAGACTCCTTGTCATGTCCGTGATCACATCCGGTACTTTGAACCACCTTCGGTACATCAAAACACATAAACTCATAATTCCGATTGTCATCTAACGTTAAGCGTGCGGACCCTACGGGTTCGAGAACTATGTAGACATGACCGAGACTCATCTCCGATAAATAACCAATAGTGGAGCCTAGATGCTCATATTGGTTTCGACATATTCTACGAAGATCTTTATCGGTCAAACCGCATAACAACATACGTTGTTCCCTTTGTCATCGGTATGTTACTTGCCCGAGATTCGATCATCAGTATCTCAATACCTACTTCAATCTTGTTACCGGCAAGTCTATTTACTCGTTCCATAATGCATCATCCCATAACTACCTCATTAGTCACATTGCTTGCAAGGCTTATAGTGATGTGCATTACCGAGAGGGCCCAGAGATACCTCTCTGACAATCAGAGTGACAAATCCTAATCTCGATCTATGCCAACTCAACAAACACCATCGGAGACACCTGTATAGCATCTTTATAGTCACCCAGTTATGTTGTGATGTTTGATAGCACACTAAGTGTTCCTTCGGTATTTGAGAGTTGCATAATCTCATAGTCATAGGAACATGTATAAGTTATGAAGAAAGCAATAGCAATAAACTAAAGGATCACTGTGCCAAGCTAACGGATGGGTCAAGTCAATCACATCTTTCTCTAATGATGTGATCTCTTTCATCAAATGAAAACTTTTGTCCATGGCTAGGAAACTTAACCATCTTTGATTAACGAGCTAGTCAAGTAGAGGCATACTAGTGACACTCTGTTTGTCTATGTATTCACACATGTACTAATTTTCCGGTTAATACAATTCTAGCATGAATAATAAACATTTATCATGATTTGAGGAAATATAAATAACAACTTTATTATTGCCTCTAGGGCATATTTCCTTCAGCTCTGTCTACAAAGCATCAACATTTATACTTAAAAAATAGCATTGCATAACCAAATTAAGCATACAATTATAGAAGTGACTACACACATAACATTTCCACACACAAAAGTAAGAAATTGAATGCATACTAAACTAGAAGAAATGAGGATCTAATCATCTACTTCTTGTTGTGATGATACTTGCCATTGCTCTGCTTCCGGCGGGATCCCTATCCATTTTGGGGAAGGAGGCACTTCCTCATGTCAACGATCTGCCTGTACATCTCGCAGCTCGTGTACACCTCCTTGGCCGGGTACATGACGTGAGCTTTGTCGAGTTTCTCCATCCATGCCGAGTGCCAGGCACGCTTGTCCTTGTTGCAGGAATCCTTCATGTCTTTGTATTAGGGGTCGATGATGGCCTCTGTGAGGTGAACCAGTGAGTCCTTCTCATGCTCCTTGCTGCCTCAGATTTTGTATTGGCCTTGGATGTCGACAATATTCTCGCAGGTGATGCTCGAATTTTTGAGCACCTTTAAAACGTTGGTGATGTCCACCGTTGCGAACATCTAGTGGGGGCTGTTGACAAACCTGGCAAAACGCTCGCAAGGCCTTGTGGTCAGGAAGTAGTGGTAGACGAGGACATGATTGCGCACACACATCTGGGAGGCGACAACCTTGGGATGAGACCCGGCACGAGCGCGGGTGTACTTGAGGTCAAACCTGACCACCTTGTACTTCTCCTCAGCAAGCAACATCTCCATGTTGTGGATGGAGTGCTCCACCCAAACTGGGTTGGTGTACACCACCGAGAGCTCCGCGAACCTTCTATGGTTGTGCACCACGGCATGCATGGTGAACTGCTGCTCGTCGTCAGCAGCCGCTCGGAGCGCCATTGGAGCCGCGCAGGATACCCTCTACGGATTTGTCGTGGTGGGTGTGCTTCTTGCAATAATGGGGCGCAATCGAAAGGTTGAAGAGATACAAGGGATAAATGCCCGTTGTAATAAATGGGGGCCGGCCGACCTCTAATCATCACGTCTTATCACCGCGTTCATATCGGAGGATTCCAGTGCACGCTTCAGCACCCCACACGCATTTTCTTTGACCACACGTGGGCCCGAAGAGGCACCAAATGTATCGTTGGTGAGCATGTTCCCATGCAACCGCGCAGTTTATTGTGCAAGCTTCCCGCCCAGCTAGTTTGGCCATGCATCGGCTAGAAGAGGGGCAAATTGTGGGAGTTTATTGGCAAAAAGCTTTGTAAAAATGAAGTGTGTGGAATGACTTCGATCATAAGTTTACCCGTGGATGATGAGGTTAAAGTTACATAGAAGGGTGATGATGGACACTCAAGTGCGATTATTAATTCTGCCCTCTACAGGGCACACGGTTGAAGAAGCCAACTGTGTGCAATAATGTCGAAGATCGCAGTCAAGTTAGCTATACAAATCGTTTGTGATGAGATCACCAAGGGAAACACATTCGAGAATGGTTAATGAAATCTAAGTCCATTGCATATTGAGGTCAAAATAATACTACCAATATACGAGTCTCATGCGATGCCATTTCAACGATTGTACCACAAAAGCTCAAAAAATTACAGGGTTCAAATTCCAGAGTTGTATGGCTCAAATTCGCGGATTACAAGGTTAAAACAGATATTAGAAATGAAATTCAGCTCATTCAGCTGCAAACTCCCACGCTGATCAGCTGAACATGGATATAAGAGAGGTTCAAACTAATATTACCACCTGTAAGGCTGGTTTCGAAACCTCATCATTTTTGCAAAGGGATCAGCCACTGAGAAGTCATGTATGGGGTTGACATGATGACTTCCGATTACTCTATCATCTGAAGGTCCAAAATGAAATTCAGCTTTCTCGGATCCTTCTCCATTCTGCCGCAGCCACCGACGCTGATCAACAAACCATTCGTTTTTGCGAAATAAATCTAGGGAAAACCTCATTACCTTCAGCACCCTTGCTCTGACAACAAAGAACCCAGTGAATATAATCTCCGGTAACGTCCCTCGGTATGAGTTCAAAGTAATTTCTAAGAGATGCAAATCTAGGCATTCAATGTGATTGTTATATTGTATCACATTATCCACCACCGGCCTAATCTTATCTACAGAAGAAGAAAACGTGTTAGTGCCTACATGCCTATTTGGTTTGCAGGATTTGTAAAATGCTCTAACGTGCCATCTTTGACCCGACATGATTAACATGGGCATTTGATTACAATCTAGAAAAATGTATCCTTCTTCACAAGAGGTTGGAGTGGATAAAAACTTCCCTAAGAAAACTGGTACAGATGAATCCAAAGGAAAAACGCTTATGGATTGTAACCATATGGATCAAGCAACCAATATGGGGGGGGGGATCATGTTTGTATTGAAATCCTCCAAAATTCCTTCAGAAATCATAGTACATTGTCATTGTAAACTTGGGAAAAGGTGTCAAAAATTCAAATCCCTTATGGTTAACATTTAAGGAAAGGAACATCACCTCGATATATAGCTTCTCCAGGCACGTAAAGCATCTCAGGAAAGTGACAACTTGGTCCAGGTTGGGGCCGATAGATTCTAGTGCCAAGACCTTCACTGTGCGTAGATTCGGGGTCAAGCTTGTCGAAATCATTTTCTGGATGACAGCCGAACATACATCTTCAAATTAGAAATAATGTTAATTTCAAGAAGGAGAGGTAGAAGGTGACTGTTGTACTTCAACGGGTGTGGATCCAATAACAAGTTCAGAGTATTTGTCAGACGAGTAGCCCACCACTATCAATATCGGCGCAAAAATGACATTGATTCTTGTTGGACCTTCTTGATCAACTACAAGTAATCTCTCAAGTGAAGGTGTGTCCTCAATGACCATACTGTGGTACATAGTTTGTGATGTCTTGTTGTAGCACCAACAACACACATAAATAGTCCAGAGAGTCATGGAGATGATGTGGAAGCTACTCAACCCATTGATCGTCTGAAGACGAAGGTACTCGAGTGCAGTATGGCCATGGAGCAGGCGCTCCATGTCATCCTTTGGGATACAGACGGTGATGATCTCGAGCTGCTTCAGTCGTGATAGAATAAGAGCGGTCGCGTAATTAAGGGGGATGGCAGTTCATGAACATGGCGATGCGCAACATGGGCACGAGGCAAAGCATAGACGTTGGCGGCGAGTGTATATGCCCATCATTAAAAGTGAGCTCGTCAAGCTGATCTAGGGCAAGGAATTAGAACCACTTATCAAACTTGACTCGGTCCTTGCCATTGGAACGGAACTTGCCCATGCTAAGGCCTCTGGTTTGGCCATGATGACTGCCGAGGATCTGGGAGAACACATCCAAGCTTTTGCAATACCTATGGTGGAGCTCATGGTCGTCGATGAGGTCAAGAGGGGTGGAGTGCCATAGGGGGGCGCCACCGCTGGGAAAGGATGGTTGTCCGTGCCCCATATTTGATTGGGAGGAGGGAGATGATGACTCTCAACATACCATCGGGGGAGGCTGCTGATGAAGTCTAGGCCTGCTGGAGTCACTTGCGGTTCTTGCTCAACCTGCCTCTGCTTGTTGGAAGCCTCGTTCTCCACCTCTGGAGTCTCCTCGTCAGCAGCGCTTTCTGATAGAAGTGGAAGTACAAGGAACACTTAGTTAAAACAGGGAAAAATAAAAGTGTATTGGTAACTAGAAGTTAGTAGGTAGGAATAGAGTAAGAAAATGGATGAACAATTGGTTGCTTAAATACTACACAATTCCTTTGATATTGTTGGGTAAGTCAACATGCAGATATTTGAAAAGAACACTTACTTCAAACAAAGTATGGATGGATGATATCGCTGGGGAAGTTAGCATGTATCTCATGGCTGGGCTCTTTCATGTGAAGTGCAATTTTAATGCCAGCTTTCAGTACATAAAACTTAGAAATTTCTCTCCAAAGGCCCATACCAAAATAGGAGCGACCACATTCATCAAGTCCTACAGAAGCAACGATTCTAAATCCATGGTTTGTGTTCACTATGACATCCTAGTAGTCTTGATTTATGTAAAGGGCAAGATTGTGTACTACAGATGATGTTGCATAGCAAGGGACGTGTTGCAGAAAATGGTAGGATTGTTAAAGAATATGATAACATGCAAAATGGGCGAAATTGAAAGAACTGTGCATCACTTGAAATCAAAGGACAAAAATCTATAATTAAACAGATAGTGTAACCATGATGTCATGGAAATATGAGAGTAATCGAAAGAACTATACATCATTAACTTGCCTAATATAGAAAGAAGAGGGAAAAATCCCCTTTGACGTATATGCTGCATGTGGCATGTCGGTGTCAAAACCGGCGGATCTCGGCTAGGGGGTCCCGAACTGTGCGTCTAAGGCAGATGGTAACAGGAGGTAGGGGACACGATGTATACCTAGGTTCGGGCCCTCTTGATGGAGGTAATACCCTACATCCTGCTTGATTGTTCTTGATGATATGTGTATTACAAGAGTTGATCTACCACAAGATCGTAGAGGCTAAACCCTAGAAGCTAGCCTATGGTATGATTGTATGTCGTCCTACGGACTAAACCCTCCAGTTTATATAGACACCGGAGGGGGCTAGGGTTACACAGAGTCGGTTACAAGGGAGGAGATCTACATATACGTATTGTCAAGCTTGCCTTCCACGCCAAGGAGAGTCCCATCCGGACACAAGACGAAGTCTTCAATCTTGTATCTTCATAGTCCAACAGTCCGGCCAAAGGATATAGTCCGGCTGTCCAGAGGCCCCCTAATCCAGGACTCCCTCAGTAGCCCCTGAACCAGGCTTCAATGACGATGAGTCCGGCGCGCAGTTTTGTCTTCGGCATTGCAAGGCGGGTTCCTCCTCCGAATACTCCATAGAAGATTTTGAACCCAAGGATAGTGTCCGGCTCTGCAAAACAATTTCCACATACCACCGTAGAGAGAATAATATTTCCACAGATCTAATCTGCTGACACGTTTTGACAGCACGACATCATGCCATGGCCTAGTCATTATTCGAACCGTTTTTCTCAACAAGCACCGCACATATCGCGAGGCGGTTTTCTTGACACGTCTTGTCAAAGCAGAGATCGTGTCCCCCTTATTACGGTATTCTCATCAATACGGACGTGGGTAACCCAACCGCACCATCAATTACGGAGTTTGGGGAATAAGCGATTTTACTAGGCAAGTGGGGAGGCGCATCGCCTCTTCCGCCCCTATAAAGGGACAAGGATTCACCCTTTTTACCCATGCCTTCTTCCTCCTTGCTTACCCATTCTCGCACACTCGAGATCCAGCGCCCAAGTTCGTGTCTTTCTTCTCAAACCACTCCAAGCATGTCCGAAGCAGGAGGAAAGTGAATGGTCCCCTCCATCATGGAGGAGAACATCACAAAGTTACGGGAAGCCGGATATCTGGCCGTGGATATCGCGCACCGGTTGCCAGATGCAGGGCAGATCATCCCTATGCCCGAACCCCATGAGAGGGTAGTTTTTCTTACCCACTTCATCCGCGGACTGGGGTTTCCCCTCCACCCGTTTGTCTGCGGGATCATGTTCTACTACGGGCTGGATTTTCATGATCTGGCCCCCAATTTCATCCTCAACATCTCGGCGTTTATCGTCGTGTGCGAGGCCTTCCTCCGCATCAGGCCCCACTTCGGCCTGTGGCTAAAGACCTTCAATGTTAAACCGAAGGTGGTGGTCGGCTAGCAAGCAGAGTGCGGAGGCGCCATGGCGGGCAAAATGCCTATTGTCACCTGGCTCGAAGGCTCCTATGTGGAGACCATAAAGGGGTGGCAATCGGGGTGGTTCTACATCACCGAGCCGCGTGACACCAACTGGGTGGCGGCCCCCAAATTCCGATCTGGAATCCCCACGCGGCTCACTTCCTGGAAAGAGAAGGGCCTGTCCTGGGGTTCCTCGGTGGAGCTGACCGGACTCCAGACTTGCATCGAGAACATGATGAGCAGGAAAATCAAGCTCGTCAACATGGTCCAGGTCATGCTCTTCTGCCGGATTCTCCCGTGTCAACGACGGGCATTCAATTTGTGGGAGTTTGACCCGGCCAAGCACCAGACGTTGCGAGAGCTCTATGACACGACGCACAAGGACGTCTGGTGGGTGCTGTTCAAGGGCGCCGAGGTACCTCCTTCCCTCACCGAGGACCGCGGACTCAGCGCAAAGCGCCATGCCAATCCGATAAGTTTTTATATCTCACAGGGTATTTATTTGCCCCAGTTAAATCATGCGTGGGATCTAAGCTTCCATGTCATTAACAGGACTAGATAAAGACAGCGGAGCAGCTCGATTGCCCAGCCCCCCTGCCTAAAGATCCTGCGGATGCTCTCCTAACGGAGGTGCCGGGGAAGAAGACCAACAAGAAGGCCACGGGGACCCGAAAGGGTCTCCGGCGCAAGGTTGTATCGGACTCATCGTCCGATGACTCCGACCCGCACTCCTCCCACGAAAACGAGGAGGAGGAGGAGGAAAGTTCTCCCCCCCAGCCGGGGGAGACAAGAAAAGGAAGGCCGACCCAACCGGGAGGCCGAAGGGTCCAAGAAGGGAAGGACCCTCCCTCCGGACTGCTCCACGACGGCCGCCTACAGCGGCGACGAGTGGCTACCCAGGGTCAAGCCCCTGGCGAAGTCGTAAGTATTCAGACACCATAGTAATTCATGGTATGTTTTATTGCACTGCTTCTCCTCATGCCGAACATGATTATGCAGTCCGTCCCGAGCTCATCTCGACGTATCTTCGTCGATCGGTTCATTGGACTCATCGGATATGAACAACGGTTCTCTTCCGACCGCCTCCACCCCTAGCCCTATGAACAACATCGAGGTGTTGTCTCGAAAGGCACCTAGCCGTGGGGAGGTGGTCCTGTGGGCGCCTCGAGGTGACCTCCCGGACCCTGGGCGCCAAGGGAGCAAAACTCCCACGGGGTCCGAGTTCGGCCCCCAGCCGAACACTGTGCCGGAACCTTCAATGGTTCCGGACTCCGGCAGGCGATCCCCCGTTAAAGGGGGCCAGCCTCCCATGCCAGTGTCCTCTGTCCACCCAGAGGCACCAGACAACTTGCTGGAAGTGCTTCGCGGCGCTTCCATCGACGAAGAGCACCGCACTATCATGAGTGCGGTGATCAAGAAAGATCAGTCTGCCAAAAACAGACTGACCGAAGCTTGCGCCAGCCTCCTAATAGGCTTTGAGGTAAGCAATCAAAATATAAGAAAATATTACCGCATAGATAGTAGCCACTGATGCTCTGTTCGGCGTTCGAGAAGAAAGGCCGAATAGAGGATGAAATGATGACTCAGGAGTCTAATCAGAATATGTCTATGTGTATGTGCAGGCTTCACTGCTGGCCGCTGACGCACGTACTGCGGAGGTCTCTGCACTGAAGCAGGACCTGGAGCGGTCCGAGAACGAGCTCGGCCTTACCAAGAGGCAGCTCGAGGATAGCAAAGGTAAGCAATACCTTGTCTATATGTTTAAAAAGAAGTTCGGGTGTAAAGTAATAGGATCAACATGAATTTGCCAGGGGCCACGACCGAGGTGGCGACCCTGAAGAAGGCGCTGTCCGAGGCCAAAGATAAAGCGGCCAAGGAGCGCCTTGAGCGGGAAAAGCAAGAAGACCGGGTAGGCGAGGTGCAGCAAGAGCTCGAGGCTCTCGCCAAAAAACGTGAGTCCTTAGAGCTTGAATCTAAGACGCGAGAGTCCGAGCTTGCGAAGGCGCTCGAAAGTGCACAGAGCGCCAAGAATGAAGCCCACAATGCCCTCCAGGAGATGGATGCGGTGAAGAAGATAGCAGCGGGTAAGGTATTCATTATGCAAAGCAAGCATGTGAAGGAAACTTTCCTTTTACTTACCCGAGTTTGGAGCTCTCCAGGAGCATTCGCAGATCTTCCCCGTAGTGTGCTGGATGCCGTGGAGTTTTACCGACCTGAGGAGGGGAGCTCTACGGAAAAGTTGTTCTGGTTTCAGTATACTGGGACCGAACACCCAATGCGCTTGAGCGACCAGCTGAAGCAATTGGTCGAGCTTTACAAGGCAGCCGAACAGGCCATGAAGGGTCTTATAATCCGGATATGGCCTGGCGAGCCCCTTCCCGGCAGCTACTTCGGTCTGGTGAGGCGGCTTGTGGATGCCTGCCCATGGCTTGAAGTCATAAAGCGATCTGTCTGCATCGAGGGTGCGCGCCGGGCTTTTGCACGGGCGAAGGTGCACTGGGCGAAGCTGGACGCCGTGAAGCTGGTGAAGGAGGGGCCACCGAAGGGCAAGGACCATCGCTGCCCCAAAATATATTATGAGAGTGTCCTGAAGGGTTCCCGCCTTGTGGCGGATGAATGTGCCAGCGATGTAATTTTTGAATGAGCATGCTCATGTGATCCTGTAATGTGAAACAAGTTCATTTGAGCTATGCAACACTTTTTAAATTTAAAATATTACCTTTTGTGCGGCCGTTTATAAAATCTAAGAGTTGGCCAGTCGTCGGCTTCTGTCCCCATGTAATTAGTACTAGGGTGTTCGGGATAAACCTGAGCACTCCTTATCCCAATTTTGGGTCCTTCGAGGAGGTGTTCAGCACAACGAACCAGGCAATCGGACTATAAGTCTTTATCACTCTCACTTACCCATACAAGTCTACAATTTTAAATTTTGGCGAATCCCCTAGTATTCGGAAGGCCGAATTAGGGGCGCTATACACGCCTAAGTCAGGCAAGGCCGACTCCTCGCCCGAAGCAGAAAAAGTCTTTATGGACTTGAGACCTCTCGAACAGCGACCAGCTCTCGCCCTATCATGACAGTTAGTTTTCGGCTTTCTCTACTGAGGTGCTCGT
The DNA here is from genome assembly GCF_056163025.1 of Triticum urartu. Classification (NCBI taxonomy): domain Eukaryota; kingdom Viridiplantae; phylum Streptophyta; class Magnoliopsida; order Poales; family Poaceae; genus Triticum; species Triticum urartu. Next base: position 376,729,521 of record NC_141874.1, read on the forward strand.
CCAGAAGAACCGGGACACAATCGCAGTAGTTCTCCTAGCGCTACTGAGGGAGTCCTGGATTAGGGGGTATCCGGACAGCCGGATTATATCCTTTTGCCGGACTGTTGGACTATGAAGATACAAGATTGAAGACTTCATCCCATGTTCGGATGGGACTCTCCTTGGTAAGGCAGGCTTGGCAATACGGATATGTAGATCTCCTTCCTTGTAACCGACTCTGTGTAACCCTAGCCCCCTCCGGTATCTATATAAATCGGAGGGTTTAGTCTGTAGGACCAACAACAACAATCATACCATAGGCTAGCTTCTAGGGTTTAGCCTCTTCGATCTCGTGGCAGATCAACTCTTGTAATACTCATATCATCAAGATCAATGAAGCAGGAGTAGGGTTTTACCTCCATCGAGAGGGCCGGAACCTGGGTAAAAACATCGTGTCCCCCGTCTCCTGTTACCATCCGCCTAGACGCATAGTTCGGGACCCCCTACCCGAGATCCATCGGTTTTGACACCGACATTGGTGCTTTCATTGAGAGTTCCTCTGAGTCGTTATCGTTAGGCTTGATGGCTCCTTCGATCATCGATAGCGATGGAGTCCAGGGTGAGACTTTTCTCCCCGGACAGATCTTTGTATTCGGCGGCTTTGCACTGTGGGCCAACTCGCTTGGCCATCTGGAGCAGATCGAGAGTTACGCCCCTGGCCACCAGGTCAGGTTTGGAAGCTTAAACTACACGACCGACATCCGCGGAGACTTGATCTTTGACGGATTCGAGCCCCTGCCAAGTGTGCTGCACAGTCACGATGAGCATGATTTAGATCTACCATTGGACAGTGTTCAGGAGACTGCACCGGCAACCGCTCCGACCCTCAATTCGGAGCCAATTGCGCCATCCATGGACGGGTGGATAGACCCCTCCACGGAGGCCGCATTTTCAGCGGCGATCGAGCCAAGTATCGACCTTACCCTTCATGAGAGCCATGACGCCAAGCTGCCGGATTCTTCCCCGGCACGGACTCCGAACCGCCTGTGCCCGTACCTATCGAATCCGACTGGGCACCGATCATGGAGTTCACCTTCGCGGATATCTTTCAGCACTCGCCCTTCGGCGACATACTGAACTCATTAAGGTCTCTCTCCTTGTCAGGAGAGTCCTGGACGAACTATGTCCGGCAGGATTGGGATGCGAATGACAAAGAAATTCGCCGCCCACCCACCACCCACTTAGTAGCCACTATCGACGATTTGACCGACACGCTTGACTTCGACTCCGAAGACATCGACGGTATGGACGACGATGCAGGAGACGAACAGGAACCACTGCCCACAGGCACTGGGCAGCCACCTCATCATATGATATATACATGGTGGACACACCCAAAGAAGGCAATGGTGACGGGACAACGGAGGATGACCCCTCCAAGAAGCAACCCAAGCACGGACGACAGCGGCGCCACTCTAAGTCTCGCCAAAGCAAAAGCGGTGATACCGGCACATGAGATAATAGCACTCCGGATAGTGCCGAAGATGACGACAATCCCCTCCAGCAAGATTTAGAACAGGAGGATGGAGAAGCCAGCCCTCCCGAGAGAGCGGCAGATGGAGAGGCGGAGGATGATAATTACATGCCTCCCTCCGAAGACGAGGCAAGCCTCGACGATGAAGAATTTGTCGTGCCTGAGGATCCCGTCGAGCAAGAGCGCTTCAAGCGCCGGCTTATGGCCACATCAAATAGCCTTAAGAAAAAGAAACAGCAGCTTCAAGCTGATCAAGATTTGCTAGCTGACAGATGGACTGAAGTCCTTGCGGCCGAGGAATATGAACTCAAACGCCCCTCCAAGAGTTACCCAAAGCGCTGGTTGCTACCCCGACTGGAGGAGGAAGCATTAAAACCTACATCTCCAACATATGACGCGGCTGATCGGCCACCTCGTGGCCGTGACAGAGAGGCATTTCAGCCAAAAGCTTAGCCCGCACCCCGACGCCACTCAAATAAAAATGTCAAGGCACGGGGAAACACTCTAGACCTGCGAGACATATTGGAGGACAAAGCAAAACATGCAAGATCGATCTACGGATCACGAGGGCACGCCACTATGCGAGACGATAACCGTCACGCCGGATATAGTAAAAGTAAATCCGGCCGGGCCGAACACAGCGGACAAGACTCATTTGAGCTGTGTCGCGATATAGCCGAGTACAGAGGCACCGCACACCCCCTATGCTTCACAGACGAAGTAATGGATCACCAAATCCCAGAGGGTTTTAAACCCGTAAATATCGAATCATACGATGGTACAACAGATCCTGCGGTGTGGATCGAGGACTTCCTCCTGCACATCCACATGGCCCGCGGTGACGATCTACACGCCATCAAGTACCTCCCACTCAAACTAAAAGGACCAGCTCAGCATTGGCTCAACAGCTTGCCAGTAGAATCCATTGGCTGTTGGGAAGATCTGGAAGCCGCATTCCTCGACAACTTCCAGGGCACTTATGTGCGACCACCAGATGTCGATGACTTGAGCCACATAATTCAGCAGCCAGAGGAACCGGTCAGGCAATTCTGGACACGGTTCCTGACAAAGAAAAATCAAATCGTCGACTGTCCGGATGTAGAGGCCCTAGCAGCTTTTAAGCACAACATCCGTGACGAGTGGCTCACCCGGCACCTTGGCCAGGAAAAGCCGAAATCCATTGCAGCCCTCACGACACTCATGACCCGCTTTTGCGCGGGAGAGGACAGCTGGCTGGCTCGAAGCAATAACATATCAAAAAACCATGGTACTTTGGATACCAAGGATAGCAATGGCAGGTCACGTCGCAACAAACACAAGCGCCGCATCAACGGTGACAATACCGAGGATACGGCAGTTAATGCCGGATTCAGAGGCTCTAAACCCAGTCAGCGGAAAAAAGCCATTCAAAAGAAGCACTCCGGGCCCGTCCAGTTTGGACTGTATACTCGATCGCTCGTGTCAAATACACAACACCCCCGACAAGCCAGCCAACCACACAAACAGGGAATGTTGGGTGTTCAAGCAGGTCGGCAAGTTAAATGCCGAAAAAAAAGATAACGGGTTGCATAGCGATGACGAGGAGGAGCCCCGGCCGCCGAACACCGGAGGACAGAAGAGGTTTCCCCCACAAGTGCGTACGGTGAACATGATATACGCAACCCACATCCCCAAGAGGGAGCGGAAGCGTGCGCTAAGGGACTATATGCGTTGGAGCCAGTCGCCCCAAAGTTCAACCCATGGTCCTCCTGTCCGATCACCTTCGATCGCAGGACCACCCAACTAGTATCCGTCATGGCGGATTCGCCGCACTGGTCCTAGACCCAATCATCGACGGATTTCACCTCACTCAAGTCCTTGTGGACGGCGGCAGCAGCCTGAACCTACTTTATCAGGACACAGTGTGCAAAATGGCTATAGACCCCTCAAGGATCAAACCCACAAAAACGACCTTCAAAGGCGTCATACCAGGTGTAGAGGCCCATTGCACAGGCTCAGTCACACTAGAAGTGGTCTTCGGATCCCCGGATAACTTCTGAAGCGAGGAGTTAATCTTCGATATAGTCCCGTTCTGCAGTGGCTATCACGCACTGCTCGGGCGAACTGCATTTGCGAGATTCAATGCGGTACCGCATTATGCATACCTCAAGCTCAAGATGCCAGGACCTCAGGGGGTCATCACAGTCAATGGAAACACAGAGCACTCTCTCCGCATGGAGGAGCACACTGCGGCCCTCGCAGCAAAAGCATAAAGCAGCCTCTTCAGGCAAACCACCCGTTCGGTGATTAAACACCCGGACACCGTCAAGCGCGCCCGGAGTAATCTGCAACAAGACCGCCTGGCACGTTCCAAGCACGCATAGCAATGCGGCCCCCACCCCAGTCCCAGCCAAACGGAGAAATCCGTGCCACACGTACATAATTACGCATTGAAAATACCATGGGCATAGCTGGGGGGCACGACTACGGCACGCCCCAAAACACGGCTCAACCGCACTAGGGGCTTCCCGCTTTGTTATTTTTTTCTCTCTTTCAGGACTTTACTCTCTGGAAACCCCGTCCGGCATTACGATTGCCGGACACACGATACAACAACCAAGGAGGCAGAAAGCTACGTCGCACCATGGAATTCCCAGGTGGTCTCTGGTAACGAGTGAAATACCTGCTTTAAATACCATTCCTCAGCTTGCCCTTGGAGGGGGCATGTCAAATAGTCCTACTTTTTGCTTGTCGCACTACTTGTATCATTCTGCTTCGATGCACCTGAGGGAGTCCTGGATTAGGGGGTCTCCGGACAGCCGGACTATATCCTTTGGCTGGACTGTTGGACTATGAAGATACAAGATTGAAGACTTCGTCTCATGTCCGGATGGGACTCTACTTGGCGTGGAAGGCAAGCTAGGCAATACGGATATGTATATCTCCTCCATTGTAACCGACCTTGTGTAACCCTAGCCTCTTCCGGTGTCTATATAAATCGGAGGGTTTTAGTCCATAGGACAACATACAATCATACCATAGGCTAGATTCTAGGGTTTAGCCTCTCCGATCTTGTGGTAGACCAACTCTTGTAATACTCATATCATCAAGAACAAATCAAGCATGACGTAGGGTTTTACCTCCATCAAGAGGGCCCGAACCTAGGTAAAACATCGTGTCCCCTGCCTCCTGTTACCATCCGCCTTAGACACATAGTTCGGGACCCCCTACCCGAGATCCGCCGGTTTTGACACTGACATTGGTGCTTTCATTGAGAGTTCCTCTGTGTCGTCGCCGTTAGGCTTGATGGCTCCTATCATTGATAGCGATGCAGTCCAGGGTGAGACTTTTCTCCCCGGACAGATCTTTGAGTTCGGCGGCTTCGCACTGCGGGCCAACTCGCTTGGCCATCTGGAGCAGATCGAAAGTTACGCCCCTGGCCACCAGGTCAGGTTTGGAAGCTTAAATTACACGGCCGATATCTGCGAAGACTTGATATTCGACGGATTCGAGCCCCTGCCTTGTGCGCCGCACGGTCGCGATGAGTATGATTTAGCTCTACCATCAGACAGTGTTCAGGAGATCGCACCGGCAACTGCTCCGACCCTCAATTCGGAGCCAATCGCGCCATCCATGGACGGGGGGATAGACCCCGCCACGGAGGACGTACCCTCAGCGGCGATCGAGCCAAATATCGACCTTACCCCTCATGAGAGTCATGTTGTCAAATTGCTGGATCCTTCTCCGGCCACGGACTCCGAACCGCCTGCGCCCGTTCCTATCAAATCTGATCGGGCGCCGATCATGGAGTTTACCTCCGCGGATATTTTTCAACACTCGCCCTTCGGTGACATACTGAATTCACTAAGGTATCTCTCCTTGTCAGGAGAGTCCTGGCCGAACCATGTCTAGCAGGACTGGGATACGGATGATGAAGAAATTCGAAGCCCACCCACCACCCACTTAGTAGCCACTGTCGACGATTTAACCGACATGCTTGACTTCGATTCTGAAGACATCGACGGTATGGACGACGATGCAGGAGACGAACAGGAACCACTGCCCACAGGGCACTGGACACCCACTTCATCACATGACGTATACATGGTGGACACACCAAAAGAAAACGACGACGAGGAATGGAAGGACGAAACGAAGGGTTGTCCCCTCGAGAAGTAGTCAAAGTGGCGGCATAAGCGCTGCTCCAAATCCCGCCTTGGCAGAAACAACGATCATATAGACCCAGCGTTAGAGCAGGGTGAACCATCGCCAGACCACGGCAACATGGAGAATCAAACCGAACAACCCGACTCTGTCAAAGATAATAATCTGGACTACATCACACCGGACAGGCACCCGGAGCAACAGAATGCCCATCAAAGGCTTGTCGCCACCGCGAGGAGTCTAAAAAAGCATAAGCAAAGGCTCAAGGCTGCGCAAGACACACTCAGAATCAGATGGAGTAAAGTAGTCAACACAGCAGTGAAGTACGGCGGTAATCGCCACACCAAGAGCTACCCGAAGCGGAAGTTGCTACCTGAATTCGATGAGGAGGCCTTAGATCCCCCGCAACCAAAAATTAAAACGGCCATCTGGCCGGATAGACGACCTCACGGCCAACATAGAGCGGTAAACAACGCCGCACATAAGCCAATACGCGATCCACGCGAGGGCTCGCATCAAAAGGATGGCGCAACCAGATCCATCTATGGACCACGCAATCGCGCTCCAGCATACAATGCAACACAACAAACATTAGAACACCACGGTACACCCAGATACAGGGGTGCCGCACACCCCCTATGTTTCACCGACGAGGTGATGGACCATGAATTTCCAGAGGGATTCAAACCCGTAAACATAGAGGCATACGACGGAACAACAGACCCTGGGGTCTGGATTGAGGACTATATCCTCCATATCCATATGGCTCGAGGAGATGATCTCCAAACCATCAAGTACTTGCCCCTCAAGCTCAAAGGGCCAGCTCGGCACTGGCTCAAAAGCCTCCCGAAAGCTCCATTTGAAGCTGGGAAGAGCTCGAAGACGCTTTTCGGGCAAATTTTCAAGGGACTTATGTCTGACCTCCTGATGCGGACGATTTGAGTCATATAACTCAACAGCCCGGAGAGTCAGCCCGAATGCTTTGGAACATGTTTCTTACTAAAAAGAACCAAATACTCGACTGTTCGGACGCCGAAGCCTTGGCAGCTTTTAAGCACAGTGTCCAAGACGAATGGCTTGCCAGACACCTCGGCCAAGAAAAGCCAAGAACAGTGTCAGCATTAACAAGCCTCATGACCTGCTTTTGCGCAGGCGAGGACGGCTGGCTAGCCCGATGCAGCATCAGCGACCCAAGTACATCCGAAGTTAGAGATGGAAATGGGAAATCACGACGCAGCAAAAATAATAAGCGCCGGAATAAAAAAGACAGCCCGAAGAGCACGGCGGTAAACACCGGATTCAGAAGCTCTCGGCTAGGTCAGCAAAAGCCGCCCTCTAAAGGTGCTAGAGATGAACTGTCCAGCCTAAACAAAATTCTCGACCAAATATGTCAGATCCATAGCACCCCCGATAAACCTGCAAATCATACCCACAGAGAATGTTGGGTCTTCAAGCAGTCCGGCAAGCTCAACGCCGAACATAAGGGGCGGGATACACCAAGTGAAGACGAGATGAGCCTCGCAAGCAAAGCACTGGGGAACAGAAGAAATTTCCACCAGAAGTCAAAACAGTAAACATGTTACACGTGATAAAGGGGAGAAACAAAGCGGAACTCCTAGATAAATATGCCCAAGGGCCTATCACCGCGGAGTTCTGCCATTGCCCGTCTCAACCGATCACCTTCGACCATCAGGATTACTCGGCAAGTATCCGGCGCGCAGGATGGGCTGCCTTGGTATTAGATCCAATAATTGATGGATACCACTTCACACGAGTCCTGATGGACGGTGGTAGCAGTCTAAACCTGATATATCAGGACACAGTCCGCAAAATGGGGATAGACCCAACGAAAATTTGCCACAGCAATACTACCTTTAAAGGAGTAACGCCAGGCCCAGGGGCTCATTGCACGGGCTCCCTGCTACTAGAGGTTATATTCGGCTTCCCCGATAACTTCCATAGCGAATATTTAACCTTTCACATTGCTCCGTTCCAAAGTGGCTATCAAGCACTACTTGGACACGAAGCTTTTGCTCGCTTTAATGCAATACTGCATTACGCTTCCCTCACGCTTAAGATGCCCGGTCCATGTGGCATCATTACAGTAAATGGAAATACTGAGCGATCCCTGCGCGCCGAAGAGAGGCAGCCGCACACTAAAACGGCCTCACCAATTAAAGCATTTGATAGGCCGTCAAGACCACGGACACGGTTAGACGAGTCCGGCGCAGCTATACGTAATTCATACAGGTTTGATGGCCACACCCCTATTACAAATACAAGGGGCTCAACACGCGCAGACAAGTGGCAAATTTTACTCATCTTGAATTGTACATGGTTTCTTTAAACCTACCTTTTTGCACGACAACTTTTCACCTAAGTTCCTCTCTTTTACAGATGACCATCGTGCTACACCCGTCCAGGATACGGCACAACGGAGACACAGGCGCAGACGTGCAGCAGAGACCCGTTCCAAGGATTCTTTTTAGATTAAGACCTTGCGTCAACCTTTTTTACTATCTCTTGTTGATACACATCCCTTCGATTCTCAGTACAATTGAGAAGGATGCTGACGTCTTGGCATGTGGCCACGTCAGAATAATGCATGTACCTAGACACCAGGGGCTTCTTACAAAGGGCACTGTTTAGGCCCAGTTTACACCATAAAGACTGAATACCTTAGGGAGTGTTCGGCGTCGCGAGTTTGGCCTTATATGCATTAGCTCCGAATCATGTCTTTGGTCAAATGTTGGGTTTGCCCAGCTCCTGTGTTTTGCTGCCTTACGTTCCGCTCTATCTGCTAAGGCAGCACCAGGAGAACTACTGCGATTGTGCCCTGGTTCATCCGGACGAGCACCTCAGTAGAGAAAGCCAAAAACTGACTGTCATGATATAGCATGAGACTGGTCAACCACTCAATGACCTATCGGAATCTTAGAATTCCTCCGCCTTAACGAAGGACCGCTTCCCGGGCAGGCATGTATGCACCCCGAATTCGGTTTAGTGCGGAGCCACCAGGGGCTATATAGTAGCCCCACTGTCAAACTCCTCTGGCTAAGTGAAAGTGTTAAAGCATTATAGTCCGGTTGCCTAGTTCGCTGTGCTATCACCTCCTTAATAGGACCAAGACGTTGGATTAAGTTTGAACACATGTCTTCTGCGAACACCCCCGCATTATATGCGTGGGGGCTGAAGCCGACGACTGCAATCTTTCAGGTTATATACATATATACATAAACGGTCGCACAGGAGGCATCATATTACTTTTGGGAAAAAGTATAAATACAGCCTTGATAAATTTAATAAAACATTGTTTTTACAATGGGAATACATGTCACTCAAACATAATATTCTTCGAGCACTGGGCCTCTATCAAACGAGCACCCTCAAGAACTTCTTCAAAATAGTGCTCGGCAGCCACTCGGCCTATGGCCGAACCCTTCGTCGCAACAGTGGTGGCATCCATCTCTGCCCAGTATGCTTTGACACGGGCAAGGGCCATCCGCGAGCCTTCTATGCACGCCGACCTCTTCATCGCATTAATGTGCGGCACCGCACCAAGGAACTGCTGCACCAAGCTGTCGTGGAATTGTCACGACAGATGTCCTAATGAAAGGACTTAGTCGCGGAGCCATCGCTATGGGTTAGCTTGAAGGGGTTAAACCGGACAAGGGGACACGAGAGTTTTATACTAGTTCGGCCCCTTCGATGAAGGTAAAAGCCTACGTCTAGTTGTGATTGGTATTGCTGGGGTTTCGAAGGCCAGGGAGCGAATCTGCTTTGTCTGGCTTCGAGTTCTTGTTTTCTATCTCTAAACCGCCGCCGGGTCACCCCTTTATATACTCAGGAGGACCCCGGCTGGTCTACAGAGTCCCGAGGCTGGCTCATACAAGTGTCCACCTCGGTCTCTTATTTCTTATCTTACAATGCAAGTTTATACAATCATGGTGGTTTACTATCATGGGCCCTAAATCGCCTGCGGGCTCTGGGCCTCTAAGCTTCATCCGTAAAGCGCCATCTTCTGGGTTTCGGGCTTCAGTATAGCTGAAGGTGAACCGGCCCCTCCTGGGCGGTTTACCCTCAGTGGTTATATCCTCAACATTAGGCCCCAGATTGATTTGAACCTGTTCATGTCAGTCTTCAACCCTTGAATTTCTGGCAATTCTCGTAAACCGCCATATTGTCCTCTCCCTGTGAACTTTGGTGAATCGCCATGACGTCATCTTCTGTTACTGTAGTAAATCATTGTGACGTCATCCCTATAAATTTTTTTATAAAGATTCCCTTCTCTTTAATTAATTCCCGAAGATCGAGGCAACAGCTGCATCCTCTTTTGCCGCTTCCGACTCCTCGATTTTCGCGCCTGATGTTTTCCCCCACTTCCTTATAAATAAGACCGGGGCGCCTTCCATTTTCCCCCTTTCCAAACCGCATCATCTTCTTCCTCGCAACCCGAAGACCTCGAGCATCGCCGCCGCCACTGTCGTTGATCTTCCAGTCCGCACCAACCAGGCTGCTGCATCATCCTGTTCGTACCAGATCTCTGAAGATCCTCCGCTACTGCGTGTCCCTGGTACATACTCCTTCCCATTATGTGTTGAATCTGTATTAGGGTTTCAAAGCTCCTTCGGTGTTCGTCAGTGTTCATCGGCCCTTCCTCTGCTTCTCCTTTAGCATCGTACTGAATCTAGATAAACCTGATAATTTCCTCTTGCGGCCAGATCTGTAGCTTTAATCTGCCGTACTACGGCATCTTACTGTTTCTGTATAAATCCTTATCTGAATCTTCTCTGTTCTGTTTAACACCATTGTACAGCTCAGAAAAATTTGTCTCTTGAACAACGGTAGATCCAAAATTATATCACCATCTTATGAAACTTGTTTCCGCAACACTTAACAAATTTTCAGTTCGGGGTTCTGCCTCCAAAGGGCGGTTTATCCTTTAGTGTTGGTAATCCGTCGTATGTCATTAGCCCTCTCTTAAACCGCCATCTAGACTTTGAGCAGCCATGCCCAGTTCACTTCATATGTATACCTTGAATTACCGGTTTAATATTTGACAAACACATACGAACCGCCAATTGTAAACCGTCCATTTTCCTTTTATAGACTTTGTAAGATGACGAAGCAATTTGCTGCTTGCAACTGGGTTCCGTCTCGGATCACAGAAACGCAAATCAATGAATATGTCACCACCGGCGCTTTAGCTTCAAAAAATATCCTCCATGGCGAGTTCTTGGCCCTGAGTGCCCCCCCTGAACCTCAAGATGGAGAAGTGATTGTATTCTTGCAACATTTAGCTCGAGGTTTCAGTCCTCCCGGATCAAAAAATTTCCGGGATGTTCTTGCCAGGCTCCAACTTCATCCTCAAGATATTGGACCAAATTCTGTGTCCAACATACGCAATTTCGAAGTATTCTGCGAGGTTTATCTGCAAGAAGAACCAACTGTCGACCTCTTTCTAGATCTCTTTCATTTAAACCACCGGATGGAATTTTCTGATGGACCTAATACTGAACTTGGCGGTGTGTCGATTCAAAAGAGGAAAGAGGTTCATTTTCCTCACGCCAAACTTCACAGCCATCCAAAAGACTGGAACCACACCTGGTTCTACTGTCAGAATACTGCCCCTGCTGAAGAGAATCCTTTACCGGGCTACTGTCCGCACCGGCTCAGCAATAATCACCCTTTACCTCAGAGATTGCCTGCCAAAGACCGACAAGCTTATGCATCTCAACTCGCCAAACTCCGGGCTCTCCTTGCCAACGGTTTAACTGGTGTTGACCTCGTCCGTTGCTGGATTTCATGGTGCATTCTCCCTTTAAGCTGCCGGCCTGGATTGATGTTTGAATATACCGGCAACACCAATGATCCACAATGGTTTAATTCAATAGAACTGACGGACGATGAAGTCAGTGAAAGTGTAAAGAAAATACTTGACGAACTGCTCACCGTATGCACTCAAATTGGTCTGCGTCCTTTTTACGCCTCCAACAAACCGCCAGTGGTAAAGATTTTAACCTTGTACCTTTCCTGATCCTTCTCCGCTTTGACACTGCTATAATAATCCTTTTGTGCAATCCCATAGGCCAGTAGCTCCTTTTGGAAAAGGAAAACTCAAGACAAAGTAGCTAAGGCTCCTCGTGGTAAGATCAAGGTCATCAAGAGAGCTGCCAAAAAGAAAACTGCTGAATCTTCGGAACCACCAGAAGATGTCGATGACTCGGCTGAACAGGTAAAGTTTGACTCCCTTGACTTCTATCCATATATTGTACTGATAATGATTACTCCCAGGATGATGCGGAAGCCAGCCATGCAGATCATGTTGAGGTAATTTTTCTTTCTAACTCAGAACTTGTGCTGGTTCAACGATTTCGCCATGCAGTTCGGAAAGTGAAATGCTCTCACCCTGTTGCTCAAAAACTTTCTTTGAAGACACAGCAAACCGAAGGGCGTCGCACAACCCGGCACAATGGTCAACAGGTCACTTCTTCCGGTTTACCTCATACCCCAAACCGGAAACGTCGTCCAGAGGTTGCTTGTTCTCCTGAAAAATGTTATCTTTTAAAAAGGTTTCTTCTGATGTCCTCTCAATTCATCTGATTCAAATTTTCAGGCATCTTCTAATTCGTCTAGCGGTTCATCAACCACTCAGCTGCCTCCACTGAAAACCGTCCCTGCGTAATCGTGCAGTCTTCCCTTTTCTTTCATAACTCAGTTAATCATGCTAATCCTTGTTTTAATATTAGTGCTAAAGCTCGTTTGAGTAAGAAGGCCAAGACCAGTGCCCCTACCGGTGAAGTTGAACCGGAGAAAGCTCCTGAAAATCCTGATCAAAATCTTGATAATCTCATGGATGATTTTGTCCCGTCAGAGCCAACCATCAATGCTGATCCACCGGAGCTGATCCGGCCATACATGAGAATACCTCCAGTCCACATGCTATACCTGCAAGCCCGGTTGATGATCCACTGAAGTCAAGTGCTAATCCGCCAAGACCAGCCAAAGACGATGACGTTATTATTACTGGCACTGCTTATACTGCTCCGGGCAATCCAGTTATCTTGGCAAAACATACCGCCAAGGATGAGTTTATTTCAATGGGCAAGAAGAAGACAGAAACTGATATGTCAAAATATGCTAATCTTTCTGCCCAGGATCTTCATTCCAGATTCTTGAACCAGCTTTATACAAGCCGAGACAATGAGGATGAATTGGTAAATCTGATGAAGGAACGTTATGAGGTAAACATTTTCCTCCTTATCTTTGTATTTTCACTGCCTTGTATCCTGTAGCCCCCAAGGGTCGGTTTAGTTTGTAAAAACAAACCGGGACTTTGAATTTCCAAACTGCACATTGTCGACTTTTAAGTTTTTTGAACAAACACACATTAGCCCCCAAGTGCTAGGATTGAAACTTGTATGAATCCTTGGGACTTTGAATAGGTAGTAAGAAAGAATTAATCCGCATTAGCCCCCAAGTGCCAGGATTGAAACTTGTATGAATCCTTGGGACTTTGAATAAGCAGTAAGAAAGAAGCAATCCGCATTAGTCCCCAAGTGCCAAGTGTAGAACCAGTTGTATGCTTGGGACTTTTGATAAAATATTGACAAGCTCCTCTTGATTTTGGCAGGCTGACATAAACCATCAACGGACGCAGATTGCTGATCTTTAAGAGAGTATCAAATCTCATCAAGAAGAATCTTCCAAAGCCAAAGATGAACTTCGAGCCGCTTTAACTTCCATAGAATGACTGAAGGAAGAATTCAAGACGGAACGTACCAACTGGGACACTGAGAAGGGTACATTGCTGAAACGGGCTGAAGATGCCGAATCTGCGCTTAAACCGGTGGCAGAAGAGCTTTCTGGGTTAAAGCGTCAAGTGAACGCCATGACCTCCGCAGTATTTGGTAAGTACTCCAAGCAAGGTATCTGAAATATCCATCTTGTAAGGTGTTGGTTTGAAATATGAAATTCTTAAACCGTTGCAGGTAGCCACATTACTCATCTGGGCTCAGATGTACGGATGAAGCTGAAAGCAGCATATACTCTTCTAGAACAACTATACACCGGTGCTCAATGGGTTATCTGCGCAGCATCCTATGACAATCCGGCCCCAACACTGATCAAGGACACTCTGACAAGGCTATCCATGGTACCAGCATAGCTAGAAGAGGTGAAGCGATCTGCTGCCAGGGCCGGCGCTTTGTTGGCACTTACCCGAGCCAAAGCGTGGATAGCTGACCTGGATCCGGTTGACCTTGCCAAAGGCTTTCCAAGCACACAAGAAAACGGGGCAGATTTTGATGATGCAGCCCTTAAAAGAGTGACAAGGGAAATGCATCCTCTGGCGAGTCAGCTGGCATAAGATGCTAACTTGACTGTCCACCGGTCTTATTATGATGCCAACAACAAACGGGTTAACCCTGTCATCCCGGAGGCACAAAATCTTGTTCCAGGAATCCGTAAGCACACTTATGCCCCTGAAATTGATCCGTCAGAACTTATCAGTGAAGAAGCTATCTTTCAGGCCTTAACCCGGATTGACTGGACCACTACAAACTTCCAGCCGCTAGGTGGGGAGGAGGAGGCTAAGCCGACACCAGATGATCCATCAACTTCGCATCAACATGGTAATGAAACTTGATCCGGCAATCATAGTGATGCTCGATAAACCTTGTTCTGCTAGAAACACCATATTTTGGGCCTTCAAGCGCCTTGTAATAGGCTAGTAAAAATACTTTGATCCGTTGCCATCGTGCACTGGGATACACTTTGTGTTGATTTGCCATGATAATTTTAGTACTGGCTTATGTACTTTTACAATATTATGCAATCCCTGTGTCTGCATAAGGAAAACCTGTCCAGGCGGTTTACCACCGGACGTGTCAAAATACCCAACACAACTTGGTAAGCAACTATGGTTGCAGCAATAATAAATCATACCTGTGATATAAAACATTGCTATCGGTTTACCAATTGTGATTTGAAGAAGGGTGAAAACCCAACCTCCACCGTGCCATGTTGGCATATATAGGATATAGAGCCGGGTTGTGATGAACACCGGCCGATTGCTGGAGACTGTGTCAAAGCCAGACCGGTTTTGAAGGATGTCGGGTTACCTTTAATTGCATACCTTAACAGAAGATCCGTAAGCCATACCGGGTTAAAAAACTCCAGTTTAACATAGACCTTACAAAAAACAAAAACTTGTGCCGGGTTAAGAAACACCGGACTGATGATTTATAGTCTGGCCGGGTCAATAGACGCCAGTGTACCTTAAAACCATATCAAAGGAGAAGAAACTTTGACAAAAAGAAAATAAACACTTGTAGTCGAGGCTTTTCAAGGGCTGCCAGGCCCAAATCGAGGCTTTTCATGGGCTGCCAGGCCACTAAGTTAAACCATTTTGACAAAGCCTTTTAAGATGGCCCTCCAACTAACCAATCATCGTTTTAACTTTGACAAGTTCAGGGTCTCAATGAGAGTAACTATCAAACGTTTGACGGATCGTGCCAGGATTACCTGGATAGGAGTGGCTTACTTTATGAAGGCAGGTTAACCCGGGATTTTAGGTGAATACACCAGGCCTCCAAGCCGTGGGTCGATACCCAGCTACAAGGGTCCTTTCAAACTCTTTGGTATTTGACACAAAGAGCCCCCAAGTAACTTTGTGAGCTGTGCTCAATGGGTGCCTATGTTTGAGTTGTGCGTAGCAACAAGACTCTCTTTGGCCCCTTGGGTGTGAAGCTCCCAAGCTTTGCTGTGGCGTGATAGCCGGATTAATGGACAAGACTCCGCTTTGCAAGCAAAAGCTCCCATGTGATATATTTCTGAGCTGTGCTCGCCGGGTGCCTATGTTTGAGTTGTGCGTAGCAACAAACTCTCTTTGGCCCCTTGGGTGTGAAGCTCCCCAGCTAGATGGTGGCATGGTAGCCGGGCTAACAGGTAGTACTTTGCATTATTAGCTGAAGCCCCCAAGTTAACAGATATTTGAAGAAAAAATGACGGAGATCCTGCTTGATAACAAGGATGCCGGTTTATTATATGAATCATAATATATACATTGTTGAAATATGTACATACGAAAAGCATGTGGCTTCAAGTGTAATAAGGCCGTAGGAGAGCTATGTTCCATGGCCGCCGGGTCTCCTCCTCAGAGCTACGTGAGTCTTCTCGAACGTCAATGAGGTAGTATGATCCGTTGTGCAGATTTTTGCTGACCACAAAGGGCCCTTCCCAAGGTGGGGATAGCTTATGCATATCAGTCTGGTCTTGAATGAGCCGAAGTACCAAATCGCCTTCTTGAAAGGTTCTTGTCTTAACCCGGCGGCTGTGATAATGCCGCAGGTCTTGTTGATAAACTGCCGACTGAGCCAAAGCCATGTCTCGTTTTTCATCTAACAGGTCCAACGCTTCTTGGCATGCTAGCTCGTTGTCCGCTTCAACATAATTCGTGACCCAGGGCGAGTCGTGACGAATATCACTTGGGAGGACAACCTCAGCCCCATAGACCATGAAAAAGGGTGTATATCCCGTAGATCGGTTTGGGGTGGTATTTATGCTCCATAACACAGATGGTAATTCTTCCACCCAACAACCCGGCGTCCACTTCAAAGGGACCATGAGCCGAGGCTTGATACCCCTCAGAATTTCTTGATTCGCCCTCTCAGCTTGACCATTAGACTGGGGGTGAGCCACGGACGCTACATCAAGCCAGATGTGCTCTCGTTGGGAGAACTCCTCCATCTCACCTTTAGAAAGGTTCGTACCATTATCTGTGATGATGCTATGTGGAAAGCCGAAACAGAAAATAATCTTTTTGAGAAATTGAACCGCCGTGGCTGCATCACATTTACTGACGGGCTCCGCTTCAACCCATTTGGTGAACTTGTCAACCGCCACCAACAGGTGGGTCTTCTTGTCCTGAGAACGCTTAAAGGGTCCAACCATATCAAGCCCCCAAGTAGCAAACGGCCAAGTGATGGGGATCATGCGTAACTCTTGAGCAGGAACATGAGCTCGACGTGAAAATTTCTGACAAGCGTCACACCGCTTTACCAAATCTTTCGCATCAGAATGAGCTGTCAACCAGTAGAACCCGTGTCGGAAAGCTTTAGCAACCAAGGACTTTGAGCCAACATGGTGTCCGCAATCCCCTTCATGGATTTCCCGTAGAATCTCTTGTCCTTCTTCAGGAGAAACACAGCGTTCGAATACGCCTGAAACGCTAGAACGGTGCAACTCGCCATTGTGAACAACCATAGATTTAGACCGCTGGACTATCTGTCTGGCGAAAAGTTCATCTTCTGGTAATTCGCCCCGGTTCAGATACGCCAAATATGGAACCATCCAATCCGGAGTGGCATGTAAAACAGCTACCAACTGGGCCTCCGGATCAGGAATAGCTAAATCCTCCTCTGTAGGCAACTTTACAGATGGGTTATGCAAGATATCTAGAAAGGTATTGGGTGGTACCGGCTTGCGCTGAGATCCCAGCCGGCTTAGAGCATCTGCTGCTTCATTCTTGCGTCGGTCGATGTGTTCCACCTGATAACCCTTAAAGTGACCTGCCACAATATCCACCTCGCGCCTATAAGCCGCCATGAGTGGGTCCTTAGAATCCCAAGTACCAGAAACTTGCTGAGCCACCAGATCAGAATCTCCAAAGCATCGGACCCGGCTTAAGTTCATTTCCTTAGCTACACGAAGACCGTGGAGCAAGGCCTCGTACTCCGCTGCATTGTTAGTACAAGGAAACATTAAGCGGAGAACATAACAAATCTTAACTCCTCGAGGGGAAGTGAGGACAACCCCAGCCCCCGAGCCTTCTAGCTGCCTGGATCCATCAAAGTGAATGGTCCAGTATGTATTATCCGGTTTGTCCTCTAGTGCCTGTAACTCGGTCCAGTCATTGATGAAGTCCACAAGCGCCCGAGATTTGATGGCTGTTCGGGGCATATACTTCAAACCGTGGGGACCAAGCTCGATTGCCCACTTCGCAACCCGGCCAGTTGCCTCTCTATTCTGGATTATATCGCCCAAGGGAGCAGAGCTGACCACTGTGATAGGATGGCCTTGAAAATATTGCTTGAGTTTCCTACTTGCCATAAAAACTCCATACACTAGCTTCTGCCAATGCGGATATGTTTGCTTTGATTCGATCAGTACCTCACTGATATAATAAACTGGTCGTTGAACCGGATATTCTTTTCCGGCCTCCTTACGCTCAACTACAATCGCCACACTGACCGCCCGGGCGTTGGCAGCCACGTACAACAATAGAGGCTCATTATCAACTGGAGCAGCGAGGACTGGCGGTTCAGCTAACTGCTGCTTCAATTCCTCGAATGCCGCATTGGCGCCGTCAGTCCAGACGAATTTATCCGTTTTCTTCAACATCTGATACAGGGGAATCTCCTTCTCTCCCAAACGGCTGATAAATCGGCTGAGAGCTGCAATTCGGCCCGCCAAATGCTGAACATCATTGATGCACGCCGGTTTAGCCAAGGACGTGATCGCTTTGATCTTTTCCGGATTTGCCTCAATGCCTCTATTAGACACAAGAAAACCCAAGAGTTTGCCTACCGGAACCCCAAAAACACATTTGTCCGGGTTGAGCATCATTTTGTAAACCCGAAGATTGTCGAACGTCTCCTTGAGATCACTTATCAGGGTTTCCTGCTTCCTAGATTTCACCACAATATCATCCACATAGGCATGAACATTACGCCCGATCTATTTGTGAAGACAATTTTGCACACAACGCTGGTAGGTTGCTTGGGCACTCTTGAGCCCAAAGGGCATAGAAACATAGCAGAAGGCTCCAAAGGGAGTGATGAAGGCTGTCTTCTCCTGGTCCTTAACTGCCATCTTAATCTGATGATAACTTGAATAAGCATCCAGAAAACTCAGGCGCTCACAACCCGCCGTTGCATCAATGATCTGATCAATACGCGGGAGAGCGAAGGGATCTGCCAGGCAAGCTTTATTAAAATCAGTGTAGTCCACACACATACGCCAAGTGCCATTTTTCTGAAGAACAAGCACCGGATTAGCCAACCATTCGGGATGAAACACTTCGACAATAAACCCAGCTACCAGTAGCCGGGCTACCTCTTCGCCAATGGCCTTGCGTATTTCTTCATTAAAGCGGCGAAGGTACTGCTTGACCTGTTTAAACTTAGGATCAATATTTAGAGTGTGCTCAGCGAGTTCCCTCGGTACACCTGGCATGTCAGAAGGTTTTCATGCAAAGATGTCCCGGTTCTCACGGATGAACTCGATGAGCGCGCTTTCCTATTTCGGATCCAGATTTGTACTGATACTAAACTGCTTGGATGAATCACCAGGGACGAAGTCAACGAGTTTAGTCTCATTAGCCGGTTTGAACGTCAGGGCTGGGTCATGCTCCATCGTAGGTTTCTTCAGAGGGGTCATGTCCGCCGGATCAACATTGTCCTTATAGAATTTCAGCTCCTCTATGGCACAAACCGATTCAGCATAGGCCGCTTCACCTTCCTCGCAATCCAAGGCAATCTTTCGACACCCATGTACTGTGATCGTCCCTTTATAACCCGGCATTTTGAGCTGTAGATAGACATAACAGGGTCTCGCCATGAATTTCGCGTAAGCTGGCCGTCCAAATAGCGTGTGATATGGACTCTAGATTTTCACCACCTCAAAGGTCAAAGTCTCAGACCTGGAATCAAGCTCATCTCCAAACACGACTTCCAAAGCAATCTTCCCTATAGGGTATGCCGATTTACCTGGTACTACACCATGAAAAATAGTGTTTGACGATTTAAGATTCTTATCTGTCAACCCCATGCGACGGAAAGTCTCATAGTACAGGATGTTGATACTGCTCCCTCCATCCATCAGAACCTTGGTAAACTTATAGCCCCCTACCTGAGGTGCTACCACCAAGGCTAGTTGGCCCGGATTTTCAACCCGGGGCGGATGATCCTCTCTGCTCCACACAATAGGCTGCTCCGACCACCGTAGATAATGTGGTACGGCCGGTTCAACAGTATTGGCTGCCCTCTTGTGAAGTTTCTGATCCCGCTTGCACAGGCTGGTAGTGAACACATGGTACTGTCCGCTGTTCAACTACTTGGGGTGATTCTGGTAACCTGACTGTTGCTGATTCCCTTGGTTATTCTGCTGGTTATTACCATGGTTGTTCTGATGGCCCTGGTTGTTCTGAAATCCAGAGCTTGAACCGCCGCCCCCGTGGAAACCTGGGCCTGAACTGCCCAGTGGATCCTGATCGTACCGGTATAGATCAGAATTTTTGAACTCCTTCATTATGTGACAATCCTTCCAAAGATGTGTGGAAGGGACCTCCTTGGTTCCATGCTTCGGGCAAGGTTGGTTTAACAAACGCTCCAGATTCATCCCTCCACCGCGCTGGGGCGGTTTACCTTTGTGACGCTGCATATTTGTGTTAGCCACTAAATCTAAATTGTCCGCTTTACGCTTACCATTATTCCCATGGCCTCCTTGGTTGTGGTGCTGCCCTTTTGCACCGCCGTTCTTCTTTCCCTTCTCCGGTTTATCCTCCTCTGAATCCGGATCTTTGGTGTTATCTGAATCGGCATACTTAACCAAAGAGGCCATGAGTGTTGACATGTCGTTGCGGTGACTTTTAAGCCTTCCCAACTTCTGTTTCAATGGCTTGAAGTGGCAATTGCCCTCTAACGTTAACACTGCGATGTCTGCATTGATACGATCTGACGAATGTAAAATCGCCGACACCCTTTTGACCCAATGGATCGTGGACTCCCCCTCCTCTTGGACACAAGCGGCCAGATCTACAATTGACATCGGCTGCTTGCACGTATCCTTGAAGTTCTAGATAAACCGGCACTTTAATTCGGCCCACGAACCGATAGAGTTGGTCGGCAAGCTCTTCAACCAAGTGCGAGCTGTTCCTTCCAACATCATGGTGAAATATTTAGCACATACCGCCTCATCCACATCTAACATCTCCATTGCCATCTCATAGCTCTCTACCCATGCCTCAGGCTGCAAATCGGCAGTGTAATTTGGTACCTTACGAGGTCCCTTTAAATCCTTGGGCAACCGCACGTTACACAACGCGGGAGTTAAACATGGTACCCCCAGGGAACTGAACATTACCCCTGGCTCCACGGAGGCAGTGGGACGAACCAGAGTCTATTGTCGTGCTTCGTGTCGAACTGTCAACTCGGCCTCTCGTCGTGCGCGGTCATGGTCCACCACATCTTGTGCGTTAGCACCTCCTCCGGCCGGGTTGTTCCCCCGCGGTGAATTTTGGTGGCGTGCACTACTGGACACGGCCGGTTCGTCTTCCACGTGTCTGCTATAACTCCGGCTTGGACGGGGAGTGGAATGAATCCTCTCACGGCTGTGTGAATACGCTTGCTGTTGATTCAGTGCTGTCTGAAGGAGATCCCTAGCCCGACGCGCTTCCACTGCAACTGGTGATTCACCGTCGGTTGGGAGGGCCTCCAGGCGTGAAGCGGCGGTGACAATATTATCCAACGGGTTGGAATAATGCCCGGGCGGCGTTGATGGTACAACGTTGTTCTGGCGAGGCAGGTCTGTTGCGCGTGGTTGAACCGGCGCTCCTGCTTCCGGTGCCCCCGCCCGGTTTGGCGCGGGTTGGTTACCAGCTCCTGCACCTAGCGTGTTGAAAAGATTATGCGGCTCGTAAACCGACGGGAGACGTGATCAGTACCTTCTTCTCATGACCTCTTCCGAGGCATTCTGATCCAGTCTAATCCGATAAGCATGTGCTTCCAACTCGGCCCGCTCTGTGGCCATCCTGGCGTTCTCTGCTGCCAAGTCTGCTTTAGCCTGGGCTATCTGATCTTTCACCTTTAGAATCTCCGCATCGTGCTGATCCCTGGCTGCTGCGTCTACCTCCACGGACATCAGTGCCGCTAGAGCGTCGAACAAATCAGACAAGACTTGGGCCGGAGGCGGCGCCGAGCTTCCTGCCCCTGCTGGCGTGGCCGTCGTTGAACCGGAGAGCACTACTGCGGCGGTAGATGAATGAGGTGCCGGTCGTGTGCCCGCCATGAAGACAGCGGCCCAATTTGGCAGACCGGGGGAATCCGGAATACTGTTGCCCTCGGATCCTCCCTCAATCCGGCCGTCGTACAACTGGTAAAGCGATTCGGTTTCTCCGGAAGACTAGTCACCGCTGCGGACTATGGTTTCTCCATCGGAGACCGGTTCCTCCTCGTACCCCAAACCATGGACGACACCTACGAAAACATGCCTTGCCTCAGGCTGAACTGGTGAAGAACTTGCACGCCAAGCCATCACGATGATGTCGGTGCAGGTGTCCGGCTCGGGGGCCGGTTCGCCGATTTTGCCGATGAAGACGTGAATCCCACCAAAGGGGACCCGGTACCCGTATTCGATTGAATCAGCCTCGGGACCCCATCCTGCGTTGTCGATGTAGAGCTTGCCACGGCGACTCTTCGTCATTCGGCCCACAACGTATCCCTTAAGTCCATCGAAGCTGCCCTTCAAGAACTCGAAACCATCGTGCGATAGCCCCACGGTGGGCGCCGACTGTCGTGGAATTGTCACGGCAGATGTCCTCATGAAAGGACTTAGTCGCGGAGCCATTGCTACGGGTTAGCTTGAAGGGGTTAAGCCGGACAAGGGGACACGAGAGTTTTATACTAGTTCGGCCCCTTCGATTAAGGTAAAAGCCTACGTCTAGTTGTGATTGGTATTGCTGGGGTTTTGAAGGCCAGGGAGCGAATCCGCTTTGTCTGGCTTTGAGTTCTTGTTTTCTATCTTTGAACCGCCGCCGGGTCACCCCTTTATATACTCAGGAGGACCCCGGCCGGTCTACAGAGTCCTGAGGCTGGCTCATACAAGTGTCCGCCTCGGTCTCTTCTTTCTTATCTTACAATGCAAGTTTATACAATCATGGCGGTTTACTATCATGGGCCCTAAATCGCCTGCGGGCTCTGGGCCTCTAAGCTTCATCCCTAAAGCGCCATCTTCTGGGTTTCGGGCTTCAGTATAGCTGAAGGTGAACCGGCCCCTCCTAGGCGGTTTACCCTCAGTGGTTATATCCTTAACATTAGGCCCGAGATTGATTTGAACCTGTTCATGGCAGTCTTCAACCCTTGAATTTCTGGCAATTCTCATAAACCGCCATATTGTCCTCTCCCTGTGAACTTTGGTGAATCGCCATGACGTCATCTTCTGTTACTGTAGTAAATCATTGTGACGTCATCCCTATAAATTTTTTTATAAAGATTCCCTTCTCTTTAATTAATTGCCGAAGATCGAGGCAACAGCTGCATCCTCTTTTGCCGCTTCCGACTCCTCGATTTTCGCGCCTGCTGTTTTCCCCCACTTCCTTATAAATAAGACCGGGGCGCCTTCCATTTTCCCCCTTTCCAAACCGCATCATCTTCTTCCTCGCGACCCGAAGACCTCGAGCATCGCCGCCGCCACCGTCGTTGATCTTCCAGTCCGCACCAACCAGGCCGCTGCATCATCCTGTTCATACCAAATCTCTGAAGATCCTCCGCTACTGCGTGTCCCTGGTACATACTCCTTCCCGTTATGTGTTGAATCTGTATTAGGGTTTCAAAGCTCCTTCGGTGTTCGTCAGTGTTCATCGGCCCTTCCTCTGCTTCTCCTTTAGCATCGTACTGAATCTAGATAAACCTGATAATTTCCTCTTGCGGCCAGATCTGTAGCTTTAATCTGCCGTACTACGGCATCTTACTGTTTCTGTATAAATCCTTATCTGAATCTTCTCTGTTCTGTTTAACACCATTGTACAGCTCAGAAAAATTTGTCTCTTGAACAACGGTAGATCCAAAATTATATCACCATCTTATGAAACTTGTTTCCGCAACACTTAACAAATTTTCAGTTCGGGGTTCTGCCTCCAAAGGGCGGTTTATCCTTTAGTGTTGGTAATCCGTCGTATGTCATTAGCCCTCTCTTAAACCGCCATCTAGACTTTGAGCAGCCATGCCCAGTTCACTTCATATGTATACCTTGAATTACCGGTTTAATATTTGACAAACACATACGAACCGCCAATCGTAAACCGTCCATTTTCCTTTTATAGACTTTGTAAGATGACGAAGCAATTTGCTGCTTGCAACTGGGTTCCGTCTTGGATCACAGAAACAAAATCAATGAATATGTCACCACCGGCGCTTTAGCTTCAAAAAATATCCTCCATGGCGAGTTCTTGGCCCTGAGTGCCCCCCTGAACCTCAAGATGGAGAAGTGATTGTATTCTTGCAACATTTAGCTCGAGGTTTCAGTCCTCCCGGATCAAAAAATTTCCGGGATGTTCTTGCCAGGCTCCAACTTCATCCTCAAGATATTGGACCAAATTCTGTGTCCAACATACGCAATTTAACCCCTTACTGTTTCTGTATAAATCCTTATCTGAATCTTCTCTATTCGGTTTAACCCCTTCAAGCTAACCCGTAGCGATGGCTCCACGACTAAGTCCTTTCATGAGGACATCTGTCGTGACAATTCCACGACACAAGCTAAAATAGCTATTCGGCTTCGGCCTCTCCGGCCACAGAGGATCCACAACATACCTCATTGCGAGTCCGGACAACCTATTGAGTTCGGCCCATTCGGCAAGCTGATCAGTCAGTGGAAGCAGACGCTCTGGAAAGTTAAATTGCGACCAGAATAGCTTGTCCACTTCACGATCTGTTTGATCTCGGAAGTATTCGGCTGCATCGACAACACTCGCCATCAAGTCCAGATATGCATCTGCCGAACTCCACAGCCGATCCAAAGGGGCATACCGCGGATCTCCGAACTTCCTCGGCAGCATAAAGGGCTTCCCAGCCACAATATCACCGGCTTCATGCAGCTCCTCCTTCTTCGCTCTGATGGCAGAGCGGGTGTCTTTGGTCACCATCGTGGCCTTTTCAAGGTATGTCGCCTTCGCTTGGTTTTCTTCTTCAAGGAACTGGCAATGGTCGGCAGTGTCTTTTAACTTTACAACCATCTTCGCCATTTTCTCTTTGCTCTCCCAATGAGAGGCCTTCTCGTCTCTTAACTCTTCGGCTGTCTTCAAAGCAGCCGCGTTACTACTCCTTGCTTGTTCTTTGGCTCGGGCAAGTTCTGCCCGAAGGGTCTCCACGGTGGCAACTCCATCTGTAGTCACAACATATTAAAGATAATGGCATCACACTGCTCTCACTATGTGACATTCACCAGAAAACATCACTTACCCTATGCCTCGTCAAGCCGCTTGTTGACAAGCTCGATGTCGGCATCTGCCGCATCCAGTTGCCGCTTTAGTTCGGCAAACTCATTAGTCCGGCTAGCCACCGGAGCTTCCACCACCTGCACATAAAAGCGGTATGGTTATTACCTGGGACTATGATCCTCTGTTTGCCACCGTTCTCGGTGAGAACCAGAGTCTCAGGGGCTACTATCTACACAGGGCACACCTAAAAATGTGCGGTACTATCACAAATGTATATCATTTTACGTACCTCAAAGCCCATTAGTAGACTCATAAAGGCGTCATGCAACCCACTTTCGGCGGAAGAAATCCTTTCCATCACCTTACCCATCAACGTACGGTGTTCTTCCGAGATGGTCGCTCGCTTCAGCAGATCCCTCAGTGCATCCGACCGCATACCAGACGACGCCGGACTCTTTTGTTTCCCCTCTTCAAGAGCCGGATACTGGGGACTTCAGGTGACCATAGGATTATCTTCTGGCCTCACCGGACCCGGGGAGGCCCTCCGTGACGACACTTCAAGGTTGCCCGCTTCTTGAGCGGGGGAGTCCGGCGGAGGCGTTTCGCTCTCCGTCATCTCCGGAAGAAGATCCCCTGAAGACGAGCTATGTTGAGAAGGGCTAAGATCCGAACTGCAAGATAAACGCTTCTATTATTTTCCTCAGAAGTAAGGTAGAATATCTTTACTATTAAGAATTTTTTGATCACTTACGGCTCGTTAGAGGGCTGATCCCCGCGCGGACTTTGTGCGGCAAGAGCACCCTCCGAGGCAGGACCCTCTGGTGGAGTTTTCTTCTCCCGTTTGGAAACCTTGGTTTCTGGGTCATCAGAGGTAGTCCTCTTCCTCCCCCGGGGCGAGGGAATGTCAGATTCCTTCCCTTGGTTATCCTCCCTCACGGAGGCGCTCGTTCCCTCGGTTGGAATAGGTAGCGGTGGGGGCCTGCTTTCGCCCTCTTTATTCCCCCCTTCATCTTCCTTTGAGGGCGTCGGGCAAGGTGCTAGCTCAAGCATCTTTTCCAGTACCGGATTGTCCAAACCCTCAGGAAGGGGGGTCGAACACCGAATCATCTTCGCCTTTGTTAGCCAGTCCTGGTCAAAGAGTGATTTCTCATAATAATGTCATAATAAATGAAAGGCAGTGTGTTCGTCTAGAGGATTACTTACTTGGTCGGCGGTGCGGTTGCTACTCAGGCCCACGTCCTCGGTAGTGTCCCGACACTCTATTTGCCGTCTGAAGAACAACTTGTACATCTCCTCGTGCGTCAGGCCGAGGAAATTCTGAATAGCGCGTGGTCCTTCTGGGATGAATTCCCACAAGCAGAGGGGCCGGAGTTTGCAAGACTGGACTTGACGAACCAGCATGAATTGCACTACCATAACCAAACTAAAATCTCCCTCGAAGAGATCCCGGATGCGGCTCTGCAGTATGGGCACATCTGGACCCCAGCTCAGCCCCCTGCTGATCCATGACATCATTTGTCATGGAGGGCCCGAGCGAAAGGTGGGGGAAGCTACGCACTTGGCACTTCTAGGAGCGGTGATGTAGAACCAATCCCGTTGCCATAAACCGGACACCTTTGGAAAGGAACCTTTTGGCCACGGAGCTCCAGCAATCTTGCTTATTAATGCACCCCCGCACGATGCATACTGCCCCTCGACTGTCTTCGGCTTCACATCAAAGGTCTTGAGACATAGGCCGAAGTGAGGGGTAATGCCGAGATGTGGAGAAAGGAATCCGGGGCTAGATCGTGGAAATCAAGCCTGTAATACAACATCAAACCCCTAACGAAGGGATCCAGAGTGAGGCCTAGTCCTCGGAGGAAGTGGGAGATGAACATGATGTCTTCATTGTCTTCAGGAGTAGGGATGACCTGCCCTCGGGCGGGCAGCCGATGTGAGACTTCGGCGGTCAGGTATCTTGCCTCCCTCAAGTTCTTGATATCCTCTTCCGTGACGGAGGAGGGCATCCACCGGCCCTGGAGGCTGGATCCGGACATGATTGAAGGTCTGAGGCACCTGACCTGGGCTTTGAGTGTTAGAACTCGAGGCGGGGGAAGGATTTGATTGAGCATGGGAGGAAAAAAGTAAAAGGCTTGACCCTTTATAAAGAGGGTGAATATCAAGCGTCCTCCTTGTGAACGTTTGGGACTTGCCTAAAATCTAGGAGTCCTAGGCACGGTTGGGTTACCCACGACCGTATTTATGAGAATCCCGTAATAAGGGGGACATGATCTCTGATTTGACAAGACGTGTCAAGAAACTGCCTCGCGTTATGTGCGGGGCTAGTTAAAGAAAAACGGTTCGAATAATCATCGAGCCATGGCATGATGTCATGTTGCCAAAACGTGTCAGCGTATTAGATTTGTGGAAATATTATTCTCTCTACGGTGGTATGTGGAACTTATTTTGTAGGGTCAGACACTATCCTTTTATTCGAACTCTTCTGTGCTGTATCCGGAGGAGGAACCCTCCTTGCAATGCCGAAGACAACACTGCGTGCCGGACTCATCGTCATTGAAGCCTGGTTCAGGGGCTACTCAGGGAGTCCTGGATTAGGGGGTCTCTGGACAGCCGGACTATATCCTTTGGCCGGACTATTGGACTATGAAGATACAAGATTGAAGACTTCGTCTCGTGTCCGGATGGGACTCTACTTGGCGTGGAAGGCAAGCTAGCCAATACAGATATGTATATCTCCTCCTTTGTAACTGACCTTGTGTAACCTAGCCCCTTCCGGTGTCTATATAAACCGGAGGGTTTTAGTCCATAGGACAACATACAATCATACCATAGGCTAGCTTCTAGGGTTTAGCCTCTCCGATCTCGTGGTAGATCAACTCTTGTAATACTCATACCATCAACAATAAACCAAGCAGGACATAGGGTTTTACCTCCATCAAGAGGGCCCAAACCTGGGTAAAACATCGTCTCCCCTGCCTCCTGTTACCATCCTCCTTAGACGCACAGTTCGGGACCCCCTACCCGAGATCCGCCGGTTTTGACACCGACAGCACCTTTTTGAATAAACAATGCATAGCACTAGACCATTACCGCATTCTCTATTCTTATATATATATATATGTTCATTCATGACATTCAGCACCCGTACACTCTGGTATGGCCAATACGCTAGGGGCTTAAGTGTACCCCATAATACGGTGTGAGAAGTCCGAACACTTTCGACAGTGCGGCACCCCGAACTTATAGCATTATATGCATCAGCTCCGAATCATGTCTTGGGTCAATAGTTGGGTTTGCCCGGCTCCCATGTTTTGGTACCTTACGTTCCGCTATATCGGCTAAGGTAGCACTAGGAGAACTACTGCGATTGTTGCCCGGTTCATCTGGGCAAGAACCTCAGTAGAGAAAGCTAAAACTGACTGTCATGATAAGGCGAGAGCTGGTCACTGTTCGAGAGGTCTCGAGTCCCTAAAGACTTATGCCGCTTAGGGCGAGGAGTCGGCTTTGTCCAGCTTAGGCGTGTATGGCGCCGCGAATTCGGCCTTCTGAATACTAGGGGCTTTGCCAAAATTTAAAATTGTAGACTTTTATGGCTAAGTGAGAGTGATAAAGCATTATAGTCCGACCTTGTTCGTTGTGCTGAGCACCTCCCTCGAAGGACCCAACAATGGGAAAAAGAGTGCTCAGATTTATCCCGAACACCCCAGCACTTGTGGCATGGGGGCAGAAGTCGACGACTGGCCATCTCTCAGATTTGATAAATAGCCGCACAGAAGGTAATATTTTAAATTCAAACAAGCGTTGCATAGCGCATATGAACAAGTTTTCATCATACAGGATCACACGAGCAAGTTCATTCAAAAATTACATCCTTCGCACACTCGTCCGCTACAAGATGGTC
Organism: Triticum urartu; assembly: GCF_056163025.1. Classification (NCBI taxonomy): domain Eukaryota; kingdom Viridiplantae; phylum Streptophyta; class Magnoliopsida; order Poales; family Poaceae; genus Triticum; species Triticum urartu. Next base: position 376,758,294 of record NC_141874.1, read on the forward strand.
ACCCTTCAGGACACCCTCATAATACATTTCAGGGTGGCGATGCTCCTTGCCCTGCGGCAGTCCCTCCTTCACCAGCTTCTCGGCGTCCATCTTGGCCTAGTGCAGCTTCGCACGGGAAAAAGCCCGGCGTGCACCTTCGATGCAAACGTGCCGCTTTATGACTTCCAGCCATGGGCAGGCATCCACAAGCTGCCTCACCAGGCCGAAGTAGCTGTTGGGAAGGGAGTCGTCAGGCCACATCCGGACTATAAGGCCCCTCATGGCCTGTTCGGCCGCCTTGTGCAGCTTGACCAGTTGCTTTAGCTGGCCGCTCACAGGCATCGAGTGTTCGGTCCCAGTATACTGAGACCAGAACAACTTCTTCGTCGAGCTTCCCTCCTCGGCCTGGTAGTACTTTGCGGCATCTGACACGTTGCGGGGCAAATCTGCGAATGCTCCTGGAGAGCTCCGGACTCGGGTAAGTAACAAGTAATTTACTTTCACATGCTTGCTTTGCATAATGAATGCCTCACCTGCCGCTATCTTCCTCATCACCTCAATTTCCTGGAGGGCCTTTTGGGCTTCAGCCTTGGCACGCTTTGTGCTCTCGAGGGCCGTGGCAAGCTCGGACTCTTGCGTCTTCGAGTCAAGCTCCAAAGTCTCGTGCTTCTTCACGAGAGCCTGAAGCTCTTGCTGCACCTTGCCCACCCGTGCCTCCTGTTTCTCCCGCTCGGTGCGCTCCTTGGCCACTTTGTTTTCGGCCTCGGACATCGCTTGCTTCAGGGTCGCCACTTCGATCGTGGCCCCTGGCACATCCATGATGATCCTGTCATTTTGCAACCACATCTTTTATATATATATATATAGACAAGGTATTACTTACCTTTGTTCTCCTCGAGCTGCACCTTGGCAAGGCCGAGCTCTTTCTCGGACCGCTCGAGGTTCTGCTTCAGTGCGGCGACCTCCGCAGTCAGTGCAGCAGAGGTCAGCAGCGAAGCCTACATACGCATATAGAAATACTTGTATTAGACTCCTGAAGATATTATTTGATCCTCTATTCGGCTTTTCTTTGTGAACACCAAACAGAGCATCAGGGGCTACTGTCTATGTGGTAATATTTTCCTATATTTTAAATACTTACCTCAAAGCCTGTTAGAAGGCTGGCACAGGCTTCAGTCAGTCCGCTCTTGGCGGACTGAACCTTCTTGATCACCGCACTCATAATAGTGTGGTTCTCTTCGTCGATGGAAGCGCCGTGAAGCGCTCCTAGCAGGTTGTCCGCTGCCTCTGGATGGACAGAGGTCACCGGCACGGGCGGCTTCCCCCTCTTCGAAGGGGGCTGCCTGCCGGAGTCCGGAACCACTGGAGGTCCCGACGCGGTGTTCGGCTGACGGCCGAACTTGGAGCCCTTAGGAGTCTTGCTCCATTTGCGCCTGGAGTCCGGAAGGTCGCCTTGAGGCGCCTCCAGGACTATCTCCCCCCGGCTCGGTGCCCCTTGAGACAATACCTCGACATTGTCCGTAGGGCGAGGAGAGGAGGTGGTTGGAAGTGATTCGCTATTCATATCTGACGAGTCCAAGGAACTGTCCGATGAGGATACGTCGATACGGGCTCAGGGCGGACTGCATAATCATATTCGACGTTAGGAGAAGCAGTGCAACAAAAGTATGCTATGAGTTACTTTGGTATCCGAATACTTATGACTTCGCCAGGGGCTTGGCCCTGAGTAACCACTTGTCTTTGCCGTCGACGGCGGTGGTGGAACAGTCCGGAAGGAGAGTCCTTCCCTTCTTGGACCCTCCAGCCTCCCCGGTTGGGGCGGCCTTCCTTTTCTTGTCTCCCCCGACTGGAGGGGGAGAATCTTCGTCTTCCTCCTCCTCGTTTTCACGGGAGGAGTGTGTCTCGGAGTTATCGAACGATGAGTCCGATACCACCTGGCCCCGGGAACTCTTTCGGGTTCCCGTGGCCTTCTTCTTGGTCTTCTTCTCTGGCACCCCATAAGGAGCCGGGGTCCGCATCTCCGTCAGGAGAGCATCTGCAGGGTCTTTGGACAGAGGGGCTGGGCAGTCAATCTGCTTCGATGTCTCCACCCAGTCCTGTCAAAGGCAGGGGAGCTCAGATCCTCCACATGGTTAAACTATGGAAAATAAATACCCTACGAGGTGTACAGAACTTACCGGATTCGCAGGGCGCGTCGCGCTTAGCCCGCGGTCTTCGGTAAGGGGAGGGGGGACCTCGGTGCCCTTGAACAGCACCTTCCAGACGTCCTTATGCGTCGTGTCAAAGAGCTCGCGTAGAGTCTGGTGCTGGGCTGGGTCGAACTTCCATAAGTTGAAAGCCGGTCGTTGACACGGGAGGATTCGGCGGAAGAGTATGACCTGGACTATGTTGACAAGCTTGAGTTTCTTGCTTATCATGTTCCAGATACACTTCTGGAGTCCGTCCAGCTCCACCGATGAACCCCAGGACAGGCCCTTCTCCTTCCAGGAAGTGAGCCGCGTGGGGATTCTAGATCGAAACTCGGGGACCGCCACCCTATTGGTGTCGCGCGGCTCGGTGATGTAGAACCACCCCGATTGCCACCCCTTCATGGTCTCCATGAAGGATCCCTCGAGCCATGTAATGTTGGGCATTTTGCCCACCATGGCTCCGCCGCATTCCCTTGTTGGCCGCCTACTACCTTCGGTTTGACATTGAAGGTCTTCAGCCACAGGCCAAAGTGGGGCTGGACATGGAGGAAAGCTTCACACACGACGATGAACGCCGAGATGTTGAGGATGAAATTCGGAGCTAGATCATGGAAGTGCAACCCATAATAGAACATAAGGCCGCGGACGAATGGATGGAGGGGAAACCCCAGTCCGCGGATGAAGCGGATGGAGGGGAAACCCCACCCTTCCGTAAGGTTCCGGGGTAGGGACGATCTGCCCCGCGGCTGGCAGCCGGTGCGCAATATCCGCGGCTAAGTATCCGGCCCCGCGCAGCTTTTTGATGTCTCCCTCCATAACGGAGGAGACCATCCACTTGCCTCCCGCTCCGGACATGTTTGGAGAGGGTTGAGGAGAAGGATATGGACTTGGGCGCTTGAGCTCGAGTGCACGAGAATGGATGAGCATGGAGGAATAAGGGGTGGGTAGAAAAAGGTGAACCCTTATCCCTTTATAAGGGCGGACTAAACTATGCGCCCCCACCAGCCTGGTAAAACTCGCTTATCCCCAAGCACCGTAATTGATGGTGCGATTGGGTTACCCACGTCCGTATTGATGGGAATCCCGTAATAAGGGGACACGATCTCTGCTTCGACAAGAAGTGCCAAGGAAACCGCCTCGGGAAACACGCTGAGGTTGGTTGTGAAAAACGATTCGAATGGTGACCTGGCTATGGTGTGATGTCACACTGCGGAATGCATCGGCAAATTAGATTTGTGAAAATACTATTCTCTCTATGGTTGTATGTGTAACTTGTTTTGCAGAGCCGGACACGATCCTCGTCTTCAAAATCTTCTATGAAGTATTTGGAGGAGGAACCCACCTTGCAATGTCGAAGACAATCTGTGCGCCGGACTCATCGTCATTGAAGCCTGGTTCAGGGGCTACTGAGGGAGTCCTGGATTAGGGGGTATCCAGAAAGCCGGATTATATCCTTTGGTCAGACTGTCGGACTATGAAGATACAAGATTGAAGACTTCGTCCCGTGTCCGGATGGGACTCTCCTTGGCGTGGAAGGCAAGCTTGGCAATACGGATATGTAGATCTCCTTCCTTGTAACCGACCCTATGTAACCCTAGCCCCCTCCGGTATCTAGATAAACTGAAGGGTTTAGTCCGTAGGACCAACAACAAAAATCATACCATAGGCTAGCTTCTAGGGTTTAGCCTCTTCGATCTCGTGGTAGATCAACTCTTGTAATACTCATATCATCAAGATCAATCAAGCAGGAGTAGGGTTTTACCTCCATGGAGAGGGCCCGAACCTGGGTAAAAACATTGTGTCCCCCGTCTCCTGTTACCATCCGCCTAGACGCACAGTTCGGGACCCCCTACCCGAGATCCGTTGGTTTTGACGCCGATAGCTACCTTAGCCGATATAGTGGAACGTAAGGTACCAAAGCATGGGAGCCGGGCAAACCCAATTATTGACCCAAGACATGATTCGGAGCTGATGCATATAATGCTATAAGTTCGGGGTGCCGCACTATCGAAAGTGTTCGAACTTCTCACACCGTATTATGGGGTAAACAAAAGCCCCTAGCATACTGACCGTACCAGAATGTACGGGTGCAAGTTGTCATAAATGAACATATAAGAAAAAAAGGATGAATAATGCAATAATAGACTAATGCTATGCATTGTTATTTTAAATAATACGTCGAAGCGTACTGATACAAGTAGTGCAATAAGCAGAAAATAGGACTATTTGACATGTCCTATCCAAGGGCAAACTGCGTACGAATAGTAGATAGCGGGTATATCGATTATTAGTAGAGACCACATGGGGGTTCCCGTGTACATCTTAGCTTCTTGCCTCCTTGGTTGTTCATTCCCGTAATGTGTTCGGCAATCATATGGCCGGAAAGGGCTTCCAAAGAGTTCGGTCCTGAAAGAGAAAAAATGATAAAGGTATATAGCCCCTAGAGCGGTTAAGCCGCATTGCGGGACGTGCCCTGATTGTGCCCCCGCCTATGTCCATGGTATTTTGAGTGCGTAATTATGTACATGCGGCATGGATTTCGTCGCTTGACTGGGACTGGGACGGGGGCCGAATTGCTAGGCGAGCTCTGAATGTGCCAACCAATCCTGATGCAGTTTACTCCGGACTCGCTTGACGGTGTGTGGGGGCTCTATCGCCGAATTGGTGGTTTGCCTAAAAAGGCTGCTTTGTGCTTCTGCTGCGAGGGCCGCAGTGTGCTCTTCCGTGCGGAGCGAGCGTTCTGTGTTTCCATTGACTGTTATGACCCCCCTAGGTCCTGGCATCTTGATCTTGAGGTATGCGTAATGTGGTACTGCATTAAACTTTGCAAATGTGGTTCGCCCGAGCAGTGCGTGATAGCCACTGCCGAACGGGACGATATCGAAGATTAACTCCTCGCTTCGGAAGTTGTCTGGGGATCCGAAGACCACTTCCAATGTGATTGAGCCCGTGCAATGGGCCTCTACACCTGGGATGACGCCCTTAAAGGTGGTTTTGGTGGGTTTGATCCTCGAGGGATCTATACCCATTTTACGCACTGTATCCTGATAGAGCAGGTTCAGGCTGCTGCCGCCGTCCATAAGGACTCGAGTGAGGTGAAATTCGTCGATGATTGGGTCTAGGACCAATGTGGCGGATCCGCCATGACGGATACTAGTGGGGTGGTCCCTGCGATCGAAGGTGAAAGGACAAGCGGACCATGGGTTGAACTTTGGGGCGACGGGCTCTATCGCATAGACGTCCCTTAGTGCACGCTTCCGTTCCCTCTTGGGAATGTGGGTTGTGTATATCATGTTCACCGTCTTCACTTGTGGGGGGGGGGGGAACCTCTTCTGTCCTCCCGTGTTCGGCGGCCGGGGCTCTTCCTCGTCATTACTATGCAGCCCCTTGTCCTTGTTTTCGGCATTTAACTTGCGGGCCTGTTTGAACACCCAGCATTCTCTGTTGGTGTGATTGGCTAACTTATCGGGGGTGCCGTGGATTTGACACGAGCGATCCAGTATGCGATCCAAACTGGACGGGCCCGGAGTACTTCTTTTGAATGGCTTTTTCCGCTGACCGGATCTAGAGCCTCTGAATCCGGCATTGACTGTTGTATCATCGGTGTTATCGCCGTTGTTGCGGCGCTTTTTTCTATTACGGCGTGGTCTGCCATTGGCATCTTTGGTATCCGGAGTACTCGGATTACTTGATGTGTTATTGCTGCGAGCCAGCCAGCTATCCTCGCCCGCGCAAAAGCGGGTCATGAGCGTCGTGAGGGCTGCCATAGACTTCGGCTTCTCCTGGCCGAGGTGCCGGGTAAGCCACTCGTCACGGATGTTATGCTTGAATGCCGCTAAGGCCTCTGCATCTGGACAGTTTTCAATTTGGTTTTTTTAGTTAGGAACCGTGTCCAGAATTGTCTGGCCGATTCCCCTGGCTGCTAAGTTATATGGCTCAAGTCATTAGCATCCGGTGGTCACACATAAGTGTCATGGAAGTTGTCAAGGAATGCGTCTTCCAAATCCTCCCACCTGCCGACAGAGTCTGCTAGCAAGCTATCCAGCCAATGCGGAGCTGGTCCTTTGAGTTTTAGTGAGAGGTACTTGATGGCATGTAGATCATCACCGCGAGCCATGTGGATGTGAAGGAGGAAATCCTCAATCCATACAGTGGGATCTGTTGTACCATCATATGATTCGATATTTACTGGTTTAAAACCCTCCGGGAATTCGTGATCCATAACTTGATCAGTGAAGCATAGGGGGTGTGCGGCGCCTCTATGCCGGGCTATATCCTGACACAGTTCATATGAGTCTTGTCTGCTGTATTCGGCCCGACCGGATTTACTTTTAGTGTATCCAACGCGACGGTCATCGTCCCGCGTTGGCGCGCGCCCCCGTGACCCATATATTGACCTTGCATGTTTTGCCCTGCTGACCAATACGTCTCGCAGGTCCCGTGTGTTTCCCCGGGCCTTGGTATTTTTGATTGACTGGCGGCGGGGTGCAGGCTGAACTTCAGGCTGAAACGCCTCTCTGGTTTGGCCACGCGGTGGCCGGTTAGCCGCATTGTACACTGGTGATGGAGGTTTCAATGCTTCCTCCTCGAGGTGAGGTAGCAACCTGCGCTTTGGGTAATTCTTGGAGGAGCGCTCGAGTTCGTATTCCTCGGTCGCAAGGACTTTGGTCCATCTATCTGTTAGCAAGTTTTGATCAGCTTGAAGCTATTGTTGCTTTTTCTTCAGGCTATTTGCTGTGGCCATAAGCCGGCGCTTGAAGTGCTCCTGCTCGACGGGATCCTCAGGCACGATAAATTCTTTGTCGCCGAGGCTCACCTCGTCTTCGGAGAGAGGCATGTAATTGTCCTCCTCCGATTTTTCATCTGCTTCCTGCTCTGGAGGACTAGCTTGCTCACCCTCCCGCTCTACATCATGCTGGAGGGGATTGTGGTTGTCTTCGGCACTATCCGGAGTGTTATTGTCTCTTGTGCCGGTATCACTACTTTTTCTGTGGCGGGACTTAGAGCGGCGCCGCTGACGTCGGCGCTTGGGTTGCTTCTTGGAGGGGTCATCCTCCGCTGTCTCATCACCATTGCCTTCTTTGGGAGTGTCCACCATGTATATATCATATGATGAGGTGGCAGTCCAGCGCCCTGTGGGCGGTGGTTCCTGTTCGTCTCCTGCATCGTCGTCCATACCGTCGATGTCTTCGGAGTCGAAGTCGAGCATGTCCGTTAAATCGTCGACAGTGGCTACTAAGTGGGTGATGGGTGGGTAGCGAATTTCTTCATCGTCCGCATCCCATTCTAGCCGGACATAGTTCCGCCAAGGTTCTCCTGACAAGGAGAGAGACCTTAATGAATTTAGCAAATCGCCGAAAGGCGAGTGCTGAAAGATATCCGCGGAGGTGAACTCCATGATCGGCGCCCAGTGGGATTCGATAGGGGGGGATGCAGGCGGCTCGGAGTCCGTGGCCGGAGACGAATCTAGTGGTTCGGCGACACGGCTCTCGTAAGGGGTGAAGTCAGTATCCGGCTCCATCGCCACTGAGAGTGCGGCCTCCGTGGCGGGGTCTATCCCTCTATCCTCGGATGGCGCAGTTTGCTCTAGATTGAAGGCCAGAGTAGTTGCAGGTGTGATCTCCCGAACACTATCCAACGGCAGAGCTAAATCATGCTCGTCGTGATCGTGCGGCGCACCTGACATGGGCTCGAATCCGTCGAAGATCAAGTCTCCGCGGATGTCGGAAGTGTAGTTTAGGTTTCCGAACCTGACCTGATGGCCAGGGGCGTAGCTCTCGATCTGCTCCAGATGGACAAGTGAATTGGCCCGCAGTGCGAAGCCGCCGAATACGAAGATCTGTCCGGGGAGGAAAACCTCACCCTGGACCGCATCGTTACCGATGATCGAAGGGGCCATCGAGCCTTATGGTGATAGCACAGTGGAACTCTCAATGAAAGCACCAATGTCGGTGTCAAAACCGGCGGACCTCAGGTAGGGGGTCCCGAACTGTGCGTCTAAGGCGGATGGTAACAGGAGGCAGGGGACACGATGTTTACCCAGGTTTGGGCCCTCTTGATGGAGGTAATACCCTACGTCCTGCTTGATTGTTCTTGATGATATGAGTATTACAAGAGTTGATCTACCACGAGATCTATGGACTAAACCCTCCGGTTTATATAGACACCGGAGGGGTCTAGGGTTACACAGAGTCGGTTACAAGGGAGGACATCTACATATCCGTGTTGCCAAGCTTGCCTTCCACGCCAAGGAGAGTCCCATCCGGACACGAGACGAAGTTTTCAATCGTGTATCTTCATAGTCCAACAGTCCGGCTGTCCGGAGACCCCCTAATCCAGGACTCCCTCATGGCACCTTTTATCCAAATGCAGCCATATATAGTATATGTTCAGGAAAGTAGACCACGCGCATCCTCAAGTCATCTGGTACGGTGAGATGGAACTCCACAGATGTCTGGCCGTGGCGCAAAGTCCTGATGTGTCTACGCATTGTACACTCTATGAATGAAATAAAACCCTTAAATAAGCTCGTATAAAAATGAATTCACGCCAATTTCGGTCGGGTGATTAAAGGAGGCAGATGAACTGGGATAAGAGATGAGAGAATATCTCATTAAATTAGTTACCTTGTTGTCCCTGAGAAAAAACCTTCAATATTGCGAATTCCCCCATTGGGCGGAGTAGGGTCGATGGTGAGCAGCGTCGATAAAGTCGATGGAGATAGGCGGCTGATGGAAATATACCCTAGAGGCAATAATAAAATGGTTATTATTATGTTTCCCTAATCATGATAAAGGTCTATTATTCATGTTAGAATTGTATTGACCGGAAACTTAAAATACATGTGTGGATACATAAACAAATACCGTGTCCCTAGTGAGCCTCTACTAGGCTAGCTCGTTGATCAAAGATGGTTAAGGTTTCCTAACCATAGAAATGAGTTGTCATTTGATAACGGGATCACATCATTAGGAGAATGATGTGATGGACAAGATCCAACCATTAGTTTAGCATATGATCGTTCAGTTTATTGTTACTGCTTTCTTAATGTCAAATACATATTCCTTTGCCCATGAGATCATGCAACTCCTGGATACCGGAGGAATACCTTGTGTGCTATCAAACATCACAATGTAACTGGGTGATCATTAAGATGCTCTATAGGTATCTCCGAAGGTGTCTATTGAGTTGGCATGGATCGAGATTGGGATTTGTCACTCCGTGTAACGGAGAGATATCTCTGGGCCCTCTCGGTAATACACATCACAAGAAGCTTCCAAGCAAAGTGAATTAATTGCAAGATGATGTATTACAGAATGAGTAAAGAGACTTGCTAGTAACGAGATTGAACTAGGTATGGAGATACCGATGATCGAATCTCGGGCAAGTAACATATGGATAGACAAAGGGAATTACATATGTTGTCATAAAGGTTCGACCGATAAAGATCTTCATAGAATATATAGGAACCAATATGGGCATCCAGGTTCAGCTATTGGTTATTGACTAGAGAGGCATCTCGGTCATGTCTACATCATTCTCGAACCCGTCGGGTCCGCACACTTAATGTTTGTTGACGATATAGTATTATATGAGTTATGTGAGTTGGTGACCGAATATTGTTCGGAGTCCAAGATGAGATCACAGACATGACGAGGAGCTCCAGAATGGTCCGGAGGTAAAGATTGATATATAGGATGATATGGTTGGGCCAATGGGTAAGGCCCACGAGGCCTTAAGACAGTACACAAAGGGTTTTTTCAAAGGGCAAGGGCTAGACGCCAAGGTTCCTGGCGTCTACCCCCGGGCCAAATGCCGGGGTCCGTGGTGTCTAAGTAAACATTGGGAAACGTGGCGTTTGGTCCTAGAGTCTACGAAGGACTCTCACCTTGCAGGCTAAACCGATGTTGAGGAGACTCTTTCTCCAAGAAACGCCCATGGCTCAACATGGGTTGGGATAGCACCCGGGAAACATCAAGATACACCAAGCCGTGTGTCGGCAACCCCGCCCCTCTAGTTAATCCCCCGTCATAGTTTCCGTAGTTTCCGTAGGGTCTCTTATGTCTAGAAAAAAATCATCAAAAGTTTTGTTGTGTTTGGTTTTCATTTTGTATTTATTTTCTGGAAAACCAAAAACAAGCAGAAAATAGCAACTAGAACTTGGTGTTGGAAATATGCCCTAGAGGCAATAATAAATTGGTTAGTATCATATTCCTTGTTCATGATAAAGATTTATTATTCATGCTAGAATTGTATTGACCGGAAACTTAAATACATGTGTGAATACACAAAAAAATACGATGTCCCTAGTGAGCCTCTACTAGTCTAGCTTGTTGATCAAATATGGTTAAAATTTTCTAACCATAGACACTACACCACAGTAGGGTTTAAGTGACACACTTTTGTGGGGAAAGGCCCACTAATCTCTACAAGAGATCAGTCGGCATAGCTCCGAAGCTTGGCCCTCAAATCATGTGTCGCAAGTGTGCACAATGGTTGACCAATTATGTGTCAGCAATGACTTAGCGACCACGTATCTGTCGGTAACCACATAGCGATTTATCATGTGTCAACAGATGTCTAGGCCTAGCAGATTTGCAGTCAGCATAGGTAGGCGTATGGACACAAATTAAGTGTCGGCGTAGATAGGGTGTATGTTCTCATATTAAGTGTGGGCGTATGTGTACACCTGTCAAGCAGTGAAGCCACGGAACAATTGAGGCTGACTTAGGCGCGCGAGTGTTCTGAAAACAGGACTTGGCGCGCGGTCGGGCAAATTATTGGGCTGCGCGGCGGCCCAATTTGAGTCAACCCTAGAAATCGAGTACCCAACCCAAATACATCCCCGTTCCATCCCCACTCCCCTGCCGCCGCCGTCCATCCCCACCTCCCTGCTGTCGCTCCACCACCTATGTCCCCGCCGCCGTGCCATCGCTGCCCTCGTGCTCCAGCGTCACCCTCGTCCTCGCTGCCCTCGTCCTCACGCTTCCCCCACCCCACCGACACATGTTCCCTACCATCGCCGGGGTCGCAGCCGCCGATAGACCGACCCCGAGATCCGTCCGTCCACCGTCCCCAACCCCATTCCATGTCCCCGAGCCCTCGACCCCATCCCCTCCTTCCTTCCTTGCAGTCACAGCCGCCGAGAGCTCCGTCCGCTGCCGCCTTCACCGACCAGCCCCCACCCCCACCCCCAAGATGAAGTGAATGCCGCTTAGGGATTCTAGCGCCACCGCCAACCACCATCGGAGACTGCCATCCGCAAGCGCCAGCATCGCCATAACTACCGAATCACCTCGGGCTGGTGGGAGTGGGCGTTGCTAGGTAAGCACCGATGGTGGGATCCCCAATTTGTTTTCTTTGTTCTTGTTCTTCCAACCGTGACTAGCACCTTGTGTCTCTAGTAGATCGAACTGCAAGTTTGCTGCAACTTTGGAGTTGTATTGTTGGTAGTTGCTGTGGAGTAGTTTGGACATGTTGTTGATCTGAAGCATAACCTGATCCCTTCTCACTTAATCAGCCCCTTTTTGTTTAAGAAGAGCGTGTAGTATTACAAAGGTTACTACTTGGATCTGTATACCACTGAGAAGCAAAGAAATCATACCTTGTTTTATTTTCTAATTGTTTTGCCCGATCGATGGCTAGCGGGACATGGTACTTTAGTTCTTGAATTCTAGGCTTGCAAGTGTCTGAATTCTAGGTCTGCATCAGCATCATATGTTAATCAGATATATGTGTAACCAGCTATACTGATGATATTGCTATAATAAATAGTAATTCTGGAGTACCACTTCTTTTTGTAGCTAGCATGTAGGCTATAAGCTCTCGTTGATGCTATAGATGGTCAGGTCGGTTTCAATTTTTTCCGGACAAAATTAGATTCCAACCTAGTTTGTAGGAGGTTTGGTAGATATACAAGTCACTATAAAAAAGTCAGTTGCACAGTCAAATGACTGAAGTGAAATATTCTCATTGGAGAAATTTGCAACTGTTACCAAATTGCAAATGCAGAATGAGATAATTGTAAGCTTAACACTGCAGAATCAACGTTTTATAAATATTGTTGGATTATCAAGTATGCAGTAGGGGATAAATTTTTAACAGCTGCCTATAATGTCAACATTGTCTAGGCAAATAACATGTTCTTTTCCGTTATTTTTTTCCTTGAGATGGTAATACGTTTTAATACGTGGCCTCAAAATCTGGAAGACGAAAGTCATTCATTGATACAAGTTTGTTTGCTGTGTTCCCTCCCTGTCATTTAAACCCGCCATTCGCTGAGTAATTATGGATAAAATTGTTGATCTTCTCTTGTACAGTTTGGTTCAAGCACTTGTGTTTATGGAGAAAATTTACACTAGCTTGCACCCGTGGTCAAACATTTAGGTCAAAAATGCACCTGCTGCATGGCCTATTCCTTCAATTTGTGCAGTAAGATAATGTGATGAATCATTCATTCATATATTCATATATGTGTTCAGATGCTTCTTTCCAAACATATAAAATGTGTTCAGATGCATGTCTTCAGTTCATGTTTTTCATTTTTTCTTGGGACAGAAAAGTGTATGTAATGCACGTATCTCCAGATGAGATAGGAGATAGATATATTTATGTGTCAGATACTACTGTCTAACTATTTGTGGTAATAAGTATTGGTGTTAAGTAGAATCTCCATTTTTGTTCCCATCATAGGACCATTAAACAGTCCGATGCGAGCCATATATTTGATATTAAGCAAGTTGTCTGTGGATGTTCAATACCCACCTAATTTGAGCTCCCCGTTTCCTTATGCAGGTAAATCCTAGAATTTTCATCACTTTTTAGTTCTAATTTTACCACTCTGCTTGATGCTTGCTTAAATTGGGTGCCTTCTCATAATACCTTTCTTGCTTTGAAGAATATATCATTTAGCATGCTTTTCTAAAAACAAGTCACAACACCATTTAGAATGCGACAACTGAGAATGCTGGGTTATATTGACATGTGTAGCTAGACATTCCCTTGGCATTCATGATATTTATAGATGGATTCACCCTTCAGATATGGCATCATTATTTTCTCTTACTCATTTCATTCACTTCAAAATATCCGGGCCTTAGTTTCCTTAGTTACCCTCTTGCTGCTTCTGTTGGGTCTATGATTCCACAGGTGCCATATAATAATGTTTGTGAACTATGGACCTAATGGGTATGCTGGTGGTGGTGGTGGCAGGTACCAAAACAACAAGGTTCTTTCCTGATGTCCTGCTTATTGGAGGGGGGGGATGATGTAGCATCGATCACTAGTAGGCCAAGGTATTGATGCTGACATGTATGTTTAAAATGGAAAATATAGCTAGTTTGCGGTGTGAGTAGATTTATAACTAATTGTAGCCTGTCAACCCCATTCTGACTGTAAGCAATTGGAAGATAAGAACTTCAATCGTGATAATAATGATCTAGTTCAAGAGTAAGGCAGTACTTAAATCTTAATAGCGTCCATACATGGTGCTTTTATGATATGTTCGTTTTTATTCTGGTGATGGCCTAATATTACCTGAACATCATTTGTGCATTTGAAAAAGTTCATCCATTATACTTACCAAGGACATAACTTCCAGTCCCTTGTCCTACTTTCTAATCTAATTTATGGTCAGCCAAGTTATCTATATTATTAAATGTAGTTTTCGTTTTCACAGGGTGGTTGATACATGTCTTCACATTTTTCAGAGCAACGTGCAGTGGAAGAAGCAGCCTATGAACTGACATAGTTTGCATAAGAAATAGGCGATGTGAGTATGTTATCATTTGATTTACACATAATATGTACAACCGATGAAGCTTTTTCCATAGTTCTCTTGTGGAACCCTGTTCATTTTTGATGAAAATAAAAATGCCCCAAGACTGATTTTTCTGTCATTTAGCTAGTGTATTGATCAGATGATATTGAACTAAGAGCGCCAGTACATGGACTAGCGATCACACGTTAGAGTAAACCAAATGGCAAGCGAGGAAAAAGTGTCACACGTAACACTTCAGTGTATCTGAAATTGTAGAACCTCTTTGTGAAATTATAGCATCACTATATAACTTTTCATGTCTTGTATATAAAACTGAACTCCACATACTGCAGTTTTAAAATTAAAAATATGAAATCACATGATGTAGTCTGATGCTCATATACATTGGTTAGTAGTTAGCATAAATATATCAGTTTGGTGTTAACACTTTGATGGTCACAATCTAAAGATCACATGGCATATACAGAACTTCACATACTGCAGTTTTTTGGGTCTAAAGCTGTACATTTTAATTCTAGTTCATCAGATAACATACAACCACAATTGTTTTTGACATTTATTTTCGAACTTTGAAGTGCACAAAAATGTTGGGGTGAACATATGAGAATTTGACCATTTATTTTCACCCAGTACCATTCAGTTTGAACATATGAGAATTTGGCCCAAAGCCTCAGGATACCTATGACAATTTCCTCCATATTATTAATAACTTTTATGAATCCACTTTGGAATAAAACATTTGATACATGGATGTCTTAATTAGGTGTCAATACAAAAATTTGCACTTATGTTAGATATAACTGAGTATATTTTAATTGGTCTCTTATCATCAAGATCGTGTCGAATATTTTCAGGTACTCAGCCACCTACTACACATGGATGTGATGACTTCGGAGTGTTCTGCAGCATTTGGCTGTTTGTAGTATTTTGGACCAGCCAACTTGTGGTCATGAATCTTATGTCTGTTTTGGACCATTTGGTGCTTCAAGTGTTTTGGAGCATATATCTTGTGCTCATGGGTGTGATATAAGTGTTTTGGTTCATTTAATGTTAGAACTCTTTTAGAACAGCAAATAGTGGTCCCTTTATGTGGCTTGTGTTTTCTCGATGGTGGTCAAAATGGCCAAACTTTGCTATGTAAGGACTGTCTTGTTTTTGGACTTCTGATCAATATATATATGTATGTTTGTGAACATATTATCAATGCTTGTGCAATATGTGTTCATCTTGATCCCGTTTGTGTATAACATTTGAGCATTGCATAATATTTAAGCCAGAGTAGTATCCAATTGTTCTTTTGGCTATACAACATCTTATCAACAATTTATCTGTCGGGAAAACATTCCAACAGAGAAACTGTCGACAAAGGTACACCTCTAGCCATGCAGAGAAAGTGTTGGCAGAAGTACACCCATAGCTCGACAAACCATGTGTCGGCAAAGCTAAAGACCTTGCTAGATAAACCAAGTGTTGGCATAGGTAGGGTGTATGTTGACTTACCATCTGTCGGTATAGGTAGGGTGTACATAGACAGACCATGTGTCGGCGTATGTAGGGTGTATAGAGACACACCATGCGTCGGCGTAGGTAGGGTGTATACCAACTAAAAAAGTGTCGGCAAGTGAACTTCTGTCGGCAATACCTTTGCCCACAGCAAGTCCTCCGACTCTTTTATCTTCTGTCAGCATATGTGTTAGCTACAAGTTATGTGTCGGCAAAGGTACCATATGCCAACAGATTGATGTGTCGCCAAAACTTGACCGTGGTGTAGTGACATGAGTTGTCATTTGATTACGGGATCACATCATTAGAAGAATAATGTGATGGAAAGGACCCAACCGCAAGCTTAGCATTCGATCGCATCACTCGAGTTTACTGCTATAGCTTTCTCCATGTCAAGTATCTATCCCTAAGACCATGAAATCATGCAACTCCCGGATACTATAGAAATACCTTGTGTGCCATAAATTGTCACTTCATAACTGGGTGATCATAAAGATGCTTTACAGGTATCTTCGAAGGTATCTATTCGGTTGGCCTGGACCAAGACTGGGATTTGTCACTCTGTGTGCTGGAGAGATATCTCTGGGCCCTCTCGGCAATACAACATCATAAAGAGCTTGCAAGCAATGTGGCTAATGAGTTAGTCATGAGGTCTAGTATTACGGAACGAGTAAAGAGACTTGTCGGTAACGAGATTGAACTAGGTATGGAGATACCGACGATCGAATCTCAGGCAAGTAACATATCGCCAGACAAAGGGAATTGCATACAGGTTTAACCAAATCCTTGACATCGTGGTTCAACCGATAAAAGATCTTTGTGTAATATATAGGAACCAATATGTGCATCTAGGTTCCGCTATTGGTTATTGACCAGAGAGGTGTCTCGATCATGTCTACTTGATTCTCGAACCCGTAGGGTCTGCACGCTTAACGTTCGGTGACGCTAGAGTAATATTGGGATGTGCATGTTGGTGACCGAATGTTGCTCAGAGTCTCAGATGAGATCCCGGACGTCACGAGGAGCTCCGGAATGGTCCAGAGGTAAATATTTATATATGTAAAGTTGCTTTCAGGGTTTAGGAAAAAGTTTCAATTTTTTTATATTGTACCGGTAAGCTTCCAGAAGGTTCTGCAAACCTCCGGAGAAGTCCCGAAGTCTACCAAGGGTTCCTACATGTCCCAAGGGCTAGCAAGGGCTGAGGGGAGGCGCCCTGGCCGTATTGGGCTAGGCGCACAAGTCCCTCAAGGGCCATGTGGCTGGGAAAGGTGGAATGTGAAGGAAATATGCCCTAGAGGCAATAATAAAGTTGTTATTTACATTTCCTTATATCATGATAAATGTTTATTATTCATGCTAGAATTGTATTAACCGGAAACTTAGTACATGTGTGAATACATAGAAAAACAGAGTGTCCCTAGTATGCCTCTACTAGACTATCTCGTTAATCAAAGATGGTTAAGTTTCCTAATCATAGACATGTGTTGTCATTTAACGAATGGGATCACATCATTAGAGAATGATGTGATGGACAAGACCCATCAGTTAGCTTAGCATTATGATCGTTTAGTTTTATTGCTATTGCTTTCTTCATGACTTATACATACTCCTCTGACTATGAGATTATGCAACTCCCGAATACCGGAGGAACACTTAGTGTGCTATCAAACGTCACAACATAAATGGGTGATTATAAAGATTCTCCACAGGTGTCTCCGAAGGTGTTTGTTGAGTTGGCATAGATCAAGATTAGGATTTGTCACTCCGTGTATCGGAGAGGTATCTCTAGGCCCTCTCGGTAAGGCACATCACTATAAGCCTTGCAAGCAATGTAACTAATGAGTTAGTTGCGGGATGATGCATTACGGAACAAGTAAAGAGACTTGCCGGTAACGAGATTGAACTAGGTATGATGATACCGACGATCGAATCTCGGGCAAGTAACATACCAATGACAAAGGGAATAACATATGTTGGTATGCGGTTTGACCTATAAAGATCTTCGAAGAATATGTAGGAGCCAATATGAGCAACCAGGTTCCACTATTGGTTATTGACCGGAGATGTGTCTTGGTCATGTCTACGTAGTTCGCGAATCCGTAGGGTACGCACGCTTAACGTTTGATGACGATTTGTATTATGAGTTATGTGATTTGATGACCAAAGTTTGTTCGGAGTTCTGCCCCCCCCCTCTTTCCTTCTCCCTCTCTCTCCCTTCCCTTTCCCTTCGGTGGAAGAAAAGAAGGGGGGCGAATCCTACTTGGACTAGGAGTCCAAGTAGGACTCCCCCCTGGCGCACCCAACCTGGACGGCCTCCTCTCTCACTCCCTCCTTTATATACGTGGCCAGGGGCACCCCAATAGCACATCCGACAATCTCTTAGCCGTGTGCGGTGCCCCCTTCCATAGTTTACCACCTCAGTCATATCGTCGTAGTGCTTAGGAGAAGCCCTGCGCCGGTAACTTCATCATCACTGTCACCACGCCGTCGTGCTGACGAAACTCTCCCTCGTCCTCAACTAGATAAAAAGCTCGAGGGACGTTATTTTACTGAACGTGTGCAGAACTTGGAGGTGTCGTACGTTTGGTGCTTGATCGGTCGGAACAAGAATAAGTTCGACTACATCAACTGCGTTGTCAAACGCTTCCGCTTTCGGTCTACGAGGGTATATAGACACACTCTTCCCCTCTCGTTGCTATGTATCTCCTAGATAGATCTTGCGTGATCGTAGGAAAAATTTAAAATACCGTGTTCCCCAACAGAATGTCCACCTGTGTATGGAAAGGAGGGAATTGGACTAGGAGTCCAACTCCCCCCCCCCTTGGTGTGCTCACCCTAGGGCTTGGAGGGCTAGCCACCATGCCCCTCCACCTATATATAGAGGGAAAGGGCGCACCAAGAGGAAAAAGAATCCCTTGGCCCCCCTCTCTCTTCTGTTACTTCATAACTCCTCCATCTTCATTGTTTCGGTAGCGCTCGGCATAGCCCTGCCGGAATCACTCCACCACCATCACCGTCACGCCGTTGTGCTGCCGGCGATCCCATCTACTTCTCCTCCCTCACTTGCTAGATCAAGGAGGATGAGACGCCATCGAGTTGTATGTGTGCTGAACGCGGATGTGCCGTCCGCTCGGTACTTCATCTGTTTGGATCGCGGTTGGATTGTGACAAGTACGACTACATCAACCACGTGATACACACTTCCGCTTAACGGTCTACGAGGGTATGTAGACACACTCTCCCCTCTTGTTGCTATGCTTCTCTAGGATAGATCTTGGGTGTTCGTAAGAATGTTTTTGATTTTTCATGCAACGTTAATAGGTTAGTCCCCAAAAATTGATATAAAATGACATATAAAGTATCTAAGATTGATAATATAATAGCATGAAACAACTAAAAATTATAGATACGTTGGAGACGTATCACACCACAAGCCTCTATTATGAAGCGACCCCATTTAGATCCCTTTTCTAGCACTCTGCTAGAGGGGGGAATCATTGGGGAGGCCATCTTCATTAACCTTGCTTCTTCCATGTTGATGTGTAGGCAGTTTCTGTTGGGAAACGCCATAGGAAAAAATTCATCCTAGAATCACGGTCCGCGAACACTATGAAGATGCATATGGGGTTTAGATCGGATCGTTACCAACTATGAGTTATAGCGGAACAAGAGTTGGTGTAAATCATCGATGAAATCCCTTGAACCGTTCATAAATGATCCCTCGAACCGATGACTAAAAGCACGGCCCCTCTATAGATTACAGGCGTTCCATCCAGAGCTAATCATCGCTGGAGAAGGTAATTAAAAATAAGGATATTTAGACATCTAGTAGTTGAGTGAATGAACACACTGAGATCATTCAATTTCATTAACCGCATCAAAAGCTCAGAAGGCAAATTTCATTGATTGAAAAGATGAAATGGTGATAGATAGGTACGGACTGTACAACCACTAATTCTTTCCGCGGCCACGGTCGCCGCCAAGAGCACCTCCTCTGCCTTGGCCATGACCACCGTCCACCCCACTGCCACGACTGGCAGCAGCTGCACCACCTAACCCCTCGTCACCCGCAACAACAACGCTAGCATGTGCGACCCTAGTGACGGCAACTCCACGGCCGCAACCATGGCCATGGCCACGACCATGGCTCCGGTGTCCAATCCGACTAAGACCGTACAACAATTTAAAGATGCCGTTGAGGTTCTCTTCCTGCTGCACCCATATCTCTTCCCGAAAGTCAGTCATTGCCCGAGCCTCCTCCTCCTCTTCGGCTTGTAGTTGGAAAATCTTCTACAACACCAAATTGAACTCCACCCAAAACTCCGAAAGAGGACCCTGGCGGTACCTGTGTTCGCCGCCGTCCGCCACTGATGAACAAGTGGAAAGTGGATTAGAGAAGTTACGGTGATGTAGTAAGGAACTATCAAACGAAGTACTCTAATTATATACAACGGTCATTAATTACAAGAGGTAGGTGGACCGGTCAAACATCTCATCTTCCCATTCTGTATTGGATTGTGCACATGCGTAAATGCAGCACTCGTACTATGATGCCTATTCGGTTACTTGACACCAAAATTACTCTTAAAACTTAATGGATCCTTTATCTCTTCGTGTAAATGGATCATTCATATAATGGTATTCCCTCCGTCACGGTTTAGAAGACGCGCTTGGAAATTTTCTAGGACCTAGATGGTTATCTATTGGTTGTGGGATGAGCTAAAAAATAGCATTCACATTAGGCATGCATATAAAAATAGTATATCGGAGTACTAATTAGCTATTAGAAATAAATGCAATGCGCCATAAATCTTGTCTATTGTGGAAACGCACGCAAATTTAACTGTGCCTTCTAAACCGTGACGGAAGGAGTACATATTGCTTATATCCCAGTAATATGCACTTTGACCAACTCCAAAATCACAAACAAATTGCTTCTCATTCTTATAATCATCATTCATTTCGAATATGTTTTCTTTTTGCCACGCTAAATTAATTTGTATTGTTTTCTTTACGTAATTGCATATCGTTATCTTATCAACATCGTCCACTGGTGAAGTTATATTTTCTAATCAATCATTCTTCCCACGTCACATAATATCTGAATCTAGTTTTCAAAATGTTTTTATAAAATAATTAATTAATTTCTATCATCTTGTAACATACACTCTTGAAATAAATATAAAATTAATTTTGTCTTCTGTCCATATATGCATATCTTTCCATCTACTCCCTCCGTTCCTAAATATTTGTCTTTTTAGAGATTTCAAATAAACTACCACATACAGATGTATATAGACATATTTTAGAGTGTAGATTCACTCATTTTGCTTCGTATGTAGTCACTTGTTGAAATATTTTGAAAGACAAATATTTAGGAACGGAGGGAGTATCTTCTATAGTCAAATCATTTTGAAATACAAATAGACGAAATTAGATCATAGAAATTCTCTACTTCGACCAACATATATTTATTATATATTCAAATTTATACTCCTTAAATCACAATACCATGCTTATGTTGTGTTGAGCCTTATCCAGTTGGAATAATTACCATGGATTTATAATTTTTACAATGTCATTTTGCTCGAGATCGTTACAACCTGAGCACAAGTCATGTTCTACAACTCGGTCTTGAGTTTCACTCAGTTTGAAATAGCTCCACTTTCAATATGAGTTGAGTTGAGCCGAACTCAACTCGACTCGTTTGCAACCCTATATGTATATACCTTCTACACGACTGGTCCGTTAATTTGGGTTTCGACCATGGCAAGTGATGACCAGCCGGGCTATATACGAAGCCAGCGCAATAGAAAGTGTAGTGCATTGTACACAGGTAGCATAGGTGCTTGTCAGTGTGTTGTTTATCTATTGGTTGACGTATGTGCACACCGATTGATCAATCCGTCTCTAGAGTGAACTAATAACATAATGCATTGTTTGACATGATATGGATCAATGTGGACGATCCATCCATAAGAGCCTTACGTTTAAGCATGGATCGTTCGTGTGGCTGAGAGTATTTCTGAATGCATACCTGCGTGCATCGCGTTCTATGGAAACCATGGTTTGCGGCGAGGCAGCACCTGGTTTTGCATGGGGCTCCAACGTAAGCAATGACAATTGATCCGTGCATTTCTGCATGCAACACACGCGCGCGTGGGGTTGCAAAAGCTTTTAGCAGCTGAGCCCCTGGAGAAGCACTCTGACTTGAGTCGTCGATATGGTCTACGTACTGATAAACAAAACGCTCCTTGTAATTAGTATTATTGTCCACAGCTCTTTTTACAGAGTTTTTCTAACTATATCCTCATGATCGAGTTTTTATACCAGAATTTCCGCCGGAAATGTCAGATTCTGTCATGCGGCGCCGGCCGGATTGTAGTGCAGGTGCATAGAATATACAGGCCTCATCACAGAATCCTAGCACTGCTCGCTTTGACATTCTTGTTTTCCTTTTTGGCAGAAACGACATTCTTGTACATGTCATGTACCAATCAGTCAAGTGGTCGCTCAACACCCGGTATTAAATAAAAAATAAACTACTATATAATCTATAGCATGGTCAAAATGAACATAGAGGTGACACGTGGACATGCATGCAAACGTGTCAGCACCATGTTTGTCCTGCTGAGGTTTGCAGTTAATTATTTTAGGGAAAAGATTCTCAATACATGGTGATCTTTGGTTCGACTATAAGGCTACAGTGGTGACAGTACAAGAGAAAAAAATAGCTTGAGACACATATGCCTCATAAAAAAAGTAGCTTGAGACACAGATGCCCCATGAAAAAAAGTAGTTTGAGTCATCTATATTTTTTTCTCCCGAACACAATCTACTACTAGTGGGCCTCATGAAAGAATAGAAAGTAAACTCCCAATACATATGTATTCCTACTCTTCACTTTAACTTTTTCAGCTTTATGCACCGAACCAAACTTTTTCTGCCCAGGCACCCGCCTCCTACCAACGATCTCACTACCCCATTCGAACCTAATTTTCCTGACATCCGATCCAACATGGCATACGGTGCATCATCCTAAGGCTATGCATTGCCCATACACTAATTTGCCAAACAATCGGTGATTCTATTTTATTCTCGACTAAGCTTTTGCGGAATAAACTTCCTGTCAATCATCAACGATCTGATCTCGTCAACAAGATGTCCACAGGCCGAGCGGGCTAGACCATCATTCTATAGGCTTCATAAGGCCTCTGAGGAGTCCAACTGGACGATGATAGCTGTTGGAACCGCCAGTCCCTCGCGGCGCTCCTCCTCGCTCTCTCTGTCGCCGTCGCTCGAGCTCACCAAAGAAGAAGGGATTCAGAGAAGTTCAGAGAACAGTGGACATGGGAATTTTTTCAGCGCACGTACGCTTTTTCCTTTCCTCGAGCACGAACTCGATCATGTCAACAAGCTACAGAGAGGAACCAGGGTTTTATACCCGCGAGCACCGGCCTGCACGGCCTCGCCCTGCACCCACTCGCTCACCCACTCCCCCATGTCCTCCGTGCTCTGGCCGCGTCCACGCACCGCGCCCGAACGCGATCGCCACGGCCTCCCAGCGCGCCCGATGCGATCTACCCCTCCTGATCGCTCGCTAACAGCCCGGCGTGGCCCCGCGCACACACGCGCTGGCTCGCGCACGCACACACACACACACACACACACACACACACCTACGCACCCACACATCACGGACCCGACGCGCCCGACACGTCCGGTGCGCGCCCATACACGCACCAGCCGCGCCAGGAGCGACGCCGCGGTTTATTACGCCCAACACTCGCGCCCTAAGCCGCGGCTCAGAGCAGCCCGCTGTCCTCGATGTCGCCATCGACCAGCAGTGCACGCTCCGGCGCCGGCGCCTTCTTCCACTGTGGGCAGTCACGCTTGAAGTGACCCCGCTCGCCGCACTTGTAGCACCGGCCCTTCCTGTTGCTGCCGAAGCCCGACGCCTCGCTGCGCGCCCCGTCGTCGTCGTTCCGAGCTCCGCCGCGCTGTCGCTCCCGTGCCCACCACTGTGCCGCCGTGAACATGAGAGCGCCGTCCGCTCGCTCGCCGTCTGCCTGTCCACGCCGTCGGAGCCGTTCGTCGGACACCTTCAGCTGCCCGAGTGCTTCCTTGAACGGCATCGTCGACACGTCGCAAAACTGCTCGATCCCGGCCACCGCCGCGTACAAGTGGTCCGGCACGGAGTCGAGCAGCTTCTTCACCAACGCGGCGTCCTCCAGCGTCGAGCCGAGCGCCACGTAGCAAGCCGCCATGCCACCGAGCTTGCCGGCGAACTCATCCAGCGTGTCGCCACTCGCCATGCGCAGGAGCTCGAACTCCCCACGCAAGGTGCCCAGCCGCGCCGCCCGCACGCGGTCCGCGCCAACGAACCGCGCCTTCAGAGCAGCCCACACCTCTGCGGCAGTCTTCTTCGCCGCCACCTGCAGCAGCAGGTCCTCTGCGAGCGCGCCAAGCAGATACGCCCGCGCCGGCTTGTCCTTTTTCACGATCACGGCCGCCGCCGCGTCCTCCGGCACGACCACCGCCTCCCACAGCCCGGCCGCGTCGAGATTCACCTCGACCTTGATCGACCACGCCGTGTAGTTGTCGCCGGTGAGCAGTGGCACCGACTGCGGTAGCGATCCGCCCGCTCCGCCAGCGTACGGGACGATCGACATCGCCGGTGCGCCCTGAGCTGAAACTGGCTTTGATACCAATTGTTGGAACTGCCAGTCCCTTGCGGCGCTCCTCCTCGCTCTCTCTGTCGCCGTCGCTCGAGCTCACCGAAGAAGAAGGGATTCAGAGAAGTTCAGAGAACAGTGGACACGGGAATTTTTCCAGCGCACATACGCTTTTTCCTTTCCTCGAGCACGAACTCGATCATGTCAACAAGCTACAGAGGGGAACCAGGGTTTTATACCCGCAAGCACCGGCCTGCACGGCCTCGCCCTGCACCCACTCCCCCACGTCCTCCGCGCTCTGGCCGCGTCCACGCACCGCGCCCGAACGCGATCGCCACGGCCTCCCAGCGCGCCCGACGCGATCTACCCCTCTTGATCGCTCGCTAATAGCCCGGCGTGGCCCCGCGCACACACGCGCTGGCTCACGCACGCACACACGCGCACCTACGCACCCACACATCACGGACCCGACGCGCCCGACACGTCCGGTGCACGCCCATACACGCACCAGCCGCGCCAGGAGCGACGCCGCGGTTTATTACGCCCAACAATAGCTAGGTTCGCGTGCTAGATTGTTAGAGTCATCCACTGCATCATCGCATGAATCTCCCCTTCCAACGCATTCGTGCAGTTAAATACGAACCCATAGGCAGCAAAGATAATAGACAGGTTTGGTCTCCTGAGAATCGTACCTGCCGCCGACATGTCGTGCACCAACAATGAACCATCGACGCACATAACTTCTTTTTTTATTGGAACCAGTTCTACTTTACTTTAACATAATGGAAATACACATGAAAACCGATGGGTGATTCATTTGGTTCGCTAGTTTATATCAGCATGCTTACACGAGTGGAAGTTTAGCTTACCGCCGGGTGACTGCAACAGTGTTTAGGATGCCAAAGGTGAAGACACATGCTCATCAGACATGCACCGAGAAAGTGCGAATAGACGACCGAGAGGTGGTGACGATGTCCTGGATTAGGGGGCCCTGACCTAGCCGGACCATTCTCCTCGGGTTGGATTGATGGGCCCTCATTCATGGTTGAGGTGGACTCCGGAGGCCGTACACAGGAGGCGTGATCAAGACTGCCTCTCCCAAACACTTGACGTATACTCCAAGATCTTGCCGCCGCCTAGCTCCTAGTTACCGACCTTGTAACCCTAGATACCCTCACTAGTAGAAAAAGGGTCAAATGTTCAGCTCATTAGTCCCGGTTTCTATTGAACCGGCACTAATGTGACCATTAGTGCCGTTCCAATGGCTAGCTGGGCCGCTACCATTAGTACCGGTTCATGGCAAATCTTTAGCACCGGTTCGTTCCACGAACCGGTACTAAAGAGAGTGGTGGCAGGATGTTGTCAGTCTGGGGGCCCTCCAGCACCTTTAGTACCGGATCGTGGCACAAACCGGTGCTAAAGGTCGTCCTATATAAACCCTTCGTCCACCCGCAAGCGAGCTCTCTCTGTTTTTCCCTTCCCCCTCTCCTCTCTGTTCTTCCCCCTCTACCTCGAGCTCATCTCACATTTTTCCCAAATTTTGTCTAGATTTGAAGGCCCCCATCCATTCAAGTGATCACAAAGGTTATCAACTTTGTCCTTTCATCTCTCATTGCTAGATTAGCTTTTGCAATGCTTTATATAGTCATTAATTTGTGGGTTTTAGTAATCTAGGAGGAATTATATGTGGTAGTTTATTTGATTTATATGCAATTTGAGCTTAAATAACTCTTAGTTTGCATATGTAGGTGTGGTTTACTTAGTGCCTTCCCGTCTCCGTCCTAACCACCGTCGATCGTCCGCACCGTCTTGTGGCCGGCACCACCTTGTGGGGTGAGCCCTCTTGTTCTTATCTTTTTTATATAAAAAAATCATGTTTGTGTGATTTAGATATATAGTTACTTGTATAATTATCTTACACGCACGTTGTTTGTTATTCATAGTGCCATGGTTTTGATATCCGTCCCCGCCGGCCCTCGTCCAGGTTATGATTCGGATGTGGTATATTTTCTTTTATAACTATTTTGTTGCAATTCATGTTTATGACAAATTATGCTCATCAAATTGACATAGATATTTTTATCTAGGAGGTATGTGAACCGGAAATTCCAACCGACCCTATTGTCGAGAGGTTAAATTTAGTTGAAAGAGAAAATGAGTATTTGAAAGCAAAATTGAAAATAATTGAGGGGGAGAAGATGGAATTGGATTTGCATGTTGCCGATGTCGTCGATGATCACAAGATCAAGATGGAGAAAATGCGCTTGAGGATTAGAAAGATTAGAAAATATGTCATTCATAGTGAGGCTTGGTATCATTATGCTGTTGGATCAATTGTTACCTTAGTTGCGATCTTGATTGCATTTGTCGTTGCATTTAAATTCTTTAGCTAGAGAGCTATTTATATGTTTGCTTTATGAGAATAAGTATTGTATGAACTTTATGTATGAACTTGTATTAATTTGGTGTATTCGGTGTTGTGTAATGAAGATGAGCCGGCAATGGATGTACGATGACCGATACTCTCCCCAGTTCGTTGAGGGCGTGCATACTTTTCTGATTGCGGCTCAGGCAAACAAGCGGGCGGATGGTTTTATGCCTTGTCCATGTGCTGGCTATAAGAATGATCACAGTTACTCTAACGCAAGAACCATTCACGTCCACCTGTTTGAGTCCGATTTCATGCCCCACTATATTGTTTGGACCAAGCACGGAGAAAGAGGGGTTATGATGGAAGAAAATGAAGAAGAAGAGGACGAAGATAGCTATCCTGGCCATGGGTTCCCTAAATACGATGATACAACAATGGGGGAAGAAGTTGAGCCGGTAATGCGGGAAGAAGCTGAACAAGAGGCATGAGATGAGCCAACTGATGATCTAGGTCGGGCCATTGCCGATGCAGAGAGAAACTGCACAAGTGCAAAGGAGAAGAAAAAGTTGCAGCGCATATTAGAGGATGACAAGAAATTTTTGTACGCAAATTGCGAAACTGACAATAAAAAGCTGGGCACCACACTGGAATTACTGCAATGGAAGGCAGAGAATGGTGTATCTGACAAGGCATTTGGAAAGTTGTTGGTAAAGTTAAAGATGATGCTTCCAAAGGACAACGAATTTCCCGAGAGTACGTACAAAGCAAAGAAGGTTGTCTACCCTCTAGGGTTAGAGGTGTAGAAGATACATGCATGCCCTAATGACTGCATCCTCTACCGTGGTGAGTACGCGAATTTGAACACGTGCCCGCTATGCGGTGCATTCCGCTATAAGATCAGCCGCGATGACCCTGGTGATGTCGAGGGCGAGCACCCCAGGAAGAAGATTCCTACCAAGGTGATGTGGTATGCTCCTATAATACCACGGTTGAAACATTTGTTCCTAAACAAAGAGCATGCCAAGGCTATGCGATGGCACAAAGAATACCGTAAGAAAGACGGAAAGTTGAGAGTACCCGCTGACGGGTCGCAGTGGAGAAAAATCAAGAGAAAGTACATGGAGGAGTTTGCAGGTGATGCAAGGAACATATGGTTTGGTCTAAGCGCAGATGGCATTAATCCTTTTGGGGAGCAGAGAAGCAACCATAGCACCTGGTGTCGGTGTCAAAACCGGCGGATCTCGGGTAGGGCGTCCCGAACTGTGCGTCTAAGGTCGATGGTAATAGGAGACAGGGGACACAATGTTTTACCCAGGTTCGGGCCCTCTCTATGAAGGTAATACCCTACGTCCTGCTTGATTGATCTTGATGAATATGAGTATTACAAGAGTTGATCTACCACGAGATCGTAATGACTAAACCCTAGAGGTCTAGCTTGTATGGCTATGATAATGTATGTCCTCCGAACTAAGTCCTCCGGTTTATATAGACACCGGGAGGATCTAGGATTACACAAGGTCGGTTACAAAGAAAGGAATCTACATATTTAGTCGCCAAGCTTGCCTTCCACGCCAAGGAGAGTCCCATCCGGACACGGGTGTAGTCTTCGGTCTTCGTACCTTCACAGCCCATCAGTCCGACCCATGGCTAATAGGACGGACGCCCGAGGACCCCTTAGTCCAGGACTCCCTCAGTATCCCCTGAACCTAGCTTCAATGACAAGGTATCTGGCGCGTAGGCCTATCTTCGGCATTGCAAGGCGGGTTTCTCCTTCCGAATTCCAAAATAGTCTCGGACATATCTACGTGTCTGGACCTGTAACACGCACCACACACAACCGTAGAGAGAATATAGTTTTACGCGAGTCCAATCTGCTGACAACTTTTCATAACATAACATCACATTTGTCCCGGTCAAAATTTCAAACCGTTTTTCGTCTGCCGCTCCATGTTTGAGACGCGGTTGACATTGACACGTCTTGTCAAAGCAGAGATCATGTCCCCTTATTACGGGATTCTCATCAATACGGGCGTGGGTAACCCAACCGTATCGTTTACACAGCCTTCGGGAGTAGGCAAATTTTAAGGCGAGTGGGGAGGCGTCCAATATTTACTACCTTTATAAGGAGATAAAAATCCCTTTTCTTCACACACACCTTCTCTCTTCCCCTGCCCTTCCATTCTTGAGCTCCAGCGCCCAAGTTCTCATCTTCTCCGTCTCGAGCAAGCACTCAACTATGTCCGGATCCGGAGGTCAAGGCAAGTGGATGGCCTCCTCCATCCAGGAGGAGGACATCGCCGAGCTTCGGGTGGCCGGGTACCTGGCAAAGGGAATCGCCCACCACTTTCCGGCCCAGGGACACATCGTTCCCACGCCGAAGCGCAACGAGAGGGTAGTATTCATCCCTCATTTCCTCCGCGGGTTAGGGTTTCTACTCCACCCCTTCGTCCGCGGTCTGATGTTCTATGGGATAGACTTCCATGATCTATCCCCGAACTCCCTCCTCAACATCTTGGCGTTCATCGTCGTGTGTGAAGCCTTCCTCCGCATCCAGCCCCACTTCGGGTTGTGGCTCAAGGTCTTCAATGTGAAGCCGAAGGTGGTGGATGGACAGCACGCGGAGTACGGAGGCGCCATGTGAGCAAGCTGGCCAATGTCTCCTGGCCAAAAGGCACTTTCATGGTGACTGTAAAAGAATGGCAGAAACATTGGTTCTATATCACAGAACCTCGCGGCAGCACATGGGCTGCAACTGCCGAATTCAACTCTGGCGCTCCCATGCGACTCACCTCCTAGGTCGAGAAGGGCCCAAACTGCTGTTCATCAGAAGAGCTGACAGTGCTGCAAACGCGCATTCAAAGCATGGTGGATAGAGATATCAAACTCGTCGATATAATCCAGGTGATGCTAGTTCGCCGGATTCTTCCATGCCAAAGCCGAAGCCACCCTCTATGGGAGTTCAATCCGAAGAAGCACCATACCCTGACGAGGCTCTTCGAAACCACTCACGAAGATGCTTAGAGGTTGCTTTTTAAGGGCAACGAAACACCGCCGGCCACATATTTGGACCGCGGGCATGACATCAACCACCTTGCCGACGAGGTATATCATTCTTACTGCATCTCTTACTTTCTTGTTTCAAGGATGATGTCTAAGCTTTTGTCGTCATCGATTCTTCAGGACTAGATGGAGAGGGTGAAGCGGATCCAATGTCCGGCCCCATTGCCTGAAGAACAAGTCATCCCGTGTTTAGCGAAGATGCTGATACCGACGCCCTACAAGGCGCCAGAGAAGAAGGTCACAGGGAAGGCCAAGGGGGTCCAGAGTGGCCCCCGCCGCAAGGGCGCTTCGGACGCAAAGTCCAGAGAAAAGACTCCTTCCTCCGCCGCCGAAGACGATGATGATGAGGAGGAAAACGACCCTTCCTCTAACGAAGGGAAGAAGAAGAGGGCAGCTCCCACCATTCTGGAGGCGGAGGCACCCAAGAAGGGGAAAGGCCCACTCGTGGGCAGCTCCACATGGGACGTTGAAAGCAGTCCGGAGCAACGCCCCAGCACTAAGCCGTGGGCCGCATCGTAAGTGCTAAGACTTACATCCAACCATAAAGTTTCTCCTCTTCATTGTATTGATATGATTGGTTATGTTATTGTAGTCTGGCTCGCAACAGCTCCCCGCGATCCTCGTCAGGAGGCTCGCTAGATTCCAAGTCGATGGCCAGCGATTCACCGTAAGCCGCTCACTCCCCCGAGGCCAAGAACGATGCGGAGGTGCTGTTGTTCCAGGCGGGGGAGAGGCTCAGGCGGTGCCAGAAGGCGAAACCCCCGTCGCCGAACACCGAGGGGAATCAATCCCCATGGAGACTGGTGGGGAGGGACATTTTCAGTTTGGCACTCAACCAGACTCAATTCCAGAGACCGATACGGTTCCGGAATCCGGCATCCAACCTCCTTCGAAAGAAGGCAGATGCCTATTCCGCCGGTGACCCCTGTCCAACCAAGGGCACCAGATAATCTGCTGGAGGCACTGCGAGGCGCTTCCATTGTGGATGAGCACCGTGTCCTTATGGGCACGGTAATTGAAAGGGTTTAGTCCGCCAAGAGCGGACTAACCAAAGCCTGCAGCAGCCTGCTGACAGGTTTTGAGGTAAGCGACGCGGAAAAGAGAAAATCCCAATGTAGATAGTAGCCCCTGAGACACTGTCCGGTGTTCGAAAAGAAAAAGCCGGACAGAGGATCAATCTCCTATTGCGGGAAACTAACTAATTTTTTCTAAAATTTAAAAATAGGCGTCGCTGTTGGCTGCAGCCTCGCATACTGCCGAAGTCTCCGGACTGAAGCAGAAACTAGCGGAGGCCGAGGAAGAGCTAGGCCAGGTGAAGAGGCAGCTCCAGGAAAAACAAGGTAAGTAATAACCTGGTATGTATTCGAAAAAAGGAAAATGATATGTAATGACAGAAATGCCATGACGTGTATAGAGGCGACGACCGATGTCGAGGCCCTGAAACAGGCCCTGGTTGAAGCCGAAGGGAAGGCTGTCAAGGAGCAGACCGCTCGGAAGAAGCTCAAGGCTCGGGTCAACGAGGTCCAATAGGAGCTTGAGGACACGGTGAAGAAGTGTGAGGCCTTGGAGCACGATGTGTCGGTTTAAGAGACCGAACTCGCCAAGGCTCGCTAGAGTGCGGAGGCAGCCTGAAATGAAGCCCAAGGCACCCTCCAGGAGATCTAGGAGGCCAAGAAGATCATGGCGGGTAAGGCATTCAATATGCAAAGCAAGAATGTGAAGATGAAATATCGTTTACTAACCCGGATTCGGAGTTCTCCAGGGGCTTTTACTAATCTGCCATGCAGTGTGGCTGACGCCGCAGAATTCTTCCGAGCCGAAGAAGAGAGCTCTGTAGAGAAGCTATTCTGGTCGCAATATCTTGTGCCAGAACATCCGGTGTCCTTCAGCGATCAGCTAAAACAGCTGCTCGAGCTGCATAGGGCGGCCGAACTGGCCATGAAGGATTTGATAATCCGGTTGTGGCCAGCCGAAGCTATACCTGGCAGTTAATTCGGCCTCATGAAGTGACTAGTGGATGCCTGTCCTCGGCTGGACGTCGTCAAGCGGTCCGTCTGCATCGAGGGCGCATGTCTGGCCTTCTCCTATTGCAAGTTCTGGTGGGCGAAGCTTGACACTGTCAAATTAGCGACCGAGGAGCCGCCGAAAGGCAAGGAGCACCGCACACCCGAGCGATACTTCGGCGATGTCTTGGAGGCGTCCCGCATTGTTGTGGATCATTGTGCGAAAGACACTATCTTCGAATGAATGTATTCGAGCTCCCTCTACCTTGTATGATAAAACAAAGTGATTGTGCAATATAATTGTTGTTATGTTTTTAAATTTTTACTTCCTGTGCGACCGTGTTGTATGAAATCTGAGGGTTAACCAGTCATCGGATTCTGCCCCCATGTAGGTAGTACGGGGGTGTTCGGGATGTAATCTAAACAATCTTGATCCAATTAGATGGTCCTTGAAGGAGTTGTTTAGCGCAACGAAACAAGCAACCAGACTGTGCAGTTGTAACACCCTCACTTAGCCATAGGAGTTCGTCAATAAAAACATGGGCGCAGCCCCTAGTATCCGAACTAGAGTGCTATGAGCGTCTAATCGGGAAGTACCAATCCTTCACGTATTGTGGAAGAAATCTCCAACGATTTGTAACCTCCGAACAGCTGACCGGCTCTCGTCGCATCATGACAGTCAGTTTTCGGCTTTCTCTACTGAGGTGATCCTTTGGATAAACCAAGGCATAATCGCAGTAGTTCTCCCTTTACTACCTTAGCCGATATAGAGGGAGGTAAGGTAGCAAGCACAGGAGCCGGGCAACCCAACTATTGACCAAAGTCATGATTCGGAGCCAATGCATATAATGCTAAATTCGGGGTGCCGAACTATACTTACAAAAAGTGTTCGGACTTTTGTTGCCGTAAGGTGCTATGAATCCCCAGGCAAACATCAAACGTACCGAAGTGTACATGTGCTACCTGATAGGGTTATCCAAAGGGGAGCTGAAAAAGAGGAAGAAAACAGGAAAGGTACAAAGGTAAAAAGCTGGGGTCCTAAAGCTCCAGTCGCAAACTATTCTCATTGTATTTTAATTAGTACGTCAAAGCGCATTGATACAGGTAGTGCGATAAGCAACAGGCTATTTAACATGCCAAAACCAAGGGAGAGCTGCAAATTGGTCCTGAAAAATGGGTAGGGTTATCATTAACAGAATCACCTAAAAAGTCCCCATATGTCTGCGTTTCTCGCCGTCTTGGTGTGTTTATCCTTCAAGAGGACAGATGGCCAGTCCACCAGATGGGGCCTGTGGGATTGAGACCTGCAAAGGAAATAAGTAAAAAGTGAAAGTATGTGTGTATCCGATGTCGGTTGAGCCGTACTATGGACCACAAGCGAGCTATGCCTCCGTCGATGCCCATGGGATTTTGAGTGTAGTTATGTACGCGCGGCACAAATGCCGCCGCCTTATCGGGACTGAGACGGAGGCCGGATTGCTAATCAAGTTCCTGACGAGTCGAGCTCTCCTGCTGCAGAGTAGTTTGGACGCTATTAACGGTGTCTGTGGGCTCGGCAGCCGAATTAAGGTTCTGCTTGAGAAGACCGCTCTATACTTCTGCTGCTAAGGCAGCTGTGTGCTCTTCTGTGCAGAGGGAGCATTCCGTATTTCCATTGACCGTTATGACGCCGCGTGGACCGGGCATTTTGAGCTTGAGGTAATCATAGTGTGGTACTATGTTGAATCGAGTGAACGCAGTTCGTCCGAGCAGTGCGTGATAGCCACTGCGGAAGGGGACGATATCGAAGATTATCTCCTTGCTTCGGAAGTTGTTCGGAGATCCGAAGACAACCTCTAGTGTGATTGAGCCCGTACAGTGGGCTTCTACACCTAGTACTACTCCTTTGAAGGTAGTCCTGGTGGGCTTGATCCGTGATGGGTTAATGCCCATTTTCGCGTTGTATCCTAACAGAGAAGATTGAGGCTGCCACCTCCGTTCAGAAGGACGCGAGTCAGGTGGAACCCATCAATTATTGGGTCTAGGACCAGTGCGGCTAAATCACCGTGACGGATACTGGTCGGATGATCCCGACAATCAAAAGTGATCGAGCATGACGACCATGGATTAAATTTTGGGGCGACTGGCTCTATTGCGTAGACGTCCCTGAGCGCACGCTTGCGCTCCCTCTTGGTATGTGGGTAGCGTATATCATGTTCACCATTTTGACCTGAGGGGGAAACCACTTTTGTCCCCCTGTGTTCAGTTGGCGGGGCTCTTCCTCATCGTCCTCGCTTTGCGATCCTTTTCCCTGTTCTCGGCGTTTAATTTGCTGGCCTGTTTAAAAACCCATCAATCTCTATTTGTATGATTGGGTGGTTTATCCGTGGTGCCATGAATCTGGCATAGACGATCAAGTATGCGGTCCAAGCTAGATGGGCCCAAATTGTTCTTTTGGAATGGCTTCTTCCGTTGACCGGACTTAGAGCCACTGAATCTGACATTGACCGTCGTATCCTCGGTGTTATCACTATTGTTTCGACGCTTGTATCTGTTGCATTGAGACTTGTCTTTGTTATATTTAACTTGAGGGGTGCCAACGTCGCTTGCATTGTTTTTGCTACGGGCCAACCAACTGTCCTCGCCCACACAAAATCGGGTCATGTGTGCCGTGAGGGCCGCCATGGATTTTGGCTTTTCTTGGCCGAGGTGGCGAGCGAGCCATTCGCTGCGGATGCTGTGTTTGAAGGCTGCTAGGGCTTCGTTGTCTGGACAATCGACAATTTGGTTCTTTTTAGTTAAGAACCTAGTCCAGAATTTCCTGGCGGACTCTCCAGGTTGTTCAACTATGTGGCTTAAGTCATCGGCGTCTAGTGGCCGGACATATGTACGTTGGAAGTTGTCGAGGAAGGCCTCTTCAAAGTCTTCCTAGCTGCCGATAGAATTTTCAGGCAGGCTGTTTAACCAGTGCTGAGCTGGCCCCTTGAGCTTTAAAGGGAGGTATTTGATGGCATGGAGGTCATCGCCGCGGGCCATATGAATGTGGAGAATGAAGTCTTCGATCCAAACCACGGGGTCCGTGGTTCCATCGTATGATTCTATATTCACGGGTTTGAACCCTTCCGGGAATTCATGATCCATGACCCCATCAGTGAAGCAATGAGGGTGTGCAGCGCCTCTATATCGGGTCGTATCACGATGTAGCTCTGATGGAGTCCGTCTGCGGTTTTCAGCCCGCGCATGACTAAGTTTGTCACGTCCGAATAGGTGGCCGTCGTAGCGTGTCGAGGCACGCCCTCGATATCCGTAGATTGATCTGGTATGTCCTGCTTTATTGATCAGGTTTTGCCGGAGGTCATATGTATGGTCGTGGGCTAATTTACCCCTACCTGTGCGATGAAGCGGGGCTGGCTAGTGTTCAGCGTGAGTTGCTGTTTTGTCCCGACCACATGGTGGTCGGTCAGCTGCATTGTACGATGGTGGTATGTATTCTGGTGGCTCCTCGTCAAACTGAGGTAGCAATTTGCGCTTTGGGTAACTTTTGGTTGGGCGCTTGAGGCCGTATTCTTCGGCTGCTAGGACATCGGTCCATTTATCATTGAGCATATCTTGATCAGCTTGAAGCTGCTGCTTCTTCTTTTTCAGGCTCCTTGCAGTGGCTATGAGCTAGCGCTTGAAGCGCTCCCGCTCAAGAGGTTCCTCAGGCATGATGAAATCATCGGTGCCGAGGCTCACCTCATCCTCGGAGAGCGGAAGATAACTTCCATCCTCTGAGTCTTCGTGCGTGGCCTGTTTACCAAGGCTAACCTGCCCATCTTCCTGTTCATCTTTTTCATTAGCTGTGTCAACGGGGTCTTCATTGTCTTTGGCACCTTCTGGAGTATTACCTTCTCCTGTGCCGGTGTTGCTGTCTTTACTGTGGCGTGACTTAGAGAGGCGCTGCTAACGCCGGCGCTGGATTGTATTTTGGAAGGTTTATGCTTAGCTGGATCTTCCTTGTCATCGCCGTTGTTCTCCTTTGGTGCATCCACCATGTATACATCGTACGATGAAGTGGCTGTCGGTGTCAAAACCGGCGGATCTCGTGTAGGGGGTCCCAAACTGTGCGTCTAGGCCGGATGGTAACAGGAGGCAAGGGACACGAAGTTTTACCCAGGTTCGGGCCCTCTCGATGGAGGTAAAACCCTACGTCCTCCTTGATTAATATTGATGATATGGGTATTACAAGAGTTAAGAGGGTTAGGGTTACATAAAGTCGGTTAGAATGGTAGGAGATCTGAACATCCGTATCGCCAAGCTTGCCTTCCACGCCAAGGAAAGTCCCTTCCGGACACGGGACGGAGTCTTCAATCTTGTATCTTCATAGTCCAGGAGTCCGGCTGAAGGTATATTTCGGCTATCCGAACACCCCCTAATCCAGGACTCCCTCAGTAGCCCCTGAACCAGGCTTCAACGACGACGGGTCCGGCGCGCAAATTGTCTTCGGCATTGCAAGGCGAGTTCCTCCTCCAAGTACTTCATAGAAGATCTTGAACACAAAGATAATGCCCGGCTCTGCAAAATAAGTTTCCACATGCTGCCATAGAGAGAATAATAATACTAACACAAATCAAATCTGCTGATGTATTCTCTTGTGCGACACGCCACGGCCAAGCCTTTATCTATTTAATTATCCCACCTCAGTGCGTTGTGCGAGGCGGTTTCCTTGGCACGTCTTGTTGAAGCAGAGATCGTGTCCCCTTATTTCGGGATTCTCATCAATACGGGCGTGGGTAACCCAACCGCGCCTTTGATTACGGCGCTTGGAGATAAGCAAGTTTGACCAGGCTGGTGGGACACATAATCGCGTCCCCCCATATAAGGGGATAAGGATCCACCTTTTCACCCATGCCTTCTTCCTCCTCTGCCTATCCATTCTTGCGCACTCGAGCTCCAGCGCCGAAGTCCGCACTACCACCTCGACCTTCTCCAGTCATGTCCGGAGCGGGAGGCAAGTGGATGGTCTCCTCCGTCATGGAGGGACACATAAAAAAGCTGAGGAAGGCTGGATATCTGGCCAGCGACATCGCGCACCGGCTCCCCGAAAAGGGGCAGCTCATCCCCACTCCTAGGCCCCATGAGAGGGTGGTATTTCTCCCCCAATTCTTTCGCGGACTGGGCTTCCCTCTGCATCCATTTGTCCGGGGGCTCATGTTCTACTACGGCCTGGATTTCCATGATCTGGCCCCGAACTTCGTCCTGAACATCTCGGCGTTTATCGTCGTGTGCGAGGCTTTCCTCCGCATCCGCCCCCATTTCAGCCTATGGCTAAAGACTTTCAACGTCAAGCCGAAGGTGGTGCGCGGCAGCCAGGCGGAGTGCGGCGGCGCCATGGTTGGAAAGATGGCCAACGTTTTGTGGCTCGAGGGCTCCTTCGTGGAGACCCTGAAGGGGTGGCAATCATGGTGGTTTTACATCACCGAGCCGCGCGACGCCGAATGGGTCGCACCCCCTGAGTTCCGATCCGGCCCCCCTACGCGGCTCACCTCCTAGAAGGAGACATGCCTATCTTGGGGTAAAAAAGGAGAGCTCACCGGACTCCAAACATGCATCCAAACCCTGGTGGACAAGAAGCTCAAGCTTGTCAACGTAGTCTAGGTTATGCTCATCGGCCTGATCCTCCAGTGTCAACGACGAGCCTTCAAACTTTGGGAGTTCGACCCGGCGCAGCATCAAACTCTTAACAGGCTCTTCGACACGACGTACGAAGACGCATGGAGGATGCTTTTCAAGGGCGCCGAGGCTCCCGCATCCGCCGCCGAGGATCGCGGATTCAGTACTCAGCGCCGCGCTCTGGCGGTAAGCTGTTTTTGTCTTTTTACAAGGTATCAGTTTTTCATAGTTTGACTCTATGCAGGATCTAAGCTCCTTTATATTTGATAGGATTGGGAGGTGACGTCCGGACAGATCGACTTTCCGGCTCCTTTTCCCGAAGGGCCGACGGACGCCCACTTGGAGAAGCTGCTGGCTCCGGCACCCTAGGTGGTGCCGGAGAAGAAGGCCATGAAGAAGGCCGCGGGGACTCGAAGGAGTGCCCGGCGCCAGGAGGTGTTGGATTCATCATCCGGCGGCTCCAAGGCGCATTCCTCCCGTGAAGACAAAGAGGAAGAAGAAGAAGAGACCTCTCCCCCTCCAGCGGGAGGAGAGAAGAAAAGGAAGGCCGCCCTCTCTGAGGAGGCCGGAGGGTCCAAGAAAGGAAAAACCCATCCTCCGGACTACTCCCCCGACGCCGACGACGGCGGAGAGGAGTGGCAGCCCAGGGCCAAGCCCCTGGCGAGATCATAAGTATCTGGATACCGGAGTAATTCATAGTATTCGTTTTTTGCACAGCTTTCCCTTATGTCGAATATGTTTATGCAGCCCACCCAAAGACCGGCTCAACGCCTCGTCGAGCGGCTCACTGGACTCGTCGGATGTGAATTCGCTTCCGACGACTTCATCCCCCTGCCCAACGGACGACACTGAAGTGTTGTCCCAACAGGTTCCAAGCCGGGAGGAGGTGGTCCTGGAGGCGCCGCAAGGCGACCTCCCGGACTCCAGGAGTAAAGGGGATGAGACCCCCCAGGGCTCCAAGTCCGGCTCAAGGCCGGACGCCACTCCGGAACCTTCAAAGGTTCCAGAGTCCGGCGGGAGACCTCCTTCCAAGAGGAGCAAGCCACCGTGCCGGTGACCCCCGTCCAACCGGGGCCGCCGGATAATCTGTTGGAGGTGCTCGAAGGTTCCTCCATCGACGAGGGACACCGCACTATTATGAGTGCGGTGGTCCAGAAGGTTCAGTCCGCCAAGAGCGGACTGACTGAAGCTTGTACTAGCCTTTTAACAGGCTTTGAGGTAAGTAAAGAATGTTTAAATAATATTACCGCATAGACAGTACCCCCTGATGCTCTGTTGGGCGTTCGGGAAGAAAAGCCGAATAGAGGATCAAAGAATTCACAGGAGTCTAACAAAAGGAGTCAATATGCGTATGCAGGCTTCTCTGCTAGTGTCCGCCGCACTGACTGCGGAAGTGGACGTGCTGAAGCAGAGCCTCGAGAAGTCCGAGCAGGAGCTCGGGCGTGCCAAGAAGCAGCTCGAGGAGAAGGAAGGTAAGAAATACCCTGTTTGAATATGTATATAAAAAAGGTGCAATTGCAAAAAATGACGGGATTGACATGGCTATTGTAGGGGCCACGTCTGAGGTGGCGACCCTTAAGCAAGCGCTGCTTGAGGCCGAGAAGAGTGCGTCCGCGGAGCGCACCGAGCGGGAGAGGTATGAGGCTGAGGTTGGCAAGGTGCGGCAAGAGCTCCAGGTTCTCATGAAGAAACATGAGAGTTTGGAGCTTGACTCGAAGACGCGAGCGTCCGAGCTTGCGGCAGCTATAGAAAATGCCAAGTCTGCCAAGACCGAGTCCCAGAAGACCCTCCAGGAGTTGGATGAGGTGAAGAAGATAGCGGCGGTTAAGGCATTGTTTATGCAAAGTAAACATATAAACGTGAGTTACTTGATACTTACCCGAATCCAGAGCTCTCCAGGGGCATTTGCAGATCTTCCTCAGAGTGTATCCGATGCCGCCGCATTCTATCGAGCCGAGGAGGGAAGCTCGACGGAGAAGGTGTTCTGGTCTCAGTATGCTGAGGCCGGACACCCCGTGCCCCTGAGTGACCAGCTGAAGCAACTGGTCGAGCTCCACAAGGCAGCCGAACAGGCCATGAAGGGCCTCCTAGTTCGGTTGTGGCCTGGAGAGGCCCTGCCTGGGAGCTATTTCGGGCTGGTGCGGCGGCTGGTGGAGGCCTGTCCAAGGTTCGAGGTTATCAAGCGCTCTGTCTGCATCGAAGGTGCCTGTAGGGCCCTTGCCCGTGCTAAGGTGCACTGGGACAAGCTGGATGCTAAGAAGCTTGTGACGGACGGGCCACCACCGGGGAAAGAGCATCGCAAGCCCGAAAATTACTATAAGGATGTTCTGAAGGGTGCCCGCCTTGTGGCGGATGAATGCACTAGGGATGTAATTTTTGAGTAAAACTCGCTCGTTTTTGTCCTGTGCGCTGGAAACTGTTCATATGCGCTTAGCAATGCTGTTTGGATTTAAAATATTACCTTCTGTGCGGCTGTTTATCAATTCTGAGAGATGGCGAGTCATCGGCTTCTTCCCCCATGCCGCTAGTGCTGGGGTGTTCGGGGATAAACCTGAGCACTCTTTTTCCCATGTTTGGGTCCTTCGAGGGAGGCGCTCAGCCTAGCGAACGAGGCAATCGGACTATAACGCATGAACACTCTCACTTAGCCATAGAATTCTATAATTTTAAATTTCGGCGAAGCCCCTAGTATTCAGAAGACCGATTTCGGGGCGCTATCCATGCCTTGGCCGGACAGAGCCGACTCCTCGCCCGAAGCGGCATAAGTCTTTAGGGACTCGGAAAAACCTCTCGAACAGCGACCAACTCTCGCTTCATCATGACAGTCAGTTTTAGCTTTCTCCACTGAGGTGCTCGGCCTGGCTCAACTGGGGCACAATCGCAGTGGTTCTCCTAGTGCTACCTTAGCCGATATAGTAGAACGTAAGGCACCAAAACATAGGAGCCGGGCAAACCCAACTATTGACCCAAGACATGATTCGGAGCCAATGCATATAATGCTATAAGTTCGGGGTGCCGCACTTGTGAAAGTGTTCGGACTTCTCACACCATATTGAGGGGTACTGAAGCCCCTGGCGTATTTTGGCCGTACCAGATTGTACGGGTGCAACATGTCGTTAAGGAACAATTATTTATAAAAAGGTAATGCAAAAATAGACAATAGCTATGCATTGTTTATTAAAAATAGCTGCGATCAAAGCAGAACGATACAAGTAATGCGATAAACGAAAAGTTGGACTATTGAACATGTCTGCTCCAGGGGCAAGTTGTGGAATAGTATGCGAAACAGGTATACTGCTCGTGATAGAGACCACCTGGGATTTCCGTGATGCGGCATGGCTTGTCTGCTTCCCTGGTTCTTGCATCGTTTGTGCGGCAATTGAACTGCCGAACCGGCCTTCCGAAGATTAGGGTCCTAGAAGTAAGAGAAAAGTAAAAAAATCGGCAGCCCCCGGTGCGGTTTAAGCCGTGTTTTGGGCGTGCCGTGATGGTGCCCCTCCCCCTATGCCCATGGTATTTCTAGAGCGTAGTTATGTACGCGAAGTACTGCCATCGCCTTTTTGCGGGGGTTGGGGTTGCATTGCTACACCTGCTCGGAATGTGCCAGGCGGTCTTGTTGTACGTTACTCCGGGCACGCTTGACGGTGTCCGGACGTTTAATGGCCGGACTGGAGAACTGCCTGGAGAGGCTGCTTTGTACTTCCGCTGCAAGGGCCGCCGTGTGCTCCTCCGTTCGGAGGGAGCGTTCGGTGTTTCCATTGACCGTAATTACTCCTCGAGGGCCTAGCATCTTGAGCTTAAGGTATGCGTAGTGCGGGACTACATTGAACTTGG
Source organism: Triticum urartu (assembly GCF_056163025.1). Classification (NCBI taxonomy): domain Eukaryota; kingdom Viridiplantae; phylum Streptophyta; class Magnoliopsida; order Poales; family Poaceae; genus Triticum; species Triticum urartu. Next base: position 376,799,318 of record NC_141874.1, read on the forward strand.
CAAATGCGGTTCGCCCGAGCAGTGCATGGTAACCACTGCGGAACGGGACTATGTCGAAGATTAACTCCTCGCTTCGGAAATTATCCGAAGATCCGAAGACCACTTCAAGTGTGACTGAGCCTGTACAGCTGGCCTCTACACCTGGTATTACGCCTTTAAAGGTCGTTTTGGTGGGCTTAATCCTCGAGGGATCTATGCCCATTTTCTGCACTGTATCCTGGTAAAGCAGGTTCAGGCTACTGCCGCCGTCCATGAGGACTCTAGTGAGATGAAATCCGTCAATAATTGGGTCGAGAACCAATGCGGCGAATCCGCCATGACGGATGCTAGTGGGATGGTCACTTCGATCAAAGGTGATCGGGCAGGAGGACCATGGGTTGAACTTTGGGGCAACTGGCACTACCGCGTATACGTCACTTAACGCGCGCTTCCGCTCCCTTTTGGGGACGTGGGTGGCGTATATCATGTTCACCATCCGCACTTGTGGGGGAAAACCCTTCTGTCCATTGTTGTTTGGCGGCCGGGGCTCCTCGTCGTCATCGCTATGCAACCCCTTGTCTTCATTGTCGGCGCTTAACCTGCCTGCCTGCTTGAACACCCAACAGTCCCTGTTGGTGTGATTAGCTGGCTTGTCGGGGGTGCCATGTATTTGGCACAAGCGGTCGAGTATTCGGTCCAAGCTGGACGGCCCCCTGGGATTCCTTTTGAATGACTTTTTCCGCTGACCGGATTTGGAGCCTCTGAATCCGGCATTAACTGCCATATCCTTAGCATTGTCACCGTTGATGCGGCGCTTTTGCTGGTTGCGACGCGACCTGCCACTAATGTCCTTGGTGTCCGAACGACCAGGGTTCTTGGTCATATTGTTGCTATGAGCAAGCCAGCTGTCTTCTCCCACGCAAAAGTGGGTCACGAGTGCCGTGAGTGCTTCCATAGATTTCGGCTTCTCCTGTCCTAGGTGCCGAGCAAGCCACTCGTCACGGATATTATGCTTGAAGGCTGCTAAGGCCTCTGCGTCTGGACAGTCGAGTATTTGAGTTTTCTTTGTTAGGAACCGTGTCCAGAATTGCCTGGCCGATTCATCTAGCTGCTGAATTACGTGGCTTAGCTCGTCAGCGTCTGGGGGTCGCACATAAGTGCCCTGGAAATTGTCGAGGAATGTGGCTTCCAGGTCCTCCCAACAGCTGATTGACCCTGTTGGCAGGCTGTTAAGCCACTGCCGGGCTGGTCCTTTAAGCTTGTGTGGGAGGTATTTGATGGCGTGGAAATCATCACCGCGGGCCATGTGGATATGAAGGAGATAATCCTCGATCCATACCATGGGATCTGTTGAGCCATCATATGATTCGATGTTTACGGGTTTGAAATCCTCGGGGATTTGATGATCCATTATTTCGTCTGTGAAGCACAATGGGTGTGCGGCGCCTCTGTACTGGGCGATATCATCATGTAGGTCCAATGAGCTTTGTCTACTGTGTTCGGCCCTGCCGAATTTGTGGTCGGCATGACGGTTACTGTCTCGAGCCGTGGGGCGCCCACGCGATCCAGAGATCGATCTTGTTTGCCTTGCCTTGTCCTCCAACATGTCTTGTAAGTCTGGCGCATATTCCCGTGCCTTGCTACGGGGTGCGGCTTGGGTGGAGGGCCATGAGGCCTCTCTGTCGCGGCCACGAGGTGGCCTATCGGCCGCGTCGAGTGCTTCCTCCTCTAATCGGGGTAGCAACCTGCGCTTTGGGTAGCACTTGGAGGGGCGTTCGGGTTTATGCTCTTCGGTCGCAAGGACTTCAGTCCATCTATCGACTAGCCGATCTTGATCAGCTTTAAGTTGTTGCTGTTTTTTCTTGAGGCTTCTTGCCGTGGCCATAAGCCTGCGTTGAAAACGCTCTTGTTCGACGGGATCCTCTAGCACGGCGAATTCGTCGTCGTCGAGGCTTGCCTCGTCTTCAGAGGGAGGCATACAATTATCATCCTCGACCTCTCTGTCGGTCCCTCTCTCATGAGGGCTGGTTTCTCCATCCTCCTGTGCTAAATCTTGCTCGGGGGGATGTTCTTCGGCGCTTTCCGGGGTATTATTATCTCCCGTGCTGGAATCGCCGTTTTTCTGTTGGCGGGATTTTGAGCGGCGCCGCTGACGCCGGCGCTTTTGCTGTTTCTTGGAGGGGTCATCCTCCACTGTTCCATCGCCCTCTCCCTCTTTCGAGGTGTCCACCATATATATGTCATATGACGAGGTGGCTTTCCAGGGCCTAGTAGGCGCTGGTTCTTCATCATCTCCTTCATCGGTGTCCATACCGCCGATGTCTCTGAAGTCGAAGTCGAGCATGTGGGTTAAGTCGTCGACAGTGGCTACAAAGTGGATGGTGGGTGGGTTTTGAATTTCTTCATTGTCCGTACCCCAACCTTGCTGACCGTAGTCCGGCTAGGGCTCTCCTGACAAAGAGAGAGAGACTTCAGTGATTTCAGGATATCGCTGAAAGGCGAGTGCTGAAAGACGTCCGCGGCCATGAACTCCATGATCGGCGCCCAATCGGATTCGCTCGGCAGGGGCGCGGAGGGTTCGGAGTCCGGAGAATAATCCGGCTCCATGGAGTCACCAGTCTTGCAGAGTACGGGGCTGGTGTTCGGCTCAACCGCCGTTGGGATCGCAGCCCCCGAGGTGGCGTCCAACTGCCCATCCTCGATCGGCGCGGTCGGCTCTGAACTAGGGGTCGGAGCCGATGCGGGTGCAGCCTCCAGGGCACTCTTCGGCGGCAGAGCTAGATCATGGTCGTCATGACAGTGCGGCGCGCTCGACAGTGGTTCGGATCGTCGAAGATCAAGTCCCCGCGGATGTCGGCCGTGTAGTTTAAACTTCCGAATCTGACCTGACAACCAGGGGCGTAGCTTTCGATCTGCTCTAGATGGCCAAGTGAATCGGCCCGCAGTGCGAAGTCGCCAAAGACGAAGATTTGTCCGGGGAGGAAAGTCTCACCCTGGACTACATCGCCATTGATGATCGTAGGAGCCATCGGGCCTGACGGCGATGACACAGAGGAACTCTCAATGAAAGCACCAATGTCGGTGTCAAAACCGGCAGATCTCGGGTAGGGTGTCCCGAACTGTGCGTCTAGGGCGGATGGTAACAGGAGGCAAGGGACACGAAGTTTTACCCAGGTTCGGGCCCTCTCGATGGAGGTAAAACCCTACGTCCTGCTTGATTAATATTGATGATATGGGTATTACAAGAGTTGATCTACCACGAGATCAGAGAGGCTAAACCCTAGAAGCTAGCCTATGGTATGATTGTTGATGTGTATGTCGTCCTACGCACTAAAACCCTCCGGTTTATATAGACACCGGAGAGGGTTAGGGTTACATAAAGTCGGTTACAATGGTAGGAGATCTGAACATCTGTATCGCCAAGCTTGCCTTCCATGCCAAGGAAAGTCCTTTCCGGACACGGGACGGAGTCTTCTATCTTGTATCTTCATAGTCCAGGAGTCCGGCTGAAGGTATAGTTCGGCTATTCGAACACCCCCTAATCCAGGACTCCCTCAGTGGCCGTCCAGCGTCCGGTGAACGGTGCATTCTGGGCCTCTTCTTCTCTGGCATCGTCGTCCATACCGTCGATGTCCTCGGAGTCGTAATCAAGTGTGTCGGTTAAATCCTCGACCGTGGCTATGAAGTGGGTGGTGGGTGGGGGGGGGCAAAATTCGTCATCGTCGGACCCTAGTTCGAATCGGATATAGTTCGGCTGTGAGTCCTTCGCCAAGGAAAGATTCTTTAACGAGTTTAGCATGTCGCCCAAAGGCAAGTGCTAAAACATGTCTGCGGCGCTGAATTCAAAGATCGAAAACGATCAAGTTCAGCGTCCGCGAGCTCACATGATTCGGAACTTACGGCCAGAGACGAGTCCGGAGTTCCGGTGGCACATGTATCGTGTAAGATCAAGTCTATGTGCGGCACTAACGCCGGGGAATCAAGTCTCAATGAAAGCACCAATGTCGGTGTCAAAACCGGCAGATCTCGGGTAGGGGGTCCTGAACTATGCGTCTAAGGTCGATGGTAATAGGAGATAGGGGACAGAATGTTTTACCCAGGTTTGGACCCTCTCTATGGAGGTAATACCTTACGTCCTGCTTGATTGATCTTGATGAATATGAGTATTACAAGAGTTGATCTACCACGAGATCAAAATGACTAAACCCTAGAGGTCTAGCTTGTATGGCTATGATAATGTATGTCCTTCGGACTAAGTCCTCCGGTTTATATAGACACCGGGAGGATCTAGGGTTACACAAGGTCGGCTACAAACAAAGGAATCTACATATTTAGTCGCCAAGCTTGCCTTCCATGCCAAGGAGAGTCCAATCCGGACATGGGTGTAGTCTTCGGTCTTTGTACCTTCACAGCCCATCAGTCCGGCGCATGGCTAACAGGCCGGACGCCCGAGGACCCCTTAGTCCGGGACTCCCTCACCCGGCCTGTGACTCTATGTATGTATAACCTTCCTCCTTGGTTGTGCATGAAGCGGAAGTTCATTATGATGCCAGTGCTCATCCAAGGCCCTAAGCAACCCGGCAACAACATTGATGTGTACCTAAGGCCATTAGTTGAAGAACTCTTATAGATGTGGAATGGAACAAGTGTACGTGCGTGGGATGAGCACATGGGGGAAGAATTTGACCTAAAGGCGTTGCTGTTCGTGACCACCAATGATTGGCCTGCTCTCAGTAACCTTTCAGGACATACAAACAACGGATAGCGCGCATGCACGCACTTCTTGGATGATACCGACAGTATATATTTGGGTAATTGTAGGAAGAATGTGTACCTGGGACATCGTCGATTTCTTCCGAGCAGGCATCCCGTAAGAAAGAAAGGCAAACATTTAAAAGGTGAGGCGGATCAGTGGACGAAGCATCGCCACCGTACTAGTGCTGATGTACATGATATGGTCAAGGATTTGAAGGTAGTCTTTTGAATGGGTCCTGCGGACAACCTATTCCGAATGATGCTGACAGACGCGCACCCATGTGGAAGAAGAAATCTATATTTTGGGACCTTCCATATTGGAAAGACCTAGAGGTCCACTTCGTAATCGACGTGATGCACGTGACGAAGAATCTTTGCATGACCCTGCTTGGCTTCTTGGGTGTGTATGGGAAGACAAAAGATACACCAGAGGCACGGGAGGAGCAGCAACGTATGCACGGAAAAGACGACATACATCAGGGTCATGCCAGCTACGCTCTTACCAAAGAAGAGAAGGAAATGTTCTTTGAATGCCTGCTCAGTATGAAGGTATCGTCTGGCTTCTCGTCGAATATAAAGGGAATAATAAATATGTTGGAGAAAAAGTTCCAGAACCTAAAGTCTCATGACGGTCACGTGATTATGATGCAACTTCTTCCGGTTGCATTGATGGGGCTTCTACCGGAAAATGTTCGATTAGCCATTGTGAAGCTATGTGCATTCCTCAATGCAATCTCTCAGAAGGTAATCAATCCAGAAATCATACCATGGTTAGAGAATGATTTGGTGCAATGTCTTGTCAGTTTCGAGTTGGTGTTCCCACCATCCTTCTTCAACATCATGACGCATGTCCTAGTTCACCTATGCGAAGAGATAAACGTTCTTGGTCATGTATTTCTACACAATATGTTCCCCTTTGAGAGGTTCATGGGAGTCTTAAAGAAATATGTTCATAACCGTGCTAGGCCACAAGGAAGCATCTCCAAGGTCCATAAAAATGAGGAGGTCACTGAGTTTTGTATTCACTTTATTCCTGACCTTAAGCCGATTGGTGTTCCTAAATCGCGGCATAAGGGCAGATTGGATGGAAAAGGCATGCTAGGAGGGGATTAAATAATATGTATGGACGGACATTCTCTCACTCAAGCACACTACACAGTTCTACAAAATTCCGCCTTGGTGGTTCCGTATATGGACAAACACAAGAATTTTCTACGCTCCAAACACCCGGAGTAGTTTGACGACTGGATTACACGTGAACAAACGGGGACTTTCGGCAGCTGGTTGCAGACACGTGCCATGCATGACTCCGCTATTGAAGATGACATGTACTTGCTGTCCCACTTACCATCTTCGAATGTAATGACTTTCAAAGGGTACGAGATAAATGGGAATACATTTTACATGATCGCCCAATATAAGAAGAGCACCAACCAAAACAATGGTGTCCGCTTTGATGCAGCAACCAAGGCGGGAAAGGAAACATATTATGGTTACATAGAGGACATATGGGAACTTGACTATGGACGTGGTTTGAAGGTCCCTTTGTTTCGGTGCAAATGGGTGAATATGACATGAGGCGGGGTAACGGAAGACCCGCAGTACGAAATGACAACAGTGGATCTCAACAATCTTGCGTATGCAGACGAACCATTTGTCTTAGGCAATGATGTGGCACATATGTTCTATGTGAAGGACATGTCCACCAAGCCGAGAAAAATAAAAGATAAGGTAGCGAATGCATCATACGATGAGCCAAAGCGCCTTATAGTTCTTTCTGGGAAAAGAAACATCGTGGGAGTGGATGACAAGACAGACATGTCAGGGGATTATGAAAAGTTTCATGAAATTGCTCCATTCACAATGAATATTGACACGAGCATCCAGTTAAATGATGAAGATTGTCCATGGTTACGGCGCACAGAGACACACGCGAAGAAAAAGTTTCACACGGCCCCAAGATCCCACTCTGGGATGTGATTGGCTTCTCACTGTCATCACTTTCCTCTGTAGTGAGTTTCCGGACTTATATATCTGGAAAGTCCCGCTTCGAACAAAACAGAGGGAATCTTTGTAATAGTTAATGTACTTATGTGTTTTGGCATTTGAAACGCGAAGAAATTTTATGTGCAAAAAAATTCTTTCATGCATTTACTGATTTTTTCAGCTAAATGACCCTCAAATTGAAAAACACTTCAAATGAATTCTGAAAAGGTTGAAAGTTGGCATGGTATCATAATTTAACCCACATGGCATGTGCAAAAAAGTAGAGAGGGTTACGCCAAAAACTGGATGCACCTCGTGTACAAAATGGACAATCTCTTTCAAGTATCAAGGTTTCGGACAAAAACTCATCTGTTACAAAGGCATTTCATTTTTTAAAATAACCTAAGTATTACCAAATTGAATATAATGATAAAACACACTAATATTAAACATAAGAAAAAAGAATCACTAAAAAATCTATTTTTAAGGTTAAGTTATTCACAAACTAGTGATCCACACAAATTTCAAATAATTCAAATTTAAACTATTCAAATTTGAAAACTACCAGCACTAACAGATAGTTTGTAATTTTTTGTACCTAAAGAAAAAATATTCACAAAGAAACTCTAAATACAACAAAAAACAACTCAAAAATAAATTAAAGAAAATAAATAAAGCAGAAAAGAAAAATAAGAAGAAAAAACTAAATAAAAAGACCGCCTACTGGGCCACATCGGCCTACATACGACTAGAAACCCAACCTCTGTTGGGCCAGGATGCAGGGCCGCTAGCCCAGTAGGCTCAACAGGGCATCGTAGAAGAGGTAGGCCCAGAAGGCCTACTTTAGAGAGGAGCTCAAGACAGCAGCGGCGGCGAGGCTTATAAGCAGGTGCGGGCGCCCCCTGGCTAGCGAGGTAGGACTAAACTTCTGCGCCCCTCGCTTGGCAGCGCACCACCTTTAGTACCGGTAATAAAGGGGGGGGGTCTTTAGTACCGGTTGGAGCCACGACCCGGTACTAAAGGGGTGCCGTTCCCGCCGCTTGGCCTGGCCAAATTTGACCTTTAGTAACGGTTGGTGGCTACAACCGGTACTAAAGATCCCTCCTATATAAACAACACTTGCAAAAAATTTCATTCTCGCTCGGTTTCTTCCTTTGTATCTCCAACGCACCGCCTGCCCCGCACAATCGACGCCGTCGCCGCCCCATCGCGCGCCATTGCCGTCGCCGCCCCCGTCTCCGTCGCCGTCCCCGGCCCGTCCCCGTCGCGCCGCCCCCGTCTCCGTCGCCGCCCCCAGCCCGTCCCCGCGTCGCCGCACCCGTCTTCGTCGCCGCCCCCGTCCCGTCCCCGTGTCGCCGTCCCCCGTCTCTGCCCCCGTCGTCTCGCCTCGCCGTCGCCATCGCCCCGCTGTGAGCTCTCCCCCCTCTCCCTCGCCCCCGGCCACCATGGCCGCCCCTCCCTAAGCCCACACACACATGCATGATGAACACACACACACACACATTTTCTTAAGTTAATTAGTATATATGTATTTTTGTATGTTTAATTAGTTTAAATTTTTTAGATTGTTATTTTTTCACTAGTATATATGTATGAATGCATGTTAGATGGATATAATTAGTGTTTAATTAGTATGGATTTTTTGTATATAATGTTGTTTTTCTATTTTTTTAATGGATGTATAGAAGTTGCTTTTTCCGTTTTTACTGTTAGATGCTGAATTAGTGTTTCTGTTGCATATCCTAGTATAGAAAAAAATTGCATATAAAAAAGTTGCACAGGAAAAAGTTAACCATATATATATATATATATTTGTTAGACGAAGGACTAGGAGAAGTTGCATAGGAAAAAGTTGCTCAAAATTTCCTAATAAAATGACATTGCATATATAGGTATTTTTATAAGATTTTGTTATCGACTTCAACGATGCCCAGCCCGCATCCTCGCCGTCGACCCGTTCGCGACGACGTCCTGGTTCAGAGGACCCATGTCCGGGACTGGGCTCCGCTGATACGTCTCCAACGTCTCTATAATTTTTTATTGCTCCATGCTATATTATCTACTATTTTGGACATTATTGGGCTTTATTATCCACTTTTATATTATTTTTGGGACCAACCTATTAACCAGAGGCCCAGCCCAGAATTGTTGTTTTTTTGCCTATTTTAGGGTTTTGAAGAAAAGGAATATCAAACGGAGTCCAAACGGAATGAAACCTTCGGGAACGTGATTTTCTCACCGAACAAGACCCAGGAGACTTGGACCCTACGTCAAGCAAACCAACAGGGAGGCCACGAGGTAGGAGGGCGCGCCTACCCCCCCAGGCGCGCCCTCCACCCTCGTGGGCCCCCTGTTTCTCCACCGACGTACTCCTTCCTCCTATATATACCTACGTACCCCCAAACGATCAGATACGGAGCCAAAACCCTAATTCCACCGCCGTAACTTTCTGTATGCACGAGATCCCATCTTGGGGCCTGTTCCGGAGCTCCGCCGGAGGGGGCATCCATCACAGAGGGCTTCTACATCAACACCATAGCCTCTCCGATGAAGTGTGAGTAGTTTACCTCAGACCTTCGGGTCCATAGTTATTAGCTAGATGGCTTCTTCTCTCTTTTTGGATCTCAATACAAAGTTCTCCCCCTCTCTTGTGGAGATCTATTCGATGTAATCTTGTTTTGCGGCGTGTTTGTTGAGACCGATGAATTGTGGGTTTGTGATCAAGATTATCTATGAACAATATTTGAATCTTCTCTGAATTCTTTTATGTATGATTGGTTATCTTTGCAAGTCTCTTCTAATTATCAGTTTGGTTTGGCCTACTAGATTGATCTTTCTTGCAATGGGAGAAGTGCTTAGCTTTGGGTTCAATCTTGCGGTGTCCTTTCCCAGTAACAGTAGGGGCAGCAAGGCACGTATTGTATTGTTGCCATCGAGGATAACAAGATGTTTTTTTATCATATTGCATGAATTTATCCCTCTACATCGTGTCATCTTGCTTAAGGCATTACTCTGTTTTCATGAACTTAATACTCTAGATGCATGCTGGATAATGGTCGATGAGTGGAGTAATAGTAGTAGATGCAGGCAGGAGTCGGTCTACTTGTCTCGGACGTGATGCCTATATACATGATCATACCTAGATATTCTCATAACTATGCTCAATTCTGTCAATTGCTCAACAGTAATTCATTCACCCACCGTAAAATACTTATGCTCTTGAGAGAAGCCACTAGTGAAACCTATGCCCCTCGGGTCTATCTTCATCATATTAATCTTCCAATACTTAATTATTTCCTTTCCTTTTTACTTGCTTTTATTTTGCTTTGCATCTTTATCATAAAAATACCAAAAATATTATCTTATCATATCTATCAGATCTCACTCTCGTAAGTGACCGTGAAGGGATTGACAACCCCTTATCGCGTTGGTTGCGAGGATCTATTTGTTTTGTGCAGGTACAAGGGACTCGCGTGTGGCCTCCTACTGGATTGATACCTTGGTTCTCAAAAACTGAGGGAAATACTTACGCTACTTTGCTGCAACATCCTTTCCTCTTCAAGGAAATCCAACGCAGTGCTCAAGAGGTAGCATCCGCCGGGCTGGCACTGGGAGGTGCCACCTTCAGGGGCTCGCCGCTTAGTGAGGAACCCGGCCCCGGGTCCCGCCGTCGACCCTGAGCTCCTTTGGTGGCGTTCTCGTGGGCCACGTTCGGTGTAGAGGGAGTCGGCCCCGCCGGAGGTGGTGCGTTGCCGTGTGAGGGAGGAGGACGAGCACGTCCGTCGCTACATGGCTGCTATGGACGCCATGTTCTTCAATACCTGGCAGGTTCTTTGGGAAGATGACCAGAGCTATGATCCTGTGATGGTTCCTTCTCTTTGGGTGTCCACCGCCCATGCCTCAGGAACCGCGAGTGGCCTATATTCTTCTATAGTATTCGATCTTTATTAGCTAGCTAGCTAGTGATGTATTCGATATATAATATTCGAGATGATGTATCAGAGATTATATATATTATTCGAGACGATGTATTCAAGATTATGTACTATGATTCAGTTTTTACTTATTGATTGCATGCATGCATTGTAATTTGAATACTAAATTGTTTTATATTTCTTCTAGATTAGTTAAATAAAAGCTATGGCGGACAATACCAACAGAGAGGGAGAAGAGGTCCTGTTCGAGATCATACGCTCCCCCACGTAGGCCAGATGATCAGAATGAAGATGATGACGGCTCCAAATATCTAAACAATACTGGGGAGGGTCATGATATGATATTCGATCGCGACGACCGAATTGATGAAGTCATGAACTATGATGATGATGATGATGATGATGATGCCAAAAATGATTATGATGATGCCGAAAATGATGATCTTGAAATAACAGAGACCGGTGAGGTATATTTATCTAAGCAGGCATCTAGTGATCATCACATGTTTTTAATGATTTGAAGATATATTAACGAATCGATCTTTCTTCTTTCAGCCCTCCGAATCGAGCAAATCTTCTACAGGGAGCGGGATAGTGCGAGGCCCGGGCAAAAAGTTGAAGGAGGGCATAAAGTACAACATCGATTCCATCAAAGCTAATGGCGAACCTAGCGCGCCTAAGAACATTGCGAACAAGTTCATTCGTCAGTGCGGAGTTCCTGTGAGGGACCAACTCCCGATCTCCATTCAAGAATGGAAAGAGCCAACAAAGAAATGTCCATATCTTACTTGGGTCGACGATAGAGAAAAATCAACACTTTGGGAAAAACTCATGGAACATTTCACCCTACCAGATCATTTCACTGATGCAGATGTGGAGAAAGTCAAGAACGCTGCTCTTAGGAAGATGGCAATTGCATTCAACACCCACAAGAAAAAATATGGATCAAGTACGTCGAAGGAGGAAAGAAGACTCCAGAATTCAAGGGAACACTAGAGAAGCAAAGAGAACACTGGCCCGCTTTCGTGAAATTCAAGGAATCAGAATTATCTAAGGAACGGTCAAGAAAAAACAAGGCCAATGCCGCAAAAAAGGAGCAGTTCCATAGGCTGGGGCCAGGTGGCTACGCGGTGGCAATGCCTAAGTGGGATAACTCTGAGCAAGAGATGCTGGATGCAGAGGTCACTCCAGTTACTAAGAGCTGGCCCCCAGGTGCAGAACTTGGTTCTATGCGCATGGGAGGGCGTTGGACCTGAAAGACAGGACATGTTTCGAAGAAGGCAAGTCTTAAAGGAGCCAAAGATAAGTTACTTCAAGCAATAGAAGATGCTCAAAGGGGGGTATTCACGCCCAACAGAGAGAACGACGAGCTTACGCATGCCCTGGGAAATCCTGAACACTTGGGAAGAACACGAGGCAAGGGCGTTGTTCCGTGGTATGAGGGATTTTCGGAATGGAATGCCGACTACAGAACCCGTGCATGAAGGAAGATGGAGGAGGAGAAGAAGAGGAAGCTGGAGGAGGAGCAGAGGAAGCAGGAAGCAGAACACCTTCAAGGCCTAGAATCAACGCACGTGGACTTGGCACTCAAATTCTAGCGGCAGCAGCAGCAGATCGACTCACTTAGCCAGCAAAGGGTGTCTCAGCAGCGGCAACAGCTAGCGAATGATCCAGCATTGGATAGCACCATCCCATCCATGCCGAGAAGCGGCATGGGTTCCCCCCCGGGCGACGCACTGCTAGATAGATACCGTGTGGATGACATCGTGGAGAACACTAACTGTGAGCTACACTTCAAAATGAAGAACATATCCATGAAGGTGGCGGACTCCATTGCTTATACAAATTCCCCCGAAGCAACCTTCCATTGCAAACTGATTCCAGCTGGCTATGCTCGTGTCCAGGTTGATGAAGTGGTGGACCAATATTCGGGGCTAGAGCGTGAAATTCCTGGAGGTGACGAGGAGCACACACTAGGAGAGGCCAAACATCGTATCATCCTATGGAGAAATGATTGCATCATCTTTCCAAGGCCACCGACACCGCGTCAGCCGTCTCCTCCTCGAAGCCCGCCACCTCATCAGCAGACTCCCGCTCCTCCAAGTCCACCAACGCGTCAGGCCACTCCCCCTCCTCCAAGTCCGGCACATCATTAGGCCACTCCTCCTGCTTCAAGTCCAGCACAGCGTCAGGGCACTCCTCCTGCTTCAAGTCCGACACCGCGTTAGGCCACTCCTCCTGCTTCAAGCCCGGCACAGCGTCAGGCCACTCCTCCTGCTCCAACTCAGCCACGTCAGCCGTCTCCGCTGCCTCAGCAATCGTGGAACAGAGCCGCCGCATCTATGGTGCGTAACGGTACAAGTCGAGGTAGTACATGAGGTACAGGTGGAGGCAAGCGATTTCAATATGGTCTAAGCCTCACTCCTGTTCCTCTGAGTCCTTACGACATGACCGAGGAGCAAAACACAGCCATAGTGAAGGCCTAAGTGGACACCCATTTTGGACTGAAACCAGCACCACCGCCAAGGGAGATAGTGCTTGAGGAAAAGATTGACCACTTTATTCGTATGGCTAGACCACCAGCTCCCAAGCCTGTTGACTCAGACTATGAGCGCCAAATCAGGAAGGCATATCGAGCATGACTACAGCAGGAGTCGAGCTCGAGATCGAGCCAAGCAGCTGGCAAAAAATGCGGGAAAACCGTTCCCTAGCTGGGAGAACACGCGGCGCAATCAATCCCCCCGCTTGTTGTGTCAACAGATGAGAGTACCGGTGCCCCATGTGGACAAACCGTTCCCCAGCTAGGCAAGCAGTTGGTAATAACCGACTAGCATAGAAGCCAGGCTAAAATGCTCGGTATCACTATTGGACAACTCCTCGAGATTGAGCCCATGTCTCCGCTTAGAGAGGAGGACATAAAACAAAAATATGTCCGCGGTGAACCTTTGGTCGAGCCTGAGGAGGTCAAGAAACTCCCAACGAGAATGTATGAATTGCATGATTGGTACATGAAAATTCCCAAGAGTTCCAATCGAGAGTCCCTCATGGTGAATATCAAGGAGGAGCATTACTTCCATGGGCTAGCTATCTCCGTTGAGTATTCAGAACTATTTCAGTTATTCAATCAAGATGCACTCGACAAATCTATCGTCAGTTGCTATTGTCTGTAAGTGATTTCTTTCTGTAATTTAAGTCTCAAGCTAGTTATAGTGCTCATTGAACGATCGTTACCTGTAATTATCCTCACTATATTCTTTTCTGTGGTATTATGCAGGATGAAGATGTATGAAATGACAAAAGCTGGACGCTATGGCATTGGGTTCATTGACCCAAATTCCGTTAATGAAGACACATGGCAATACAAATGGTATCAAAAAGATGTAGAGAATAACATGCTAGAGTTCTTCAAGCGCCTCAATACCAATGAAGATATACTACTTCCTTACAACTTCCTGTGAGTCACACTGTCTTGTACTACAAATTTTGTTTTTGCTTACTAGCTAGCTAGATGTTAATAATTAAGTGTCTAGGGTTTAGGGCAGTTGATTAGTGTTATGCACATACCCGCTTAATTAAGACATGCAAACGTGTGCGCATGCAGATACCACTGGATCTTGTTAATCATTAGAGTTGAAGAAGGAACAATTGAAGTACTGGACTCACTACTTAAAAAAGAAAGTGACTTCACCATCTTGAAGGGGATAGTCGGCAGGTAATTTCAATCATTATTAACAATATCTCGGCCTTTTTAGTTCGTCATTTCCTGATATCAACTATTTAATAACCCCTTTATTCATTTTCTTTGCCGGCGGGCAGGGCTTGGGCGAAGTTCATCAAGGTGACTCCAGGCAAATGGCGAGACAAGCTGTTTTGGTTTTGACCCAAGGTAAGTAATTAAGTAGTACTAGCTAGATACCATATCTTTAATTCTTGTTTCAATACCATTAATTAATTGTCATGCTTGATTAATTATTATCTGGTTAAATTCCATTCTCATAAAGGCCCTGAAGCAGGCGCTGGGGACTGATCTGTGTGCATACTACGTTTGCGAGAACATTCGCATGATGGCATCCGAAAGGAGAAAATCTTATAGACAGCAATGGGTACGTTTGCCAGAACACTATTCACAATTTTTACATGATTATCGATATCTAGTCACACAAATAATACACATGCATGTTGATCTCCTTCTTAACAATTCAAACACGTGCGGGAGCAGCTCCTACCAACGAAGCACATACTAGCAATTCAAGAGGAAATAGCGGGATTTTTGCTCGACCAGGTCATAGATCCCAAAGGAGAATACAATTACCCGCTACCGCCCCCATGAACCACTCCCAATTGTCATCGTGCTCCGAAGTAACCAACGTAACATGTAGGATAAATTGTATATATACCTAATTGTATATATATATATACATGTGTATGTGTGAATAATGGTGGTTGTGAGACATTCGATGATATATATATAGGGCTGGACTATTCTGTTACCAGTAACAAAATAATATTTTGTTACCCCCTGGCCCTATATAGGCGCGACGTGCCTACACAGTAGAATCCCCCCGAGCCAGCCCGACCCAACCCGCCTTCTTCCTCTGGAGGCAGTCATCGTGGGCGAGCAAGCGACGGCGGTAGCCGGAGCGAGGGAGCCCGTGGCACCATGACTGGCCGGCGACGGATCCGTCGCTGCCTCCTGCCTCCTTCCGTCGCCGAATCCATCGACAGGGCCGTGATCCCCTCCTCCTGCCTCCCTCCATCGCCGGATCCATCGACATGGCCGCCCTCCGTCGCCAGATCCATCGACAGGGCCGTTAGCCCCGCCTCCTGCCTCCCTCCACCGCAGGATCCATCGACGGGGCAGTGATCCCCGCCTCCTACCTCCCCCCGTTGCCGGGGCTCCTTCTGTGGGGCAGTGATCCCCGCAAGGTGCTACCTCCCCGGACCTCTTCGCCAGACGTCCACCACAAGCAGGAGCTGCATCAATGGCGCCGCCTCCCAAGAACATGCCAGTACGCCGCCCACGAGAGGAAGAAGAAGTCATTCCACTGGAGGTAATGTCTGCTTCGCACATTTGTGTCTGTCCATCAGTTCATCAGTCTTCCTATGAAGAAGAACCTGATAGTACATTGCAAATGCTTGATCAGTTCATTACACCCCTGCCACTTGATGCACAATTTGGATGTCGAGGTTACTGTCAGTACCTCTAATATGCTAGCTTCAGTTCAAGCCAAAAAACATAAACTTATCCATCAAAATATACTAGGCTTTATATAAGGTTCAGCTACCACTGCAAGTTGTATGATGTTATTTCTAATTGTACATGCCGTGTAGTTGCGTCAGTTTGAACTGATGTATAAACTAGGAGTACTTCTAGTGTAGTTGGATAAGTTATAGATGAACAAAAGAGAAGACATGCATCAGTTATATATATATGCATATCCATACATATCTGAAGTTCAATGTTCAATTTGCAAGCAGTGCACCGAAATGTTTATACATCAGTTATAGGGAAAAAGAGATAAAAACTTTCCATAACAGCTGAAGTTCAATGCTCAGTTTACAAGCAGTGCTAAAAAAAGTACATAAGTACATCGGTGTTGAACATGTACACTCGTCAGTTCGACTGAAAACGAAACCAAATACAAAATAGAGAACAAAGTTTAAATAACGGCCAGCGATGCAAGTTCAACTTGTACATTGCCTTCAGTGCATGACATGTTACCCATAGCATGTATACGAGAAAAATGCAGAAAAGATTAATCCCAAAACTGTTGAATGTCATTGCAGAAGCAAGCAAGGTAGCACACACAACGAGCGTTTGATGAGCCAAGCAGATATGGGGCACCGCCTGGTTGGGTAACACCAGAAATAGCACCTGGATACTTCAACAATACAGGTAGATTTCAAGATACACCGGAATCATCAGAGGCACGGGCAGGGTCTTCTATGCAGCAAACACCAATATCTGGGAATACAAGCTTTGCCGCTGCTGGGTTGCAACAAGGCCAACAATTTCCCCAGCAACAAATGTTTTCCTTCCCTAGCACATGTAGAAAGGCAAGGACAAGGAGCCGTGGATGGGTTGCAACAAGGCTTCCACCAGTCGCTCCGTCAACATCAATCATCCGTGCTACAAAAGTGGTTGCGATGGGAAGACCAGGCCAAAGAGACAGAAATTTTGGCCACTCTAGCAGGTTCCAAAGTACAAGATATGAGCCATATAGACAGGAGCAACCTCACAATGAATCTAAGGGGAGACGGCCGTACAATGAGAGATGGAGATCTTCGTCAACATTGCACCCTCCAAGAGATGCATTGCTGCATGTGCCAAGGGTGACACCACCCGCTCCCATACACAGGGTGAACAGCAAACACCGGAGGTAGCACAGAGCTATACACATGTAAGTATCCATATAGAAAAAAACAAGCACAGTCCATACCATGGTACTCTGACCACCCCATCTAACATTTTTCATAACTAAGTTTTTGTTTGCTCACTGTTGCGTGCAGCCACCTAACATTGAAGCTTACGTTCTACCAAGGCTAGAGATGCGCTTTGAAACATTCGAAGAAGCAAAGAACTTCTACAACGTCTAAGCGAAGCATGCGGGTTTTGCTGTCAGGGAAGGCCCCAAGTTTAAGACCAGAGCCTACCTTTATTGCACGTGCTATGGAGTCTATGAATCGAAGGTGTCTGAAGCAAATAGACAGCGGAACAAGACGACAACCAGGACTAACTGCGGGGCTAAAATGAGGCTAAAGAAGGAAAAGGATGGAACATTTGTCATAAAAGAGATAGTCTGGGAACACAACCATAGACTATAGCTCACCCTCGAAATGCTTGCCTTCTTGCACTCCCACAAAAACTTTGACAAAACAATCATGGAGTACATCAAGTACCTGCAGTTCAAAGGCATTGAACACGCGCAAATCATGAGCATATGGGGCGGTGATGACCCTAGTAGCTACTTCCTCGAAATGAATGCCAAAGACCTGATTAACCTGTAAGTAGAAACTTGTTCTCCTCCCATAAACCCCCTTCATATTTTTTCTTCTGTCAGTACAAACATATTACGCAACGCATGACCCGACGCCAGTTCAACATGCATTTTTGAATGAACTTTTAATATGCAGGAAAGCAAAGAATGCAAGGATGGATGATGTGGACGATGTCCTAAAGACTGTCAATTTCTTTAGGTTGATGAAAGCTATAAACAGTGAATTCTTCTGTGACATGCAACTCGATGAGTCCGACAAAGTTAACAACATATTCTGGGCGAACGCAAGCTGCCGAGGGGCATATCAGGACTTTGGTGACTGCGTAACATTTGATACCACATATAAGACCAACAAGTACCATATGCTGTTTGGGGTGTTTGTCGGTACTAACAACCACTTACAGACTACATTCTTTGGTTTCGCCCTGATAAGAGATGAGGATGCAGATTCATTCAGATGGCCGTTCAAGACATTTTTAAGGTGCATGAGAGGGAAGGATCCAACATGCATCCTCACAGGTACAACCGCCAAAACCACCCCAACCCCCCTCCCCCTAAAAAATAAAAGGAAAATAACACAGTAAAAATGTTGTGTCAGTTCTATTTGTATATATGCACCACCATCTATTGACCACTCCACGTCTCTTTTCTCATTACCAGACCAGTGCCCGGCAATGGGTTTGGCGATCCCAGATGCTTTCAAGAACACAGTTGTAGCGACCAGACCTCACACGATCCGATGACTGTGCTTCAGTGTCATCCCTGGATCAGTAATGCTGACACACACAGTACTTGAAGGATTTATAACAGAGTAGCAATCACACACTTATTACAACGAGTGTCTCAAAAGAGAACTTATTACAAGAAATATGGCTTAAGGCCATCTAATTACGATAACAGCGGAAGGCTTGGAAGATAAGTGAGTCCATCAACTCCAACGACATCACTGAGTATAGAACCACGACCTAAAGCTCTTTACTCGTCGTCTGAAAAGTCTGCAACATGAAAGTTGCAGCTCGAAAATGGGTCAGCACAAGGAATATGCTGGCAAAGTAACACATAGAGAGTAATGAACAGAAATAGCCTATACTACATGCATATATGGCTGGTGGAAAGCTCTATGGTTACAGTTTTGCGTAAATCCAATTTTCCCTACTGCAAAGGAATAAATTTTATTTAACTATCATGGTAGTTGTTAAACTTTCGGAGTAATGGGCCACGGGTAGGCCAACCCAAGTTCCATAACCTTTCAAGACATTGGGGCAGGCTGCGCCCCTCAAGACTCCGGGACGAAGAGCCGCCTCCTGAGGAGTCGACGACAGGGCGGCCGACTGCCCGCCCACGGCCGAGTCCCAGGGACGACTTCCAGAGAAGCCGGCTTTGGGGAGTCGGCCCGGGGGAGTCGGCCGAGCCCGCCCCCTGGGGCCCACTCGCCATTAATCAAGATGAGATGGGGAGTGGCCACAGTGATCGCCCGCCAGGCGGCGGGGCTGTTGCCACGACCCCATGACCAAGCCTGCGTCATCAGGAGCACGGCTCCAGTAATCAGCAGCCGGCAAGACCCGCCCGCGGCGGACGCGGCCTGTCGGCTCCGTACCAGACCAGTCGGCGGGGCCCTCCAGTCGGTGGGCCCCAGCAGTTGGCGGAGAAGTCGGAGGTCGGAGGCATCGACGGTTGGGCCCGCGCCCAGTCTAATTACCATTGTACCCCTGGGGGTAGGCCTATATAAACCCCCCAGGGCACCCACGCAAAGGGTTGGAACCTAGTAGCTTAGATCATACCAGATAGAAAGAGAGAGCTAGCCTTGCTCTCTCCCCCCTCTAAGAAACAGCTCAAGGAGCAACCGTGTAAACACTTGGCCATAGTGATCATGCGGAGACCCCGCAGAGCAGCAGTTGGGGTGTTATCTCCTTGGAGAGCCCTGAAGCTGGGTAAGATTCGCCGGCGTGCATGTCTTCGCCTCATCCCGTTTCCAGGCACCGGCGACGTTCTACTCGCCCCCACCATGATAAGCCATCCGTTGGCATATGTCGCACCAAACCCCCGACATTTGGCACCCACCATGGTGCATGGTGCACCGCCGTCCAGAGATCTGTTCTGGACGGGAACCCTTTTCCTCTCTGGCGAGCGCAGCCAGCCAGGCACGCCAGAAGAAGTTTGCGTCGACGCGCTGCGCGGCGTTGAGATCGCCTGCGCAGCCAGCTCCTTGGCCGAACTTGTCGGCGAGGTCTGCCTCTCCGACGAACCTGCGTCCGACGCAGGCACGGGCGGCCCCGAGAGCCTCCTCACGGGCCTCCTCGATCAACTCCACGTCTCCGGCGGGCCTGCCGTGGACTTGGAGTCCATAGGCTCCACCGACCCGATGCTGGTCGACTCCGACACCATGTCGCTTGATGCGTTCCCCACCAACATGGTGGTCTACGACGAACCTCTCCCCCGCGCAGAGAGCGACAGAAGCACCGTCACCGCGGTACTAGTCATCAGCCATGACGAGTTCCCTGGCGGAGGAGCGCCCGACTCACTCGGCGCGGCGCTGCAAGACCTAGCTGCGCCCATTCCGGAAGATGCTGATGCAGAGACATTAGAAGCGCGCCGCCTTCAGCTCGTCGAAGGCGCAAAGAAGCTGGCCAGCATGAGACGCTTGTCAGAAGCTTACCAGCAGGAGATGGACCGCACCGTTGGCGGCTCGCCAGCCCCGGCAGGGCCTAGCCGCCTTAGCACGATCCAGCAGCACGGCGTAGCCATCGCCAGCCTGTTTGGGGCTAGCCACCTCGTGTACGCTACACCTACGGAGAACATCCGAGCCGCCCAGGCAGCGGCAGAGGAGCTGGACAATTTTGAGGGCGAAGAACGCCGCCTCATGATGGAGCGAGTCCAGCGGCTCCTCGACGCGGCCGCTGCGCAGAACGAGGCCGGCTGCCGCACGGAGGCGCCGCAGCGGCCAAACGACGACCCGCACCAAGATCAAGGCGCGACGTGTCGGACGCTGACTGGCGGTGCTCGAGGAAGAAAGGACAAGGAGCCGGCTGTCAGCCACAGTCGGACTCGCATTACCATAGAGTGCGACCGAGATGGCCGTCCGAGAGCAGTGGAACGACGGGCCGACTGTCCGCCTCCCCCTCCCCGCAAGGAGAGGCGAGTCTCCCCGCCGCCTGTTGACCATCCAACTCTCGGTGACCGCCTTGGCCACCGAGAGGGAGTTGGAGAGAATGACGCCCGCCACCGGATCGACCGACTTCACCGGTCCCTGGCGCTGGAAGAAGAAGACGAGCTGGGTCCGCCTTGTTTCAGGCCCCACATTCGGGACGAGCCCTTTCCCAGAGGGTTCACGCTTCCAAGAGACACGCCCAAGTATACCGGCTCCGTGAAGCCGGAAGACTGGCTAGTCGACTACTCCACGGCAGTCAGCATAGAAAATGGCAATAAGCGTGTCGCCATAAAGTACGTTCCGCTCATGCTCCTGGGCACGGCCCGGACATGGCTGAACAGCCTAAAGCCCCGCAGCATCAACAACTGGGTCGACTTCACCGAAGCATTCGTCTGCAACTTCACCAGCACGTACAAGCATCCTCCCAAGCCTCGTCAGCTCTCCTTGTGCATGCAAGGTCCTGACGAGTCAACCCGCGACTACCTCACGCGTTGGGCTGAGCTCCGGAACTCCTACAAGGGCGTGCACGAGGTGCATGTCATCAATTACTTCACAGCCAGGTGCCGAGAAGGCACCCTCCTCAAGCACAAGCTCCTCTGCGACGAGCCAGAAACCCTCGACGAGCTGCTGATCATAGCGGACAAGTACGCCACGGCCGACTCCTCCATGAAGGCGGAAATTCAAATCAGCATGACCGGCAAAGTGGCTCCTCAAGCTCCAAGAACTCCGGCGGCAGACGCCGGCCGGCGACAACAACAGGGCGACAACAAGCGCAAGGCCCCGCAGCCGGCTTCCGGCAGCCGGCAGGTCGCGACCGTTGAAGCCCAGCAGCCAGAAGAGCAGCCTCCGCCCAAGCGACAGAAGGGCGGCAAGCCGAACTGGTTGCTGGCCTTCTCCTATGAGCAGAGCTTGGATGGACCTTGCAAGTTCCACAGCGGCGCGAAGCCGTCGAATCACACCACCCGAAAGTGCCACTGGCTCACCAGGATCGCCAAGGGAGACGGCCTCATGCCACCCCCGCCTGCTGGGCAGCCGCCTCTGCCTCCGCCCCAGCAACCGGCAGTCAGGCCAGTCGGCGCAGTACAAGACGAGTACCCTGAAGAGCATGGGGCCTATGTGGTGTTCACCAGTATAGCTGATGATCGACGCAGCCGGCGGCTGCAGCGACAAGAGGTGAACGTAGTAGCCTCAGAGACGCCAGAGTTCATGCACTGGTCTGAGAAGCCCATCAGCTGGAGTAGGGCTGACCACCCAGATGTGATGCCGAGTCCGGGCTCCTACGCCTTGGTCCTGGACGCCACCTTTGCCACGGACAAACGGGCAGCATGTTTCTCGCGAGTTCTAATAGACGGGGGTAGCAGCATCAATATCCTGTACAAGGACACCATGGAGAAGTTAGGAATCAAGCAAAGACAGCTTCAGAACAGCCGGACTGTGTTCCACGTCATTGTTCCTGGGCTTTCCTGCTCGCCGATTGGCAAGATCCTGATTGACGTCCTCTTTGGGGACAAAGATCACTTCCGAAGAGAGCCTGTTTGGTTTGAGGTGGTGGACCTTGAGAGCCCATACCATGCGCTGCTTGGCCGACCCACCTTGGCCAAGTTCATGGCGGTCCCCCACTACGCCTACCTCAAGATGAAGATGCCCAGTTCTAGGGGAATTCTGACTGTGGCCGGCGACTATCGGAAGTCGTCTGCTTGCGAGGTCGAAAGCAGTCGGCTGGCCGAGTCCCTGGTAATCGTGGCAGAGAAGTGGCTCCTTGAACGAGTTGTGGCGATGGCCGGCAAGCAGCCGGAGATATCGCCTTACCCAAAGGAGTCGGAAGCCGAAGGTTCGTTCAAGCCGGCCAAAGAGACAAAGAAGATACCCTTGGATCTGGAGCACCCAGAGAGGTACGCTGTCGTAGGTGCGAACCTCGACGGCAAATAGGAAGGCGAGCTTGTTGATTTCCTCTGTGAGAATCGGGACATCTTCGCATGGTCTCCCAAAGACATGCCAGGTGTACCGACGGATTTCGCCGAGCACAAGTTACATCAGCGAACAACCGGCTAGCACAAGCTGTCGGCGCCTTGGGAAAGCCCTTTCATCATCAGCAAGGTACTGGGCAACGATTCCTACTACCTGATCGACGCTCAGAAGCCCCGAGCACGCAAGAGGGACGACTCCAGCGAACAGTCGGCCAGCACAAGCTGTCGGCGCCTTGGGAAGGCCCTTTCATCATCAGCAAGGTACCGGGCAACGATTCCTACTACCTGATCGACGCTCAGAAGCCCCGAGCACACAAGAGGGACGACTCTGGCAAGGAGATAGAGCGGCCATGGAATGCAAATCTCCTCTGAAGATTTTACAGTTGATGAAGTATGTACCACGCTACCTTTTGTATTTTAAGTATCAAGACTTCGGGCGCCCCGAGACGAGCTCAGGGACTGCCCTCTTTTGTCTGTATGATAAAAATTATGCCTACAAGTATGTTACTCGTTGTCATGCCGCTTGGCACCGGGCTCGACAAGTCGGCCCGGGGACTTGCCGCCTTGCACTATGAAATGCTTCCTGCAGTCGGACAAGTAGTGTGTAAACGCCTAAACCGTCTCCTGTCAGAAGCCGCAGCTTGCAGAGCGACTGTACGGTGGGCAGCAGTAAGGTAGAATGGGCATTCGCATGAAAAAATGGCTAAGGACTCAAAGCATAAAACATAGCTCAAGACGGCTTCCAGCCTTTCTCACAAACCGACTCTCGGATAGTCGGATTGCCGTCTTCTATCCAACTTGCTCAAACAATCTTGAAAATGGCAAAGTACTTGCTTTCCCAAAGTAGCCTGGCACTTGATCCAGCGACAGTCTGCAGAGCGGCTGCCCGATTGGCAAGGCAGGCAACTAAGAGAAAGCGGCAAAGGAAAACAACCAAAAGAACAATGAGCAAGAAAAGATAGATATATATATATTTACATAACATAGGCCCTCGGCCGAATTGTCGAGATAAGGTTCAAAATACACCCCGCGGGTGGAATTGTGCGAATTAACAAGTTCTTCAAAGACTACCGAAGCAGACAAAATTAAAGATACGGCGGCAGCTTAGGAGGTGGCAGACGGATTCGGAGGGACGGAGGAGGTGCCAGCGTCAGGCGTCGGGGCAGCCGGCCGGCTAGTCTCGGCTTGATCACCTCCGACGGCAGTCAACTTGGTCGCACGCGGCTCGTTGCTGGAGGCGTGGTCGGGCTGAGGCTGGCCGTCTGCTCCGTCTTCTGGGCCCTCCGCCTCGCCTCCATCCTCCGCCTCGTCCTCCTCCTTGACGCTGGAGCCAATCACCTCCGCCGAGTCTTCGCCGTAGTCTGGGTTCATCCCAAACCACTCCGGCGGTACCTCCTCGCCGTCTTCAGACCGCTCGGGGACGAAGATGCTGGTGTCGGTGTACTCGGCGATCGCCGCAGCACATTTGACGAGGGAATCTTCCGCAGCCGCCAGCTCCGGCTGGGCCTCTGACCGAAGCGTGGCCAGCCGGTCCAAATCCAGCCCCGGGTACCACGCCTTGACGAACTCCAAGGCTCGACGCGCTCCAGCTCGGGCCGAAGAGCCCTTCCAGGCCTCAAGACGACCAGCCGCGACCTCCAGCCAGTTGGCCGTCAGGTTGGGGGTGCGCAGAGCCTGCATATCCGGCCAAAGGGCGGCAATCGCTTGGGCACCGACAAGCTGAAGCCGGCGCAACATCCGGTGAGCCAGCCGAAGGCGAGCCTCGATGCTGAGGATATGCTCGTCAATAGTTCGGGGGGCATCGGCAGTGATCTCTGCGCCCTCCGCCCGCCGACTTTCGCGGTCGGCCTCGATGGCTTGGATGGTGGCCTGCGACTGCCCAGGGAAGAAGTCTGCAAAGACGTGAAGAAACGAAGAAGCAAGTCAAAAACCAGGAGTCAGCACAATTTAAAATCGGCAGCTTGAGGAAAGAGAATAAAGAGACTCACCATCAACAATGTCTTCAATCTCGTGGAAGCCGGAGGACAACAACGCCTCCTTGTTAGACCAGGAGGAGCACTCGGTCGCGAACTCGGCCAAGAGGGCGGTTTCCGTCTCCTCCGCCTCCCTCTGCGACTTCACAAGCAGCTCCTTCTGCTCCGCCAACTGAGTGGCCAGCAGATCGCACTCTGAGGCGAGCCTGCTGCACTCCTCCCCTTTGGCGCGCAAGGCAGAGTTGGCTTCGCTCAACTGCTGTTGAAGAGCAGCGTTGGCTCCTGAAGGAAAGAAAGAAAGACAACAGTCGTCAATAAAGAAGGTCGCCAGGAAGATCCGGCCCGACTGCTCAGCAGTCGGCCCGAATCTCGGGGACTACAGCCCACGGGTGCGCCAGCACGCCCCCGCATAGAAGAAAAAGAGAGACTTACTCCGGCTCTCCGCCAAGTCGGTGGTCCGCTTGCCCAGCTCTTCAACATTACGGTTGAAGGCAGTGACGCGGAGGTTGTGGTAATCCTGCGACAAGCATTTCAGAAAAAGTTAGTACCCAGAAGTTCATCAATTGGAGTTCCAGGCCGCCTGCTCAGCAGCCGACCCGAAACTCGGGGACTACACCTAGTGGGTGCGCTGGCGCGCCCCCACAAAGAGGAACAAGAAAACAAAGACCAAAGGAAAAAGAAGGGAAAAAAGCATACCCGGACGGCTGCCCGTGACGCTAGGAACGCCTTGGTGCAACTCTGGAGAGCGTCGCCCTCAGCACGGAGCTTCGCCTGGACGTCCAGGAGCGCCCGGTTCAGCGGCCCTGTGCCGCCTCCTCGCACCCACCCAACAGGTGCGACACTCGTCGCTTCGGCGTCTGGGGCCGCCGAGCTGGCGCTGCCGGCATCCAGGGGGCGGGGTGCCAAAGTCGCCTTCTCCGGATGACGGCGCGTTGGCGAGCCGACTTGAAGGAGTAGCCTCGCCACGGCCTCGTCTTCGGTCGGCGGCACCGGAGGGTCCGCTAGCTGCTCGCCTCGCGCTCCTTCAAACGGCGGCGGAGGCGGCGGCGAAACGTTTGCGTCCGGAGTAGAGGGGTCGCCGCCTTCCCTCTCCTCAATGGGGTTCTCCCCGCTGGCTTCTCGAGTCGGCCCCGCGAACTATGGAGGAGGCGGCGCAGAGCTCGGCGGGGTGACGAGCTCTGCCGACTGGCGGCGTGCGGCTTCCTCAGCCCGCTGCTTCGCTGCGGCGGCGGCTTCGGCCTCCGCTAGTTTCTTCTTAGCGGAGGCCTCCGCCCTGTCGGCCTCCGCCTTCTCCAGGCGGAGGGCCTCTTCTTCGTTGCGCTTCTCCCACGCATTCCGCTCCGTCGCCTCCCGGAGGTCAGCAGCGGGGTCAATCCGCCGAGTGGTGGCGGACGTCTTCGCTGACCCCATGACGGAGGCGGCGGCGACCCGCTCAAGAGAGAGGGGAGCCCTGAAGCAAGAGAGGCATGCAGAGACTCAGACAAATCACGAAGAAAGATTAAACTCTGAAGACAGAATACTTACGCAGAGACCAACAACGGCTTCTTCACTTCCTTACGGAAGCGGATGGCCTTCGCGGCTGCCTCGTCCCACCGGGTCACCGCAGCCGAGCCCTTGGGCTTCTTCGTCCGGCTGCCGAACAAAGTCGGCACAGTCCGACGCTTCTTCCCGCCGCCTGGAGCGCCCGACGCGGCAGAAGAGCCTGCGCCCGGCTGGCTGGCTCCTGGCCGATGGCGAGGGGTGACTCCTCCCTTGGCGTCGTCTTTAGGCCAGTCGGCGAAGGTTGCCGAGGGCCTGAAGTCGCCTGTCGTCCCTCCTCCTCCCTCGATGTCATCTTCCAGAGCCGCCACCCCCATATCGGGGTCGTCGACATCGCTCTCCGCCCGGTCGGCGACAAACTCACGGGCCGGCCCCGAGGTGCCGACTGGTGGGTGAAGAAGGGGATTCTAACCAAAGCCGACTGATCAGAACAAAACTCGGCAAGAAGAAGACGATCTAAAGAAAAGAAAAGAAGGGCGACTCACCACGGGCGGGGGGTTGGCACGGGAGTACGGCTCCTTGCCGAATCGCCAGTCCTCCAGGAGCCTACTGTCCGAAAGGTAGTTCACCATGTGGGCCACCTCTTCGTGAGGCATGTCCTTGGTGGACATCCGACTCGGGTCGCGGCGCCCGCTCATCTGGCAGATCATGTGAGGGCGGCCTTGGAGTGGGAGAACTCGGCACGAGACGAAGGCGGCCAGCAGGTCCGGCCCAGTCAGACCCTCCGACTGCGTCAGCACTCGGAGTCGCGTGATGGCGCCGGCTCCCGCAGGTGTCAGCGACCTGGCCCGGTACGACCAGTTGGGCAGTCTGCCAGCCGGCGGGCCAGCTTCGAAAGCCGGCAGATTGACCCAGTCGCCCCTCGTGGCGACGTTCCTGACGTAGAAGTAGGACCTCTGCCACATCTTCACCGACTTCAACAGCGAGACGGAGGGGAAGTGGTTGTCGGCTCCTGTCCTTCGCACGGCGATGAAGGCGCCGCACTGAGCCGGCACGCCCGCGGCCTGGGTGCCGAGCTTGGAGAAGAAGAACCCCCCCCCCCAGAGCTCGAGGGTGGGGAGGACTCCAAGGAAGCCTTCGCATAGAGCCACGAAGGCGGACAGCAGCACCACTGTGTTGGGGGTGAGGTGGTGCGGCTGGAGGCCGTAGAACTCCATGAACAACCAGAAGAAGCTGCTCGCCGGCAGCCCCAGCCCGCGCAGGCAGTGCGAGCGGAAGATGACCCGCTCGCCCTCCTGCGGGGCGGGGGAAATCTCCCCCTCCGGTGCAAGACGCACCTGCACGCGATCCTCGTCGGGAAGCCGATGGGTCCGGCGGAGGAACTAGATGTGGTCCTCATGGACCTCAGAACCGTCCCAGGTGCCGGAGCGCACTGGGGGAGGCGCAGTAGCGGAGGAGGAACTCATCGCGAGCTGTCGCTGCGGTGTTCACCGAAGCTTGGGCGTGCGGCGGAGCGAAGAAGAGAGGAGGAAAGCAAGGAGAGCGAGGAAGAAGACAACAAGGGGTAGTGGGAAGGAGGGGCGCGCATGCCCCCCTCTTCCCCCTACTTATAGCCCCATGGGCTGCGAAGCCGAGGGTGCGGGCGTGGGGATTCACTGCGCCCACAACCCCACGACCCCCATGATCCACGTAAAGTTACTGCACGCAGTAACTCCATGGGAATCCCAACCATCCACCAGGGCCACAGCGGATCCGCTCGGGCACCGAGGCGCGGTAATGGCGGGCCCCGCCTATGGGCCTGTCCCGTCGCGCGCGTAGGCTGGTAGGACGGCCTGGCCACGTACCCTCGCGTGACAGGTTAAGAGCGGGCGGCGGCCTGGAGGCTTAGCTAGCACGGCACTTGAACTCCCGCCGCGACGTTCGAAATGCTGGGCAAGTCGGAGTTGAGTGAAGTCCGAATTGAGCAAATCCGACTCCTTCTAGACGGCCCGGCGGAAGTCAATCAAGACCATGTGTCGAGCACCCGGAGAGAGAAACTGCTGAGGCTTCTCGGCCGATCGTCCGCGGCGCCTCACCAGCTTCGGGGACTACTGTGGGAGTAATGGGCCACGGGTAGGCCAACCCGAGTCCCATAACCTTTCAAGACATCGGGGCAGGCTGCGCCCCTCAAGACTCCGGGACGAAGAGCCGCCTCCTGAGGAGTCGACGGTAGGGCGGCCGACTGCCCGCCCACGGCCGAGTCCCAGGGACGACTTCCAGAGAAGTCAGCTTTGGGGAGTCGGCCGACGACTCCAACGAATCATGACCTCATCGAAGGGGACGGGGCAGGGGCGTGGCTACAGTGAAGCCCACTCCCCGCCCCTGACCTAGGGCAGGCATGGCCACAGCACGCCGTACTCAGGAAGATCTCCGTGCGGCGTGGCACTGTTGCCCGGCCGGCCCTGACATCAGCACCACAGTACCAAGTCTTGTGCCCACGACGGCTTGTTTGTACGGCCTGGAAGCATCGGGGCCCACCAGCCAGCGAGACCTCGGGAGACAGCGGGAGAACCGCCAGTCGGACCCGTCGGGAGTCGGCCCGGGGGAGTCTGCCGAGCCCGCCCCCGGGGGCCCACGCGCCATTAATCAAGATGAGATGGGGAGTGGCCACAGTGATCGCCCGCCAGGCGGCGGGGCTGTTGCCACGACCCCATGACCAAGCCTGCGTCATCAGGAGCACGGCTACAGTAGTCAGCAGCCGGCAAGACCCGCCCGCGGCGGACGCGGCCTGTCGGCACCGTACCAGATCAGTCGGCGGGGCCCGCCAAATGCAGTCGGCGGAGAAGTCAGAGGTCGGAGGCACCGATGGCTAGGCCCGCGCCTAGTCTAATTACCATTGTACCCCTGGGGGTAGGCCCATATAAACCCCCAGGGCACCCATGCAAAGGGTTGGAACCTAGTAGCTTAGATCATACCAGATAGAAAGAGAGAGCTAGCCTTGCCCTCTCCCCCCTCTAAGAAGCAGCTCAAGGAGCAACCGTGTAAACACTTGGCCATAGTGATCATGCAGAGACCCCGCAGAGCAGCAGTAGGGGTGTTATCTCCTCAGAGAGCCCTGAAGCTGGGTAAGATTCGCCGGCGTGCATGTCTTCGCCTCATCCCGTTTCCAGGCACCGGCGACGTTCTACTCGCCCCCACCATGTCGCACCAAACCCCCGACATGAACATTGAGAGCGTAGACACCCTCTCAATCCCAATTAAACATCATCATTAAACCCCAACAAAATTAATTAAAGTAACATGATGAGATTCACATGATAATCCAAGTACTAGATACTCAAAACGTCCATGACCGGGGACACAGCTAATCATGATTAGTTTATACACTCTGCAGAGGTTTGCGCACTTTTCCCCACAGGACTCGATCTCCTCCGTTGGGATTCTCGCATTACATGATGTTTGAGAAACGGATGACCGAGGCATAGTCTTTCAGAAGCGCTAGCACCTTACGATCGGGTAGACCGTTACACCTACCTTCCCCTGCATCTGCTAGTCTACCACTGTAAGAGTTCGCACGACTTAATCAACTATGCTAGAGCCCATAGTAGCTTGTGGCTGCACACGGAAGTTTCTAGCATGAATCATCTCATGATCCCTTTGAGCCTGGGTGGCAGTCCATAAAGAAAAACAGGCAATCGCTGGAATACCCAGGTGCCTCAATCCACCCATATGTGTGTTAAAGTTGCCACCTTAAATAAACCGTTAATTAACAATATCACATCTGTCATGGGTACACTCACCCAATCCACCTCTACTAGCATAGCATGGCATAAGCAAACGTAGAAGAAACTCCCAAGGGTTTGATAATAAAACAGGTAATAGGTACTACCTCATCTACTTCCCAAAACCCACAATTTAATTAGATCCTAATCATGCAATGTTTGAGGATTGATCTAATGCACTAAAAACTGGGTAGTAAGAGGTATGATCAAAGTGTTACTTGCCTTACTGATGATCCGCGAAACCTACAGATTCAAAGTAGCAAGGGGCGCACTCCGGGTACTCTAACGCAAACAAACAAACAAGCATACAATAAGTACTCATCTAATGCACAGGTAAAACTCAAATAAGAGATCTAACAAGAAAGCTCAACTTAAGAACTCCGGTTTGCAAAAAGAAACAAATCAAATGAAGCGACGAAAGGCAAACGGCGAAAGAAACAAGCTTCGTTTACTAATCTGGATCTAAGTCAAATTTTACAGAAGCAAAAACTTGTTTGAGTTGGTTAAACTGAAAGAGGGTTTCGAGATGAAACTCTAGGCGCTTGAATCGCCTGATTTCGATAAACGAGCGAAAAGTTAAACTAAAACGAAAATCGGATCAGAAATTGCGATCAGAAATAATCGCGGAAAATCTGAGAAAAATAAAGAAAATGACGAACATGCTAACGAACGAACGTTTGCTGTCTCCGGCTAAACGACGAAAACCGTTCGTAAAAACGAACGTAAAAGCGGTCGTTCGCTAAAAAACTAAACCGAACCGGATATACAAAAAAACGAATCTAGGGTTTACGAAATAAAACCGATTGGTTTTAAAAAAACCAATGGCTACCTCAAACTCCGGCGGGATCCGGTGATTCGACGGTGGCGGAAGGTCCGGCGGGGCGGTGGCGAGCTCCGGCGAGGCGGCGCAGGCGGCAGTGCGGGCGGCGGCAAGCTCGGCGCGGGTGGCGGGCGGCGGCGGTGGCGGCGGGTGGCGGCTAGGGTTAGGGTTTTCGGGTGGGGCGGCGGTAACGGGCTCGGGGCGCGGCTTATAAAGGCCTGGCCCGAGAAGTCCTGGCCGAGTACGGCCGTAAGTCGGTCGACTCTTTTAAAAAAATAGTAATATGACGTGCAGAAAAAGAAAGAAAAGAAATACTAAACGGACTCCAAAAATCCCGAAATAAATTTTCCCCGACTTCTAAAATCAAGCCGGACAAAGAGAACATTTATTTGGGGCCTAAACACAATTTTGAAAAACGCGCAATTTTCCTAAATTCAAATAAAACAGCGAAAAACTCCAAAATAAAAACCTTATTTGATTTTAATATTAAATCTTTGATATTTCTTTATTTTGAGGAAGTCATTTTATCCTCTCTCTTTCAATTTTAATAAAAGAAATAATTCAGAGAAAAAATAATTAAAATCAAACGATCCTCTTTTCATAATTCGAGAAAACCTCAAATATGAAAATAACGAGATCCCCAACTCTCTCCGTAGGTCCTTGAGTTGCGTAGGATTTCTAAGATCAACCAAAAAGCAAATAAAATATGATATGCAATGATGATCTAATGTATAACATTCCAAATTGAAAATTTGGGATGTTAGAAACCTACCCCCCTTAAGATGAATCTCGCCCTCGAGATTCAGGTTGGCTAGAAAATAGGTGAGGGTGGTCCTTCAGCAGATCTTCCTCTCGCTCCCAGGTGGCTTCATCCTCAGTGTAGTGACTCCACTGAACTTTACAAAACCTGATAACCTTGTTGCGGGTAACTTGGCTGGCAAACTCGAGTATCTTGACTGGTTTCTCCTCGTAGGTCAAATCACTATCTAACTGTATTGCTTCCAGCGGCACTGTATCTCTCAGCGGTATATCCGCCATCTCAGCGTGGCACTTTTTCAGCTGGGAAACGTGGAACACATCGTGAACTCCCGACAATCCTTCAGGCAACTCCAACTTGTAAGCAACTTCTCCCATACGCTCGAAAACTTTGTATGGTCCCACAAAACGTGGCGCTAATTTTCCCTTAACTCCAAAATGCATAACTCCTCGAAGTGGGGATACACGAAGATAAACTCTATCTCCGGCTTCGTAAACTGTCTCCTTGCGTTTAGAATCTGCATAGCTCTTCTGCCTGGACTGGGCTATCTTGAGCCTATCGCGAATCAACTTCACTTTCTGTTCAGATTCCTTACTCAAATCTGGTCCAAACAGCTGGCGGTCTCCAACTTCGTCCCACGACAATGGTGTTCTGCACCTTCTTCCGTACAAGGCTTCAAAAGGGGCCATCTTCAAACTAGATTAATAACTATTGTTGTAAGAGAACTACGCATATGGCAAATTGTCATCCCAACTAGATCCATAATCTAGCGCATAAGCTCTCAGCATATCCTCCAAAATCTGATTGACTCTCTCGGTCTATCCATCGGTCTGCGGATGAAAAGCTGTACTGAATTCTAGCCTGGTACCCAAAGTTTCGTGCAACTGATTCCAGAACTTTGAGGTAAACTGAGTTCCTCTATCTGATACAATGCTCCTCGGAACTCCATGCAGACATACGATCCTGGTCATGTATATCTTTGCCAACTTAGCACTGGTGTAAGTGGTCTTTACTAGGAGGAAATGAGCTACCTTTGTCAAGCGATTGACTACAACCCATATCGAGTCATAGCCTGAGCAGGTCCTGGGTAATCCCGTGATAAAATCCATGCCTAGCTTATCCCACTTCCATTCAGGTATCGGCAATGGCTGTAACAATCCTGCTGGCTTCTGATGCTCTGCCTTTACTCTCTGACATACATCACAAACGGCTACATACTCCGCAATATCCTTCTTCATTCCGATCCACCAGAAAGTATCCTTCAAATCCAAATACATCTTGGTATTTCCTGGGTGAATCGAGTATGGCGAATCACGGGCCTCTTGTAGAATTAGCTTCCTGATCTCCGGGTCATTAGGCACATAAACACGGTCCTCAAACCATAAGGTATCGTGTTCATCCTCACAAAAACCTTTAACTTTTCCCTTGCTCATCTTCTCCTTTATGGTGGCAATCTCCTTGTCGGTCTTCTGAGCTTCTCTGATCTTATCCATCAGAGTAGACTGAATCTCCAATGCTGCTACATAGCCTGTCGGAACTATCTCCAAACATAGCTCGCGAAGATCCTAGACTAACTCCTTTGGTAAATCTCCGGTCATTAGTGTGTTGACATGGCTCTTGCGGCTCAATGTGTCAGCTACTACGTTAGCCTTTCCGGGGTGATAATGCAATCTCATGTCATAATCCTTCATGAGCTCCAACCATCTTCTTTGCCTGATATTCAACTCCTTCTGCGTGAAGATGTACTTCAAACTCTTGTGATCCGTGTACACCTCACAATGGTTTCCGATGAGAAAATGTCTCCATGTCTTCAAAGCATGCACTACGGCTGCTAACTCCAAATCATGTGTAGCATAATTCAACTCGTGGTGCTTAAGGTGTCGTGAAGCATACGAAACAACTCTTCCCTCCTACATAAGTACTGCTCCAAGTCCTCGACGTGAATCGTCGCAATACAACTCATAATCCTTGCGCTGATCTGGTAGAATCAACACTGGCGAGGTAACCAAACGTTTCTTCAACTCCTGGAAACTGGCCTCACATTCCTCAGTCCAATTGAACTTGGTATCCTTCTTCAACAACTCTGTCATAGGTTTTGCAATCTTCGAGAAATTTTCAATGAATCTCCGGTAGTATCCTACGAGTCCAAGAAAACTCCGGATCTCTCCAACTGTTGTTGAGCTTCCCAATTTGTCACGGTGACAACCTTGGTGGGATCTACCGCTATTCCTTCTCCGGATATAACATGTCCGAGGAATACAACTTCCTTCAACCAAAACTCACATTTGCTGAACTTGGCGTATAACTGATGTTCTCTGAGCTTACCAAGTACCAGATGCAAATGTTCTTTATGTCCTTCTTCATTCTTCGAGTAAACCAGTATATCATCAATGAACACTACGATGAACTTATCCAAAAACTCCATAAACACTTTGTTCATCATGTTCATAAAATAAGCAGGTGCGTTAGTCAGACCAAATGACATAACGGTATACTCATACAGCCCGTACCTCGTAGTAAAAGCTGTCTTAGGTATGTCCTGCTCTCGAATCTTCAACTAGTGGTATCCTGATCACAAATCGATCTTGGAAAATACCTTTGCTCCTTGCAATTGGTCAAACAGATCATTGATCATCGGTAGTGGTTACTTATTCTTGATCGTCACTTCATTCAATCCTCGATAATCAACAACCATCCTTAACGATCCATTCTTGTTTTCTACTAGAAGTACTGGTGATCCCCAAGGTGACGAACTTGGGCGAATATATCCCTTATCCAGTAACTCCTTAATCTGCTTCTTAATATCCAACAAATCCTTTGCAGGCATTCTATACGGTCTCTTAGATATTGGTCCTGTGCTTGGCAAAAGCTCAATCAAAAACTCAATGTCCTTATCCAGTGGCATGCCTGGCAACTCTTCTAGAAATACATCCGGAAAATCCTTTACCACCGGTACTTCCTCCTGTACAACTCATGTTAGGGAATTTACTTGAGTCCTATTCGGACATGCCGTGATATATACTTGATCCTTCTCCCTTCTGGGGTGGTAAGCCAAATTGACTTACTGGCGCAATCGATGTTTCCTCCATACATTGATAGCCAATCCATACCCAGAATTACATCCAAACCTTGCGATTCCAAAATGATTAAATCCGAGGGAAACACTTGCCTACCTATACTCAATGGCACTTGAAAACATCCTTTACTGGCCATATACTCCGCTCCTGGTGAGCTTACTAACATAGGTGTTCTAAGAACCTTGTTGGGCAGTTTATACTTATCCATGAATCCCCTTGATATGTATGAATGCGATGCACCAGTATCGAAAAGAACGATTGCAGTAAAAGACTTAACCAAAAACTTACCAATTACTACATCTGGCTGGGCTTCAACGTCCTCCACGTTAACGTCGTTCACCTGTCCCCTATTGAAAGGGTTCGGCTTCTTCCCAGAGCTTCCATTTCCATTTCCATTCTGGGTTTTAGGACATTCATTGGCATAATGTTCGGTCTTCTGACACTTATAACAAGTGACTTGGCTCAGGTCTCTCTTGGCTGGGTTTGATGGGTTGGTACGGTTCTGACCGTTGCTTCCCCCATTGCCATTACCGTTCTTGGGGCCATTATGATTATTCGAACTCCCTCCTCCATGGGTATACTGAAAATGTCCTCCCGTTTTCGGGGTAAAACGTGGCTTCTGCTGAGCTCCTGAATTGTACTTCCCTTGTCCATACTTCCTCTTGGGGTTCTTAATCTGCTACTGCTTCCCTTCAATCATAAGAGCACGATCTACCAGTTCCTGGTAGTTGTTGAAGGTCGCTACCATCAACTGCATGCTCAACTCATCATTCAGTCCTTCCAGAAACTTCTCCTGCTTAGCTGCATCCGTAGCAACGTCATCCGGGGCATAACGTGCTAACTTACTAAAGTCATCCACGTATTGGCCAACTGTCCGTCCTCCTTGGCGCAAGTTGCGAAAATCACGCTTCTTCATGGCCATAGCTCCTGCTGAAACATGGGAAGTACGGAAAGCCTGCTGAAATTGGTCCCATGTCACCGTGGCTATAGGGTAGGCGACAGTGTAATTCCCCCACCATGATGATGCTGGTCCATCAAACTGATGTGCGGCAAAGTGCACCTTCTCAGCATCAGTACATCCTGTAGTGGTTAATTCCCTTCCAATCTTGCGGAGCCAATCATTTGCTACTATAGGCTCGGTGCTACTAGAGAACACCGGCGGATTCAGTCTAAGGAAACGGGTTAAGTGATCAACAGGTGGTTGTAGGTTGTTGTTGTTGTTCCCCTGATTCTGATTCTGTACTAGCAACTGCATCAACGTATTCTGCTGCTGGATCAACTGAGTGAGCTCCGGTGGAAATGCAAATCCATTGTCACGTCTCAGAGGCATCTGATGGGTTTAGAGGGGAGAGATTAGAATAGAATGAGGTCTAATGAGAAAGCACTACCCATATGCACATGAGACAAACACAAACATTTTCACTCAATCAATCAAGGGCATACAATCGATCTAGAACTATCGCGAAAGTGCTCGGACTACTCTATTTACATGGTGGAATACTACTACTGATGTGGTGATCTACTAGAAATATTCCTCGGTTGCAGACTCCATGATATCTGCTCCAGCTTCGTCAACGTAGTCATCATCGCTCAGGTCAGAGTCAGTGTCTTCGATGATGATGTAGTCTTCCGGGCGAATATCCTTGGGTTCTTCGTCTTCTTCTCCTGGTGTAGGGTCTCCCATGAATATTCCGATCTTCTTAATCAGGTCGTCATTCTTCTCCACTAGTGCGATGATTTCCTCCTCATAATCTTCACGTGTAGCCTTGAGTTCTTCCTCCAGCTCCGTGATTCTTGTCATCTCCTTCTTCAGACCTATCATGTCTGCGCACATCTGGTTCTCCTGACATCGAATGTGCTGGTTCATCTCGGCGCCCACAAATTTGGTAGATAGTATCCTTGAGATCATTGCGGTAAACTTCTCCAATACGTCCCATGGCGATGTGGGCTGCCATGCTCTTTCCTAGACTCCAGGTTGGTGCATCAAAGGGAAACTCTATGGGCTCGGTGACTGGCATGAACGTCCTTCTTGGAACTTGAACTTGAATCATCCAGTGCTCCTCCTCGGGAAAAGTGGCATTGTAGGTCCCGCTGAAGCTTGGTCCTCCGATGTTCACGTACTTAGTGACTTCCTTCAGGTGGCGTCCAAAGGGTGTATCTTTATCCGGTTGTGTGAACTTGTTTCTTGCATCCGCCAACCTAAAAGAGTAGAAAAGATGAGGAGTCAGAAATGAGAAGAGTGAGTAGTGATCTAGGTCTTTATCTTAGTTGTCGTGTCCTACAGTCAGTGTGTGCTCTGATACCATCATGTAGCGACCAGACCTCAAATGATTCGATCTCTGTGCTTCAGTGTCATCCCTGGATCAGTAATGCTGACACACACAGTACTTGAAGGATTTATAACAGAGTAGCAA
Organism: Triticum urartu; assembly: GCF_056163025.1. Classification (NCBI taxonomy): domain Eukaryota; kingdom Viridiplantae; phylum Streptophyta; class Magnoliopsida; order Poales; family Poaceae; genus Triticum; species Triticum urartu. The sequence goes on from NC_141874.1 coordinate 376,836,367, forward strand.
TCACACACTTATTACAACGAGTGTCTCAAAAGAGAAATTATTACAAGAAATATGGCTTAAGGCCATCTAATTACGATAACAGCGGAAGGCTTGGAAGATAAGTGAGTCCATCAACTCCAATGGCATCACTGAGTATAGAACCATGACCTAAAGCTCTTTACTCATCGTCTGAAAAGTCTGCAACATGAACGTTGCAGCCCGAAAACGGGTCAGCACATGGAATATGCTGGCAAAGTAACACATAGAGAGTAATGAACAGAAATAGGCTATACTACATGCATATATGGCTGGTGGAAAGCTCTATGGTTACAGTTTTGCGTAAAGCCAATTTTTCCCTACTACAAAGGAATAAATTTTATTTAACTATCATGGTAGTTGTTAAACATTGAGAACATAGACACCCTCTCAATCCCAATTAAACATCATCATTAAAACCCAACAAAATTAATTAAAGTCACATGATGAGATTCACATGAAAATCCAAGTACTCGATACTCAAAATGTCCATGACCGGGGACACGGCTAATCATGATTTGTTTATACACTCTACAGAGGTTTGCGCACTTTTCCCCACAAGACTCGATCTCCTCTGTTGGGATTATCGCACTACATGGTGTTTGAGAAACGGATGACCAAGACAGAGTCTTTGAGAAGCGCTAGCACCTTACGATCGGGTAGACCGTTACACCTACCTTCCCCTACATCTGCTAGTCTACCACTGTAAGAGTTCGCACGACTTAATCAACTATGCTAGAGCCCATAGTAGCTTGTGGCTGCACACGGAAGTTTCTAGCATGAATAATCTCATGATCCCTTTGAGCCTGGGTGGTAGTCCATAAAGAAAAACAGACAATCCCTGGAATACCCAGGTGCCTCAATCCACCCAGATGTGTGTTAAAGTTGCCACCTTAAATAAACCGTTAATTAACAATCTCACATCTGTCATGGGTACACTCACCCAATCCACGTCTACTAGCATAGCATGGCATAAGAAAACGTAGAAGAAACTCCCAAGGGTTTGAAGTAAAATAGGTAATAGGTACTACCTCATCTACTTCAGAACACCCACAATTTAATTAGATCCTAATCATGCAATGTTTGAGGATTGATCTAATGCAATAAAAACTGGGTAGTAAGAGGTATGATCAAAGTGTTACTTGCCTTGCTGATGATCCGTGAAACCTAGAGATTCGAAGTAGCAAGCGGCGCACACCGGGTACTCTAACGCAAACAAACAAACAAGCTTACGATAATTACTCATCTAATGCACAGGTAAAACTCAAATAAGAGATCTAACCAGAAAGCTCAACTTAAGAACTCCGGTTTGCAAAAAGATACAAATCGAACGAAGCGACGAAAGGCAAATGGCAAAAGAAACAAGCTTCGGTTACTAATCTGGATCTAAGTCAAATTTTACAGAAGCAAAAACTTGTTTGAGTTGGTTAAACGGAAAGGGGGTTTCGAGACGAAACTCTAGGCGCTTAAATCGCCTGATTCCGATAAACGAGCGAAAAGTTAAACTAAAACGAAAATCAGATCAGCAATCACGAGAAAAAGAAAAAACGACGAACAGGCTAACGAACGAACGTTCGCTGTCTGCGGCTAAAAGACGAAAACTGTTCGTAAAAATGAACGTAAAAGCAGCCGTTCGCTAAAAAACTAAACCGAAGAAAATAAAACGAACTGAATCTAGAAAAATAATGAATCTAGGGTTTACGAAATAAAACCGATCGGTTTAAAAAAACCGGCGGCTACCTCGAACTCCAGCGGGATACGGCGAGTCGACGGCGGCGGGAGGTCCGGCGGGGCGGCGGCGAGCTCCGGCGAGGCGGCGCGGGCGGCAGCGTCGGCGGTGGTGGCGGCGGGCTCCGGCGCGGGTGGCGGGCGGTGGCGGCGGCGGGCTCCGACGAGGGTGGCGGCGGGTGGCGGCTAGGGTTAGGGTTTTCGGGTGGGGCGGCGGTAACGGGCTCGGGGCGCGGCTTATAAAGGCCTGGCCCGAGAAGTCCTGGCCGAGTACGGCCCTAAGTCGGTCGACTCTTTTTTTTAAATAATATGACATGCAGAAAAAGAAAGAAAAGAAATACTGACCGGACTCCAAAAATCCCGAAATAAATTTTCCCCGACTTCTAAAATCAAGCCGGACAAAGTGAACATTTATTTGGGGCCTAAATGCAATTTTGGAAAATGCACATTTTTCTAAATTGAAATAAAACAGCGAAAAACTCCAAAATAAAAACCTTATTTGATTTTAATATTAAATCTCTGATATTTCTTTATTTTGAGGAAGTCATTTTATCCTTTGTCTTTCATTTTTAATAAAAGAAATAATTCAGAGAAAAAATAATTAAAATCACACGATACTCTTTTCATAATTCGAGAAAACCTCAAATATGAAAATAACGAGATCCCCAACTCTCTCCGTACGTCCTTGAGTTGCATAGGATTTCTAGGATCAACCAAAAAGCAAATAAAATATGATATGCAATGATGATCTAATGTATAACATTCAGATTGAAAATTTGGGATGTTACAACAGTACACAAGCTGTGCCACTGGCATGTTATGAAGAAGTACATGGAACACCTCGCATACCTGTACTACCTGCACAAAGACTTTAAGGATGAATTCAGATCAATCCTCAACTGGCCCCTCATGCCAACTGATTTGAGGCTGCTTGGAAAGGACTCATGGATAGGTACAACCTCCATGATGATGCCACGATGGTGGCCATGTGGAACAAGCGTGAGAAATGGATATCAGCCTACTTCAAAGAATTTTTCTGCGCCAAAATGACATCGACACAACGAAGTGAGAGCATGAACTATGTGCTCAAGAGGAACTTTGTAAGTGAGAGACAAGACCTACACCGGTTTGTCAGCCATGTAAACTCTTGCATCAAAACCAGGAGGCAGACAGAGAACCAAGAGACAATGGGTAACAGGGTATAGCTCTATCACCTGTCGTGACACTTTATTAGTTAGACAAAGTTTTTGGTGTGAGAAAACTAATAATTTGGTTATCATTCTTTGCATGTGCAGAAGGAACAAAACACGCTGACCTTCTATGGGTTTGACACCCAGATGGCAAAGGTTTACTCATGAGCTGTGTACAGTGAGATCAGAAAGAGGCTAAAACTGAGCACACTCTTCATGGCGACAGAGACGGAACAGCCCACAAAGTACCTCGTGCGCTACAACAATCCGCAAACACTATTTGTGTGGTCTCAGCACGCGTTCCAGGTGGTTGCAGACCCCGTGGGAGAAACATATGAGTGTGAGTGCAGGCTATGGGATTACACGGTGAGGATTAAAAAAAAGATGTTACATATTGTACTACCTTTTTTGCAAAGTTTTTCTTCAAATGAAATGACAAAAAACATGCACCTCTTCCAAAAAATACATGTCTTTTCTGCGTGCATGTCCTATGCATGATGCAGACAATTAAGGCTCCCAGCGTTCCAGAGAAATACATCCTCAGGAGATACACCAAACGCCCGAACATCCAGCCAACATTCAACAGAAATGACTTGCGGACAGTAGCGTCAAACAAGGCATCCCAATACTGCATTGAAAGCTCACTGCTAACACTGAACATGAGGGTGCACAGAAAAAGCTTGAGAAGCCAAGAGCAAATGGCGAGGTCACGGGTCGTCATGGACAAACTTAAACAAGAACTCGACGCCATGCATTCTGCTGAAAATGGAGGTGTCGCGGACAATGAAGCCATTGAGCAGGATATTCCTACAATGTTATCCGAGATGAACCATCTGGGAGCTATTGACCCGTTCGACAACGAGGAAGATGAGCAACAACAACCAAAGCTTGCCCATGTGCACACTCAAGAGCAGCAACATGCTCACATGCAAGATCATGAGCTTGATGGTGCTGCAGGCGAACGGCATGACAATAGTACATCCTACCGGCAGCAGCAGGAAAGGGTGATTAAACCACCCATATTCTCAAACACAAAGGGGAGGAAGAGTAAGACGCAAGTAGCAAAAGCAGCGACAACAACAGCCAAAAAGCCGCCACGCCCCATCATGCGCGTGGAATTTGGCCCAGACGGCAAACCTCTCGGGATAAGGGCATGCGGATTCTGCAACGTCGTGAGCAACAATAACTACCACACATGCCCACTCCGCACAGATGCCACTGTCAACAAGCAAACGCTGCACAAACAGATTGGAGCCGCCCAGGTTTCTACCAATGGAGACAACACACGAAATAGCTACACTTGCCGCAAGTGTGGGGGAACTGACGGACATAATGCCCGCACGTGCAAAGTGGGCAAGGAGATAAGTGGTGCTGAACAAAAACAGGGCAAGGTACAGAGTTCCAGAAAATCAAATGAAGACGATGAAGAAGAAGAGTTTGACGAGAATGATGACCAATTAGATGAAGACAATGAAGATGACGGTATCGGGGACGAGGAAACTGAAACTGACGATGAAGCTGCCAAGTCTCAACCAGAAAAGGGCACCGGCAAGGCACAACATTCAGGGCCAGTTAGGAGAAGCTCAAGACTGGACAATCCATAGTGGTTATGCTACTGCGTCAACTGAAAAATAAGCTCGTAGTCTCTGCTGCCTCGGTACACAATGAGAAAACATTTCAGAAACAGTGTTGCTACCAAAACTTATCTAGCTTTATCGTCGATTTCTCGACCAGTACTATAGTTAAGATATAATTTGTGATTTGTGCCTGCTAGACCAGTCACATTATTATGTAAACCATTTGATAATACTTTCGAATGCAGTCACAAATACATTTGAAAAAACTTATCTAGATTTATCTGACGAAAACACTACTGTCGACCAGTAACTCAGCAAAAAAATGTTAAGCAAAATTTAAACTCTTATAGTACATCAGTACTGATATTTCTTAGTTGTCAGTACAAAGGCATACTAAAACAAACACACCCGTGAACACCTCAAAAAAACATCATTTGAAAAAACAAGCTATGTCTGCTTCTGCCAGTCCCAGTTTAGAAAGACCATCAGTACATAAAAATAATTACCTCAACCAAAATGCGAGTATAATACATCCTGTACTGATGAAAATCTAATTTATCTGTAGAAAATACTGAGAGAATATCTTGATATAAACAATCCTTTAAAAAAATACAAAAATTGTTTTAAAAAACATTAGCATCACGCATAGTCTCACTGGTATTTGGTAAGTTCAATTACACTTCAATCACCAGTCCAAGTACCACATCAGAGGAGTACAGACCTCCATCATCACCAACCCTGACACGTGCAAGTGGGATAAGTAGCTGATAAGTACAACTTGACAAGACGGATCAGTGCGACAGTAAAATGCCATCATCACCACCCCCGAGACGTGTAAGTGGGATAAGCAGATCATAAGTAAGCTTGACAAGACAACTCAGTGCGACATTAAAAACCCTTTGTCTTGGACGATTAGTTCTTCCAGGCCACCACCCGCGCCACCCACTGGGCGGTTGCCACAATGGACTCCAAACAGCGACCCCCACTACCACTACAACCATGCCCCCGATGAACCGCCTCCCACACATCCCCGTCGACGCACTGCAAAAGTAACCCATTGTCTTCCATCTCTGCCTCATTCACAGAAATCACCATTGCCCCTTCCATGTCCACTACAGACAAACCACAAACTTCTCTCTCTCAAGCCCACAGTCGCCGGAGGAGGGCGATGGCGGAGGAACCGTCCGCCAAGCGTCATCATGGCGAGACGTCAGACAAGACCAGCAACCTTGTCCACGTTCACGTCCCCGGAGAGAAGCGCGAGTACATAAGAACCCTCACAGGGGTTGAGCTCTACAGAAAGGAGACGCTGGAGATCGTCTGCACCAGCGAACCAGACAAGGTCGACGAGATGATCTCCAGGCTCTGGAGGAAGGCTGGCGGCAAGATTCGTAAGATCATCGGCGTTGGTGTGCACTACACCAGCGAAGATGAACCTCCCCAGATGGCAGCAGTCCTGCAGTTGTGCGTCGATGAGCTCTGCTTGGTGTACCACATCACAGCAGCCACAAAATGGTGACCCACCCTACTCATTTGCCCTGGTTGGTTCATGTGTTGTATTAGTACTGTATCCTAAAATTTTCATCAGACTTGTTTCCCAACTAGATGTACTAGTGTGGTTTGTGAAAAGTGGATGCACTATTACATTTCCTCAAGTAGATACACTATAAATGTATTTTTGAACCTGATGCACTGGATTACTATTTGGAAAATCTTGCGGAAGATTAATTTCTAAAGTTGACCGACTAGTGTAGTTTCTGAACTTGATCCAATAGCGTAGTTTATGTACTTGATGTATTGAAAAGATGTTTCTGAACTTGATGTAGTGAAGTATTTCCTGAATTTGATCTAATGTTATTTTCATAAGCAAAAAAACTAAAGGACTTGGTGAAGCACTAGTTATGTGTTATCCTATTCAACAAAAGTAAACTAAATTAGTACTAAAGCAGCACATACAACATTGACTGAAACTATGTATAATCCAAAAAGAAAAATAACATGATGTGCTTGAATTTAATTTCAGAACTTTGTTTACTAGTTTCTGAAGTACATTCATCCATTAATTATGCTATATAATCATCTACTTCGTGGATTCATCGCTTGTAAAACAAAACAAAAATGAATAATTCAAACATTAGAGTAATGCTAAATTTCAAAATGTCTCTCCCCTTGCAGCCCCAAGCGCATGAACGACATGCTGCAACATCAGAGGTTGTTCACATTTGCCAGTTTCAGCATTGAAAGCGACAAAGAAAAGCTGAAGATGTCTGGGTTTGAGATCAACCCCAACAAGTTCATCAACATTCAGCGCCTCTGGAGAGTTCCACACACCGGAAAAGAGTACGACTCCTTGAGTGATGTTGCAGCCATTGTCATCCATCCATTCTACAAAGGCATGAAGAAGAACATCAACACATAGGAAGACCACGAACTATGGGGGACCAGCCCGCTGCCAGACAAGCTCATCGAGTATGCAGGACTAGATGCGTACGCCGCGTACAAGTCATGGAACATGATCGACTACATCACAGATGGTTGAGAATTTGCAAAAGGGCGGGAGGTTGAGAACTTCTACGACCGCCCCTTTCACCACTTTTAGGGATGAAGATACATTAGAGCCTGACTACGTTTTCCTTCCGCTTGTGCTTGCCTTTTATATTGTTGTTTCAAATTAGTAGTTTGGTCTTGTTGAGTTGAAACAATATGATTATGGTGTGCTTGTCACGGTTGAACAAGTTTATTTATGTCATCAAGTACAATGTTTTGCTTATCTCATTATATAAGTTTGGTAGCTTCGTATGTTGTTAATCCATCATTTCAAATTCAAAGTAGCTCCCGAATGGAACTTTGTGTCTGCTCTAAAGTACTAGTTATGAAGCAACTAATCACACAACGTTGTTCCATGTGTAGTTTCGATTCAGTATTGAATAGAAAACATAACATTGAAAACAATCAGCACGATTTGAGTTTCTTAACGACGCTTCAAAAGTTGAACCAGAAATTCTTAGTACTTCATGTAGAGTTCTCATTCATATGTAGCTGCTAGAAAATTAACAAGTACTACAAACAGAAAAAGTTAAGAAGCATCAACACACACTTATGTTGGTCGCTTGCGGATTTAGAATGACAGTACTAGTACACTTGATCGAACAGTACATACTTACTACAATAAAAAGTACAAAGAAACATCAATCCTTAACACCCCCCAAAAAAATTTCAGACTAAGAACATAAGTGCTACGTTGAATGGACTATCATTACAACTTAGTATACACACAAGTACCATAGTATTGAAAATGACACCAGAAGACCCTTAAGAACAATCACAAACACAAACACAAAAAGAAGGCAAAAAACTCAAATGAAAAGATTAGACTTACACAAAACTCACAAGAACTATAACAAAAAAGTATCAGTCCAAGTTACTGGTGGAGTCAAGTACTAGATTCAAAATAAACAAAAAAAGAAAAAATTGACCGCCCAAGGACCGGCACAGGACCTGACAATGCTAGATACTTTAACTCGAGCCACGTGGGCGAATCCCTAGTAATCTGCACAATGTAGGGCCTGCCATCGAGGGCCCACAGGTCATGACAGAGAGCAAGCACCGTGTATAAGCGCTCAGGTAAGTATTCAGAGGAGTTCGACCGGTGAGACTCGGCTGCGCTTATATACAGGTCTAGAGCCCCCTCGACTAGTGAGGTGGGACTAAACCCAGAGCGCATGCGCACGCCGCGCTGCACAACCGCGCGAACCAGCATTTGGGCCGGAAAACGGCCCGATAGCCTCCATCGTCTACAAACACCCCACCAATAAGCTCAGTTAAACAAACCAGAGGGCGGGGCAAATAAATATAAACTACAAGAAAAATGTTCGAAACTGAAAATATATAAATTCAAATACTAGTTCGCAGGCAATAACATTAAATACGAAAATATAAATAAAAATAATTTTAGCTCTGCACCACGGATGATAAAAAAAGGAAAAAAATGATACAAAAACAACGAACCTTTAAAAAGAAGAGAACTTAATAGCCTATCTGTTAAATGTACATAATTTTCAAAACTGAATTAAACATTACTCTCAAGTTCAACTACTAAAAATGCAACAAGTTCAAATAGACAATGTTTGTGAATTATGCTAAATTCCTTATTTATATAAAATATGACAAGTTCAACTACTAAAATGCAACAAGTTCAAATAGGTTTTCTTTGTCAATTATGCTAAATTTCTTATTTATATAAAATCTGCCCACACCTCAACGAACGATTTGGTCATAAATAATCTCAACCCCCCCCCCCCAAAAAAAACTCAGTTCAAACATACATATGAAATCAGTACTAAAAAAGTAGGATCAGTCAGGCCACTCACACCACTGTGACACCAAATTTCAAAACTGTACGCTGTATGAAATTACAATTCAGTTCACACAACACTAAACCATAAGTGCACTAAAGTGAGAATACAAAAACTATAAAGGCCTAACTTAGGTTGGTAGAGATGAAGATAAAATAATACCAGTTTTGAGCAACAACTCCCAGGGCACTGAAAAATGTTTTATGATAAACTAGTGTATAAGACTTCAGTGGAAAAACAATACTTAACATCCACACGGAAAATCATTGCAAAGCATACATCACCTAAACAGTGCAAAATGCCATCATCACCACATAGGAGACGTGCAAGTGGGATAAGCAGATCATAAATACAGCTTGACAGGACAACTCAATGCGACATTAAAAACCCTTTGTCTTGGACGGTTAGTTCTTCTAGGCCACCACCCGCGCAACCCACTAGGCGGTTGCCACAGGGGACTCCAAACAGCGACCCCCACGACCACTACAACCATGCCCCCGACGAACCGCCTCCCACACAGCCTCGTCAACGCACTGCAAAAATACCCCATTGTCTTCCATCTCTCCCTCATTCACAGGAACCACCATTGTCGCTTCCATCTTCACTGCACACAAACCACAAAACTTCTCTCTCCAAAGCCCACAGTCACCGACGGAACCATCCGCCAAGCGACATCATGGCGAGACGTCGGACAAGACCAGCAACCTCGTCGACGTTCACGTCCCCGAAGAGAAGCGCGAGTAAACGAGAACCCTCACAAGGGTTGAGCTCCACAGCAAGTAGACGCTCGAGATCATCTGCACCAGTGAACCAGACAAGGCGACGAGATGATGAGTAGGCTCATGATGAAGGGCGGCGGCTTGTATTCGAGCTTCATCGGAGTTGATGTGGAATACACAAGCGAAGATAAACCTCCACAGATGGCAGCAGTCATACAGTTGTGCGTCGAGGAATTCTGCTTGGTGTACCAGATCGCAGTGGCCACAAAATGGTATCCCGTACTACTGTTCATTCATCTGTTGTACTAGTACTACTCCCTAAAAACTTCATTAAACTTGTTTCCCAACTAGATGAACTACTATATTTGTGAAGTGGATGCACGAGTACATGTTTCTAAAGTTACATGCATTTCTGAAACAGTGAAGTGGATTGTTTCACCAGATTAGCATATGAAAACTGATGCACTGGATTAGCATCTGAAAAATGTTTATAGAATTCTGAACTTGATGCACCAAATTAATTTATGAACTTGATGTACTAGCATAGATTCTGGTCTTGATGCACTAGTATATTTTATAGAATTGTTGTATTAAAAGATGTTTGGTGAAGTGGTATATGTCCATATCTTGATGCACATGTTGCTCAAATTAATTTCTGAACTTGATATAGAATTGATGCACAAAGATGTATCAAGCACTGGTATAGGTCTTTTATTCAACAAAAAAGAAAAGTAACTTGAATCAAGCAGCACATATGTCATTGACTCTGGTAAAAATGATTCTTCAATCTGGTGAAACATTTGGTGAAGCACTGAAGATAGCAAAAAAAAATTACATGGTGTGGTTGAATTTAATTTTTAGGACTTTGTGTACTAGTTTCTGAACTACAATCATCCATGACTTATACTATATAAGCATCTACCTCATGGATTATCACTTGTAAAACCAAAAAGCAGAAGAATTAAATCTTCAAAAAAGACCACTAAACTTCAATATGTGTCTCCCCCCTTGCAGGCCCAAGCACCTCAAACAGTTCCTGCAGTAGGAGAAATTGTACACATTTGTCGGTTTCAGCATTGGAGGTGACAAGCGGGTGCTAGACAAGTTTGGTTTGGAGATCAACCCCAACAACTTCATTGAAATGCAGCGCAAGTGGAAAGATCCAACAACCAACAAATACTACGACTCCTTGGCCGATGTTGCAGGCGGCATCATCCACCCTTTCTACAAATGAATGAAGAAGAAGATAGAGAAGAAGGAATAGCACAAACTATGGGGGACTAGCCTGCTGCCAGACAAGCTCATCGAGTACGCAGTAATAGACGCGTACGCCACATACAAGTCATGGAAGACAATCGAAAACATCGTGATAGGTTGGGACATTTCAAAAGAGCAGGAGGCTGACCCCTACTACCACTGCAACTTCGCGGGATGAAGATGCAAGAAAGTCTGCATTCGTGTTGCTCGCACTTCTGCCTGTCCTTAATCTTGTTGTTTCAGATTTGTAGTTTGCTTTCGTTATGTTGAACCAGCTACCATATGTTATGTGTGTCAGGGTTTGAACAAGCTTGCGTATGTCTATCAAGTACATTGTTTGCTTATGTCATTCAACAAGTTTGCTAGCTGCCTATTTTGTTGATCCATCATTTGAAGTTGAAGTAGGTTGAAGTTGAAACTTGATGGCTGTCACGCAGCACCTAACATGGAGAAACAAAATCACACATGGATATTTTCACAAAAAAACAAAACAGTGGCAGACTAACTAAGGATAACAGCAAATAGTAGACTTGGATGCTCGGTACAACTTTTACATGTACGGTAGTACTATCACACTAAAAATCAGTTTTTAGTTTCAGAAGTACTCTAAAAGACTAAGTTTCAGCCGAGGACAACATTTAGTACTATCAGCATTGTGCTAACAGTAGTTAGAAAAGTACTAAGTACTGCATAAGGAAAAAGCAAAGAACCATCAGTACGTATTTCTTAGTCACTAGCATGCTAGGACTGACGGTTCTGGTACACTTGAACAAACAGTACATTCATTACACAAAAATATAAAAAGGAACGGGAAGCTTCAGTTCGCATTCCATAAAACATCGACACACTAAGAATAACATTAATAGTACAACTGAAATCTCAGTACAACTTAGTCTATCCGGCAAGTAATATGATCATACCAAACATTGCCTTGAGAAGAACCACAGCTTAGAAGAAAGAAGGCCAAAACTAAATCAAAAGGATACCAGTTCGACCAAGGAGAAAAATCAAAAGAAAACAAAAACAGAAGCATCAGCCCACATTGACCAGTGAGGCACTAGTTTCAAACAACACAAGAAAATAAAATGATCAAAGTACTAGCACAATTGAAATTCAATACAACTTAGTTTATTCGGTAAGTGTTATGATGATACCAATTAATGCCTTGAGAAAGAAGGCCAAGACTCAACCAAATAGATTACAGTTCAACCAAGGACAAAAATTAACAAAAAAAAACAACAGAAGCATCAACCCACATTGACTAGTGAAGTAATTATGAACTTTATACAACTATCTGTTAAATGTAGCTAATTTAAACTAGTGCTTTAACTTTTACTATGAAGTTCAACTACTAAAATTCAAGAAGTTCAAACAAAAAATTGGCTCTCAAATTTTGCTAAATTTCTTATACTTAAATAAAATCTAGCTAGAGATCACATAGCAACTTGGTAGTAAATAATTTCAATCCCGAAAAAAAACTTCAGTTCTAATACATTATATGAAATCAGTTCTACATAACAAGGAAGCGTCACTCCACTCACACTAGATCCACAAAGTGCTATCGTGACACCAAAGTTTGAAAGCCTTACACTGAATGACATTACAATTCAGTACTAACAGAACTATACTATAAGTACAAGAAAAGATGGTACAGAAACTATAAAGGTCAAACCTAGGTTGGGACAGATGAAAATAAAACAAATCTCACTTTTCCAGCAACAACTCGTAATGAACTTGGAAAAAGGTGTTTTCAGTTCAACTAGTTTACAAGACTTCAGTACAAAAAATAGAACTTAACCAAAACGAATTCCCAATGAAAAATACACAAGTGAAAACAGCTATTCAACCACACTATCATCATGGAAAAAAAGATTGTTAAATACTGTCCCACATTTAAACACAACACAAAATATACCAGTTATTACATAGTACTTGACAAGACATCCAAACACTACAATCAAAGCCCACAATGCTTTCAAGAGATATTTCACACAACTATACATTTCACTACGCAAATGATGACCATTTCTTCTATGCACTAGGAGCCAAAGCCTCAAACTCCTTGGGAAGCTCCATCACCAGAAGCTGGTTATTACGGTTGAACACAACTCTATACAGATCCTCATCATTCCAATCAACAATACAAGGCTGCAAAAACAATAAAACAAATTATCAAAAATCATGACACATTAAAAAGAAGAATACATAATCAGCCAAACACAGAAAAGTGAAAAGCTCAACTAGAACCCACATCATTATCTCGAATGTTCCCAACGATCTTTTCACCATCATAGGATCCCGCATACTTCAGGGTATAATGGCCACATTCATTTGGGCCTTGAAGTGGAACCTTGACAAACATTGGTTTCTTTGCAAAAACCTCCCATTTGGGCTGCTTGCTCGCATTGTGCTGAGCATCACCATACACAACCTTCATTACTTGGACCAATTTGGAGATCTGTAAAAAAGAAAAGAAACCACACATTTTCAAGTATCAGAAAAGCAGAAGAAAAGATGCGGAAAAATTAATCCAGTACAGATAATAAATGCCATTCACAATCTTCTCGCAGTCTTTATGATAGGTGTTCTTTGAAGGACGATGGTTCTTCGGATAAGGTAAGGAGTCAAGGATGTCGACGCTACTTCGGTACAAATTCATGACATATAAGGAAATGTGGTTCACTTTCTTATCCTTTGGTAAAACCATAGGCTTGAATAGATGAATCATGATCTAAAAACAAATGACCAAAAAAGATATATTAAATATTCAAAATAAAAAACCAGCATGACAACAAACAAATAAAACCAAAAATCAGCTCATGCAACTCACAAGGTCGGCATTGAGTAAGTCTTCCTCTTTTTTAACGTAGCTCCTGAAATCTCTCACTGCACTCTCCACATTAAACTCTTTATCTTCACCACCGTAAAACGTACAGTCAAGCACAACCTGCAAAAAACCCAGAAAGAAATGGACAGGGGGAAAGGATCAATAAGCAAAGTATTATTAAAACTCGTAAAACAATAGGCAGTCTTGTTTAAGAGAAACAAACGATCTGATTGATTACCGTGATGAAATATGGACTCAGCAATACCCTTTTCCTAGACGCGAAATCAACATTTCTATCGGGATCTTTCTTCCAATCATCAATGAGGAAGTCCATTACATCACCCTCCATCATTGGCCCAGGTGAAAAAACTTCCTAGATGCGTTCCCCAATGAAGCTGGTTACGCTACCATCGGGCTGAGGTATCATTGAGAATGTATTCCTGCAACACAGACAAGAACAAAAAGCAGGGGGAGCAAGATAAGGCATTCATAGCAGTTCAAGTTGTATAAAAAGTACCAGTTCAGGTCATATTTATCTAGTAGTTACAAACAACAGAGGAAAAGAATAGGAAACGTAATGAGAGATGCTCACTCGGCATACTTCTCACATGTTTCATCGCTAAGCAACAAACTATACAACTTGCGAGCCTTGTCCAGGTGAGGGAATTTATGGGGGTGAAGCTGCTGCACAGGGGAGCAAAAGTTTATAGGACCTCTGGGTGCATGCTTCGTGCTTGTAACATTGCTAGAATCCAAAGCAAGATCCTTCCTAGCACCACCAGCTCTACGGGCCACTATTCCAACAAGTAGGGATAAACCCTTGGAAGCAGCAGCGCTCCTGGTGAATGTTCCCATGCCAGGAATCTTGTCAAACGCATCATCATCGCTGTCTATCAATTCCACAATGGGATTCTTGGGTGTAGAGGGGCTCTCTGCACAAGCAGTCGTAGAACCTTTCAGAGCTCCCACCCGCCCCTTAATAACAGCAGATCTTGTCTTTTCTAGAGAACGCCCCTGGCTAAGATCAATAGATACGCGCTCGAGCTCCGAGAACTAGCTGCCAAAGATCCTGTAGTCATGCTCATCAAGATCCAGCCACTCACCTGCAAAAATAAAAAAAGAAAAGACCAGATCAAGGGTTAAGTTCAAATACATAATTCATGACAGTACCAATCAAGAAGTACAACATGCAAAAAATTACAAAAGGTCATCCATTACGTACAGGGTTCGATGCCAAACAAACCACGGAAGTCAACATCAAACACATTGCTAGTTGCGCACGTATATAGAAAAGTCTTCCTAATGTCAAGAATGTCTTCGTGGTTGTAATCCAACATTTCAATCACACCATCCTCCCGGCAATGATAGGTCTTGCAGCTTTGTAGCATAACGAATCCACAATCATGCATGTTAACAAAAGAAAAAACAAATGGGTACATCACAAATCCGAAAATGCAGGAACACCACCCTCCCAGCAACAAAAACAACTAAACAAAAATCATTAAAAATGGATACTCACGTGTTTTTCTGCTGCGGCACCCGCACAAACTCGCAAGGGAAACCATCAATATGCACCAGCGAGAACGGTTTGGCCCTGTCTACGCTGGACTCCCTCCAAAGCTTCTTTATGTTATCTGTCATAGTCCTTAAGAATCTAAATGCATCACTCCAGGTTTCATCGCACAGTGAATCAAGACACTCAAAATGACAGAACCTCAAATTCAGAACAATCAAGCACCAATGCCCAGATACATCGCTAGGCTTCATGGGAGCCGCAAATGACGGCAGGTCAAAAGTAAGGAAAAGAAGCTGACAAAAAAATCGCAGAGCAAAAATGAATTTAACAAACCATAATGAAACAAAAAATTCAGCCTCCAAACAATAAAATAAAAGAATGAAATTGAAATTCAGAAGTACAAGCAAAAATCAGATAATCATAAGTTCTAATTGAGTAAGCAAAACACTACAAAAAATAAATGCTACTCAAGTTTATATTGCAACAAACATATCAGTTCAATTTCCTTGCGACAATAAGTTCAGCTTTAAAAAAATAAGCACACATCATTCATAAGTGCAGGGGTAAAAGCAGGCTACTCAAGTTCACTCCCCCACCTCCCAAACTTGCAAGAAAACATGACAGTTCTAGTTCATGAGTACAAAAAGTTCAAGTTCACCAACTTGGTCAAAACCATCAGCCCCTGATCTCGTGAACCAATTTAGCACATTGGAATCAATATTTCCACCACAGATCTTGGTTTGTTGTACAAAAAGAACAACAACAGATAGAAAATTGGCAAAACAAGTTATCATCCTATCTACAAAGCAAAATACTGACCGTCACCCATCTGGGAACTACCAACTTGTCAGTGTCTCGGTACTTCTGACGTAGAGAATATAAAGCAACGTCAGCACTGTCTGAGTTGAGCATGCCAGTGGGGACAAATGCTTTAGCAATAGAACCAACACCAGCATCACATTCTTTATTTTGAAACATCGGCTTGTGACTAGGAAAACACAAAAGATTAGATGAATTAAAACTACTACAATAACAGCAATAATCATGTGAGAGAAGAGAAAAAGAGACAAAAATGGTACGGGCAAAATCCCAGACTAACCATTTCGTACGGTTCGTGCGCAAACTCGTAACAACGAAGAAAAACATATCAACCTTAACAACATTACCACTTTCCGCTTGCCGAAAAAGAAGAAAAATAGTAAGTTCAAGCACTACAAGTGAACATGTCCAAAATGCCAAAATTGAGAAGTACGCCTCATTTACAAGTCCTTACCTGCACTATCAGCGTTTGACGATGACGGTAGTTCCTGTGATGAGACTAATATGCCTCCAGTTCCAAGGTTTGACGATGGGACATCTTGAGAGGACACCAATATCGCCGCGCTTTCAGGGTATGTAGAAAGAAAATCCTGGGACGACATGAGCGCCTCCTGCGTCAAGGGGACAGAGGAAATCGACAGAAGTAAATCATCATCCTCGGATGGCACCTCCTCCACGCTAGAGGCATCTTGCACCGCATCACCGTAAACAAAACCTCCAGGTGGCAAATTTTCCGGCGGCAAATCTTCACAATCTGAAACATTTTCATCAAGTATGTTGGCAGCACCAACATCCTCATCAGCAACTTTGGTACCAACATCACGCCCACTCCTCAATGGAACACCACGAACATCATCTCCACCACTAATGAAAGCCTCAGCTCAACATCAGTCATCTGAAGAAATAAAAATTCATAAAAAGTGAATAATATGAGTAAAACTAAGAATCAAAAATAAGCTAGCAAGAGGTTCACAGAAAAAAAAACCTCAGAAGCATTCATATCAACATCATCGATCTTGCTACTGCTAACATTCAAAGGAACCTCACGAACGGGTGAACAAGGCTCGTCGCCAACAACAGGACCCTGATTCATATGTAATGGAGCAAAAAAACAATGCTATTATTAGCAACAATAAACACAAGTAATTAAACCACAGTAACAAAAAGGTAGGTATCACCTGCAAACTCTTAACAGTGTGGGATAGAAAAATGAACAAGCAAGGCACATTGGTTCGCATGAAAAATTCAAGAAATATGTATAAACACAATACAAATAAAAATAACCTTGCACTTATTAGTAGATGGATCATTAACTCCACCGTCAACAGCAGCCTCAACATTATGACTGGTCTCCTGCATGAAAAGAAAAATTAATAAACAGATGAAAATGAGGAAGTTCAACTACAATACTGACAGCAGAACAACATAGTAAAAACATACAAACACCGAGGACTGACTCACATCAACAACAGGGTGCTCCAAGCCAACATCGTTCGTATGGTGATCAGAAACATTAGCCTCAGTACCATCATCAGCCCTGCTGTCGGTGGCAGCAGCCTCATCCTTATCAATCTGCATTCAAGAAAAATTAATAAAACATATGAAGATGAGAAAGTTCAACTACAATACTGACAGTAGAACAACATAGTAAAAATTGCAAACACCGAGTACTGACTCACATCAACAACAGGGCGCTCCAAGCCAACATCATTCGTTTCGTGATCAGAAACATTAGCCTCGGTACCATCACCAGCCCTGCTGTCAGTGGCAGCAGCCGCATCCTGCTCAATCTTCCCGATAACAACATTTGCACTTTCTTCATATGGCTTGCAGCGAGAGTCCTGCATAGTTTTGAAACACTTCATGTTGTTCAACAGACGAACCGATCTCTGAACTAGATCAGCAGCACCGTCACGCATATCACCAATAAAGATTCTCTCCATCTCAATATAGTCCACTGCTTCCTCAGCGTTAAATTGATGACCTTCAGGAAGGATACCATTGATAGAGCTCAGACGCTCAACTGTCGTCGGGACCTTTTGTAGCTCAGAACACACATTACTTAAAATATGCTCAGCGCGCTCCAACGCAGAAACAACAACATCAATACCAAAACCCTGCCTCTGCGAAGTACTAGCATTACTAGGGCCAGGGGGAACACAACCAGCACCCTCAACACCACGACCATCTCTCAACTCATCGTGCAGAGATGAAAACTTGGGAACCTGAGACGATGACATCTCCAGGACTGGTCGTTTATACACTCGGAAAAAAACAACCTCCTCTTGAGTTTTCCACTACAAACAAGGGGAAAAAGAGTTAATTAATCAATGCAACACACGGGCAAAAATAAAACATGATATTAACAGATTTAATTCAATGACACTATCAATCTTTAACTGTCATTGCCAATTTGTTAGTATTTACCAATAGGCCAGTTGAACAAAGATATTCAGTTCAACCACACATGTAACGACAGTACTAAAAATCATACCTAAACCTCACAAAGCTTAAGAAATGACAAAATCTAAACATGTAACTCTGCGGGACACATGTTCACTCCAGCAAAAATAGCTATACCTAAAAAATAAAAGGTCTGCAAGACACGAAAGAAATAAAACTCACCAGAAGCTTCCCAAACACCCAAGTCTTTGGATCTGCATCGCCTTATTTTATCAAATCTGCATCAACCAGATTAGAAAGCTTGACAGGATCCATGAAACATATGCGGGGGACTCGCATGTCAGGCTCCACAGTCTTGCCACGGATAAGGCAATCAAGGTACATTAGTACATGCCCTATAGCACAGTCTGTGATTGCCTTCCCCATGGTAACACCATCTTGGTACTTGACAACAGCCCTTCTAAGCTCATCAACCATCAGCTGACAATAATCCATATTAGCCATGTCCTCAAAGACGAGACCCTCAAACATTGTTGGCTCTCTGGAAACACGCGGGGTGGCACCAGACAACACAACCTTCATAAACACAATAATGAAGAACACTTTCAGAGCAAGGTCATCTTTGCTAGGATCCTTGACAAGCACCTTGAGCTTATTCCTCAAATCCTTTGTCTTGATATCTTTGTTCCTGCTAATGTCCAGCTCCGATCTTAACTTCATCAGAGCATCGTCATATCCGTCCTCTGACGGCCTTGGAGGAGAACGACCACCATGAGGGAACCCAAATAATTGATGTATACCATCGCTAGTGATGCGAAGCTTCTTATTAGCCTCAACCATGTCAAGAGTCATCGTATCAGGATCTATCCTCGGGTACAAAGCTCCCATCAGAGGGCGGGAAATGTTAGACTTCACCCTCCACCTGAAGATAGAACCAAAACCAGCTGCATGAACCCTAGCCACATGCCGGCTCTCAAAAAATTTAGCACAAGCTTCAACCTCTCCCAACGAACATCGCACAGTTAAGTTCAATTTCCGTTGGTCACCTTCATCCAAGGCAACTTCTTCGGCATTGCCTCCCACCGTCTTGACCGGACTCATAATGCTAACAGGCTGTAAATGAAAATAAAGAAGCCACACCTTAAATTAATGAATATAGAAAACAAAACAAGCATATGAAGGCAAGTAGAAAAAAATAAAAGATTGCACAAGTTCAACTCTTGAAACAACATCAATACCACCCTCGATTGATGCAAACAATGACCAGCCTCGCCTGGCCAGCATACCAGCCCAGACACAATTAAATCATTGCAAGTACAACTAGTTAGTCATATACAATACAAAACACGTACCACTGCAAATTCATCTTCAGAATTAACTTTGATATCATCTTCTTCAGATACAACATCTTCAGCTTCGATACGACCATGCTTCTTCACACCTTTGTTCACCTTCACAAGATGAACTTTACACTTATTATTTTCTTTCAACAAAGAGCGCTCTGGAACATGAGACGAAGAAGGCTTCTTATTTGTCAAAACCTGTGGACTTCGACGAACAGGGGAGCCACCAAGTTTGCTTGGACCAATCTTCATAGCAACACTATCCCGATCATCTTTGCTATTACCGGGTGAGGACCTAGCTTCCACATGTGGGCTACGCCTCTATGTTCCATCAGGATTTCGATCTGACATCTTCCTCTTCAAAACAGCTTTCTTCTCCTTAACTGCATCACGATTAAACACTTCCGTCAAATGAGTTTGCATCAGGTTTTTCTTCACAGGCATGTCACTTCCATGAGATCCAGCATCAACAGTTGAAAAGGCCGCATCACAACCTTCATCACCTACACCTTCAGGAGCTTGAGCAACATCCAGATCACTTCGTTCAACACAAGCAGCCTTTTGATGCCATTCCAACTCCTTTCTCCTTTGCAAATCACACTTCTTCTTTCTTATCCTTTCATCCTCGAGCTGTAACTGCATAGGAACATCCTTAGCCTGAGTAACAGGCTCAGTGCCATCAACACTCTGTGACTGAGTAACAGACAACTTCAAGCTGCCATCAACATCATCAACGTTAAGAGAATACATTCCATCATTAATATCATTGACAACATCAGCAATGTCCTCAAGAGCACCATGTCTGTCATTAACTGCATAAACCAACAACATATGCACGCACATATAAAATCAAAACACAATTAACATTGGAGAGACAAGATAAATAAAGCGCATAGCATGAGACACAAAACAAAAGGAACAACTGATGTAGCTAAGCATATTTATGTATTCAAGGCTGATAAAAAAAGAGCAAATATAAGGGAAACACCAGCAACATTCGTAAGTTCTTCTAGAGGATTTGTTGTCTCAAAAATAACATTCACGAGATCTTGAAAGCGTTCTGATTTTTCAGAATCAGGAGGCACCGGCACTCCAACATCTGCAACAACATCATAATTAGCAAAAAGTACATGAACAAACAATCAGTTCAACTATATGAACACTACAAGTGCACCCAATAAAACAATATGAACCCACCACTGGCACAACAAAACTTCAGAATGACAACTCTTTCAACATCATACTACTTATTCACTGACTACTACAACCTATTCAAATGCCAGGACAGCAGTTCAAACTACAGATGGTGATCAGTACTACAACCTGTCTACAGGTCACATCAACCGCCAAAACTATACACACCACACATTCCAGGGCAAAATTAACACCTATCAAAATACATACAACTTATAAAGTCGATACGACAACACCTATACAACCTAAAAACTAGATCTGTTAAAACATCATCCAAATTACAGGGAAAATCACCTGCATTCAACTTGTCCGGACTGGATGATGTACCCATTGAGATCTACAGACCTAAAATCTGCCGAACCAGATCTGCAAGACACATGAACAAAAATTAGGGCTATGACCTATTTCAGAAACGAAGCACGCTATACAAAGCAAAACTCTTACCGCAAACACAAAATCCACCACGGAATTGAGTATCACTGTCGCCAACCATTCCTTACAGAGCAAAGGAACCCTAGCTAATCCAGCCTGAGACAGCAAGAGAGCAATAGCTTAGAAATAGAGGGGAAATCTGTATACAAGAGGACGCAAGGGAAGTCAATCGCAGAGCAAAAGGAGCAAACAGAGCACCCATAACTCCACCCCTGCAGTTCAACCCGCCGGCCGACGCTCCCGCGGCAAAACAGGAGAAGCAGCTTCTCTGCGAGAAGAGAGGAACGAAGAAGCAATCGATTTGGAGAGGGGAGCGGAGCGGAACGAGGGAGAGCGGATGTCAAAAGGTGAGTGGGAGAAAACCGACAGCTAAAGCCCAGAACCGTGGTGAAGCCCACTATCTCTGGGCAGTTACCAAAGATAATAGCAAAAATTAAATACAATAAAAAAATTAATATAGAGGGAGAAAACAAATGGCTAAAGTACAAATAATAACTCACAATAGTACAATAAAAATTATCAAAAAGTACAAATGAAATAATAATTCATAACGGTGCTGGTTTTTCCCCTAAAAATAAAGATAAGATAACGGGGGCAAGTCATGTTACGGACTCGTCTCCGCATGCAACGCCGCGTCATCGCCTGCTACGGCTCGTTCCCGGCTCGGCCTCACGCTAACGCGGCAGTGCGCTCGTTTGACAGGCGTAGTGCGGTTATTTTGTTTCCCCCACACAACCCTAAAGATAGATAATGGGGGCAAGTCCATACAAGGAAGATGTGTCAGTACAACTATGCCCCTCGGTGCGGTGCGGGGGGCAAGTCATGTTACATACTCGCCTCCGCATGCGACGCTGCGGCACGCCGCATCGTCGCCTGCTACGGCTCGTTCCTGGCTCGGCCTCGCCGGGATGGGGGAGGGGGTCCTGACCCCCCTCCCCCCCGGCTCGGCCTCATGCTAACGCGGAAGTGCGCTCGTTTGACAGGCACAGTGCAGTTATTCTATTTACCCCCACACGAACCCACACACCCCTAAAGATAGATAATGGGGGCAAGTCCATACAAGGAAGATGTGTCAGTACAACTATGCCCCTCGGTGCGGTGCGGGGGTAAGTCATGTTACGGACTCGCCTCCGCATGCGACGCTGCGGCACGCCACGTCGTCACCTGCTATGGTTCGGCCTCGCCAGGATGGGGGAGGGGGGTCCCGACCCCCCTTCCCCCCCGGCTCGGCCTCGCGCTAACGTGGCAGTGCGCTCGTTTGACAGGCGCAGTGCGGTTATTCTGTCCCCCCCACACGCACCCACACAACCTTAAAGATAGATAATGGGGGCAAGTCCATACAAGGAAGATGTGTCACTATGCCCCTCGGTGTGGTGTGGTGCGGGGGAAAGTCATGTTACAGACTCGCCTCCACATGCGATGCCGCGACACGCCGCGGCATCGCCTGCAACGCCTCGTTCCTGGCTCGGCCTTGCCGGGATGGGGGAGGGGGTCCCTCCCCCCCTCCCCCCGGCTCGGCCTCGCTCTAACGCGGAAGTGTGCTCGTTTGACAGGCGCAGTGCGGTTATTCTGTTTCCCCCCACACGCACCCACACACCCCTAAATATAGAAAATGGGGGCAAGTCCATACAAGGAAGATGTGTCAGTACAACTATGCCCCTCGGTCCAGTGCGGTGCGGTGCGGGGGCAAGTCATGTTCCGGACTCGCCTCCGCACGTGACGCCGCGGCACGACGCGTCGTCGCCTGCTATGGCTCGTTCCTGGCTCGGACTCGCCGGGATGGGGGAGGGGGTCCCAACCCCCCTCCCCCCGGCTCGGCCTCGCGCTAACACGGCAGTGCGCTCGTTTGACAGGCGCAGCGCGATTATTCTGTCCCCCCCACACATACCCACACAACCATAAAGATAGATAAATGGGGCAAGTCCATACAAGGAAGATGTGTCAGTACAACTATGCCCCTCGGTGCGGTGCGGGGGCAAGTCATGTTACGGACTCGCATCCGCATGCGACGCCGCGGCACGCCGTGTCGTCGCCTGCTACGGCTCGTTACTGGCTCGGTTTCGCCGGGATGGGGGAGGGGGTCCCGACCCCCCTCCCTCCCGCTCGGCCACGCGCTAACGCGGCAGTGCGCTCGTTTGACAGGCGCAGTGCGGTTATTCTATTTCCGCCCACCCCCACACGCACCCACGCACCCCGAAAAGATAGATAATGGGGCAAGTACTAGTTTCAAACAGAACAAAAAAGAGAAAAAAAGAAAAAAAATATCAATCCAAGTTACTGGTGGAGTCAAGTACTAGATTCAAAATAAACAAAAAAGAAAAATGGACCGCCCAAGGACCGGCGCAGGCCCTGACGATGCTAGATACTTGAACTCGAGCCACGTGGGCGAATCCCTAGTAATCCGCACAACATAGGGGCTGCCGTCGTGGGCCCAAAGGTCATGAGAGAGAGCGCTGTGTATAAGCGCTCAGCTAAGTATTCAGAGGAGTTCGACCGGTGAGCCTCGGCTGTGCTTATAAACAAGTCTAGAGCCCCCTCGACTAGCGAGGTGGGACTAAACCCATAGTGCACGCGCACACCGCGCAGCACAGCCGCGCGGGCGAGCTATCTGGGCCGAAAACAACGACTCAGGCGGATGGACCAACACAGTACTTCGCCCCATTACAAAATTTCAGTCGATCACACACGAAAAAAAACAAATTGCAGATAATTATAAAAAAATCTCACAAGAAATCAGTTCAAAAACAAATAATGTAAAAGGTTCAAACACATCTTAATTGTAAGAACTAAAAAATAAAAATAAAATATATTCTTTGGAAAATTAAACGTAGAAGATTGTAAATAAAAGTTTAGAAACAAAATTATGAAAAGTTCAACTACTACAATTCATAAGGTTCCGAGAAAAGAAGTACGTTGCAGCAAAGATTAAAATCTTTTAATTTTAGAAAGTACTAGAACTATCATTATTCAACTGTAAAAAGAAAAAATGTTCTCCAAAATTCATGTAAAAAACTAAGAAAAAAATGTTATACAACAAACAAATTTGATTGGTAATTGACACCGTAAAATAGTTCAGTACTATCATTAACAGAATGTAAGTTCAGCAAACTCAAAACCCAAAAAGGGGTTTTACAAAAATCTTCAGCGTATAGTTCCGTCTGCGAGCTATGTACATGAAAATATCCCAGTCAAAACAAAGGATGCCCATCAGTTCAACTATAGAATTGTTCCAGTACTAATATAAAGAATATATAAAGAAAACAGTTATACTTGAGCAAAACAATAGGAAAAGCATTACATAAGTTGTTCCAAACCATCTGATAATACCATAGAATTCAACCATCTCACAATCAAATGTTTTAAAAAAAATACTGCAACATAATCAAACACACACAAATATCACAACCGGCATCATTTGCCACATTTAAACCTACATCACATAAATTCTGAACATCAGAGAGTCATCTTCCCTGGAGAACATCACTGTCGGTGTCAAAACCGGCGGATCTCGGGTAGGGGGTCCCGAACTGTGCGTCTAAGGCGGATGGTAATAGGAGGCGGGGGACACGATGTTTACCCAGGTTCAGGCCCTCTCGATGGAGGTAATACCCTACTTCCTGCTTGATTGATCTTGATGATATGAGTATTACAAGAGTTGATCTACCACGAGATCGTAGAGGCTAAACCCTAGAAGCTAGCCTATGGTATGATTGTTGTTTTCCTATGGACTAAACCCTCCGGTTTATATAGACACCGAAGGGGGCTAGGGTTACACAGACTCGGTTACAAGGAAGAAGATCTACATATCCATATTGCCAAGCTTGCCTTCCACGCCAAGGAGAGTCCCATCCGGACACGGGACAAAGTCTTCAATCTTGTATCTTCATAGTCCAACAGTCCGGCCAAAGGATAGAGTACGGCTGTCCAGAGACCCCCTAATCCAGGACTCCCTCAGTAGCCCCTGAACCAGGCATCAATGACGATGAGTCCAGCGCACAGATTTGTCTTCGGCATTGCAAGGTGGGTTCTTCCTCCGAATACTCCATAGAAGATTTTGAACATAAGGATAGTGTACAGCTATGCAAAACAAGTTCCACATACCACCATAGAGAGAATAATATTTCCACAAATCTAAGCTATTGACATGTTTAGCAACAAGACATCTTGCCATGGCCCGGTCATTATTCAAACCGTTTTTCTCAACCAGCACTGCATATATCGCGAGGCGGTTTTCTTGACACGTCTTGTCGAAGCAGAGATCGTGTCCCCTTATCACGGGATTCTCATCAATACGGCTATGGGTAACCCAACCGCGCCATCAATTACGGCGTTCGGGGAATAAGCGATTTTAACAGGTAAGTGGGGAGGCGTATCGCCTCTTCCGCCCTTATAAAGGGACAAAGATTCACCCTTTTTACCCATGCCTTCTTCCTCCTTGCTTATCCATTCTCGCACACTCGAGCCCCAGTGCCCAAGTTCGCGTATTTCTCCTTAAACCACTCCAAGCATGTCTGGAGCGGGAGGCAAGTGGATGGTCTCCTTCGTCACGGAGGAGAACATCACAAAGCTAAGGGAAGCCGGATATCTCGCCGCGGACATCGTGCACTGGCTGCCAGATGCGGGGCAGATCATCCCTACGCCCGAACCCCATGAGAGGGTAGTTTTCCTTACCCACTTTGTCCGTGGACTGGGATTTGCCCTTCACCCGTTTGTCCGCGGGCTCATGCTCTACTACGGGCTGGATTTTCATGATCTGGCCCCCAATTTCATCCTTAACATCTCGGCGTTTATCGTCGTGTGCGAGGCCTTCCTCCGCATTAGGCCCCACTTTGGCCTGGGCTGAAGATCTTCAATGTTAAACCGAAGGTGGTGGTCGGCCAGCAAGCAGAGTGCGGAGGCGCCATGGTGGGCAAAATGCCTAACGTCACCTGGCTCGAAGGCTCCTACGTGGAGACCATAAAGGGGTGGCAAACGGGGTGGTTCTACATCACCGAGCCGCGCGACACCAACTGGGTGGCGGCCCCCGAATTTCGATCTGGAATCCCCACGTGGCTCACTTCCTGGAAAGAGAAGGGCCTATCCTAGGGTTCCCCGGTAGAGCTGACCGGACTCCAGACCTGCATCAAGAACATGATGAGCAAGAAAATCAAGCTCGTCAACGTGGTCCAGGTCATGCTCTTCTGCCGGATCCTCCCGTGTCAACGACGGGTATTCAATTTGTGGGCATTCGACCCGGCCAAGCACCAGACGCTGCGAGTGCTCTTCCACATGACGCACAACAACATCTGGAAGGTGTTGTTCAAGGGCACCGAGGTACCTCCTCCCCTTACCGAGGACCACAGACTCAGCGCAAAGCGCCATGCCAATCCGGTAAGTTTTTATATCTCACAGGATATTTATTTGCCCCAGTTTAATCATGTGCGGGATCTAAGCTTCCATTCCACTAACAGGACTGGGTAGAGATAGCGGAGCAGATCTATTGCCCAGCCCCCCTGCCTGAAGATCTTGTAGATGCTCTCCTAACGGAGATGCTGGTTCCGGCGCCTTAAGAGGTGCCGGTGAAGAAGGCCAAGAAGAAGGCCACGGGGACCCGGAAGGGTCTCCGGCGCAAGTTTATATCGGACTCATCGTCCAATAACTCCGAAGCGCACTCCACCCACGAAAACGAGGAGGAAGAGGAAAGTTCTCCCCCCAGCCGGGGGAGACATTAAAAGGAAGGCTGCCCCAACCGGGGAGGCCAAAGGGTCCAAGAAAGGAAGGACCCTCCTTCCGGACTTCTCCACGACGGCCGCCTACAGCGACGACGAGTGGTTACCCAGAAACAAGCCCCTGGCGAAGTCTTAAGTGTCCGGATACCATAATAATTCATGGTATGTTTTATTGCACTGCTTCTCCTTATGCCTAATATGATTATGCAGTCCGTCCGGAGCCGGTCTCGACGTATCTTCGTCGGACGGTTCTTTGGACTCGTCGGATATGAATAGCGATTCACTTCCGACCGCCTCCACCCCTTGCCCTACGGACAACGTCAAGGTGTTGTCTCAAAAGGCACCGAGCCGAGGGGAGGTAGTCCTGGGGGCGCCTCGAGGCGACCTTCCGGACCCTGGGCGCAAAGGGAGCAAGACTCCCACGGGCTTCAAGTTCGGACCCCAGCCGAACACTGCGCTGGAACCTTCGGTGGTTCCGGACTCCGGCAGGCGATCCCCCGTTAAGAGGGGCAAGCCGCCCGTGCTGGTGGCCTCTGTCCATCCAGAGGCAACGGACAGGTTGCTGGAAGCGCTTCGTGGCGCTTCCATCAACGAAGAGCACCGCACTATCATGAGTGCGGTGATCGAGAAAGTTCAGTCCGCCAAAAACGGACTAACCGAAGCTTGTGCCAGCCTCCTAACAGGCTTTCATGTAAGCAATCAAAATATCGGAAAATATTACCGCATAGACAGTAGCCCCTGATGCTCTGTTTGGCGTTCACGAAGAAAGGCTGAATAGAGGATCAAATAATGACTCAGGAGTCTAATCAGAATATGTCTATGTGCATATGCAGGCTTCACTGCAGGCCGCTGCCGCACGTACTTCGGAGGTCGCTGCACTAAAGCAAGACCTTGAGCGGTCCGAGGAAGAGCTCGGCCTTACCAAGAGGCAGCTCGAGGAGAGCAAAGGTAAGCAATACCTTGTCTATATATTAAAAAGAAATTTGGTTGTAAAGTAATAGGATCATCATGAATTTGCCAGGGGCCACGACCAAGGTGGCGACCCTGAAAAAGGTGTTGTCCAAGGCCGAAGACAAAGCGGCCAAGGAGCGCATTGAGCGGGAAAAGCAAGAAGCTCGGGTAGGCGAGGTGCAGCAAAAGCTCGAGGCTCTCGCCAAAAAACACGAGTCCTTGGAGCTTGACTCTAAGACGCGAGAGTCCGAGCTTGCGAAGGCGCTCGAAAGCACACAGAGCGCCAAGGCTGAAGCCCACAAGGCCCTCCAGGAGATTGATGCGGTGAACAAGATAGCAGCGGGTAAGGCATTAATTATGCAAAGCAAGCATGTGAAGGAAACTTTCCTTTTAATTACCCGAGTTCGGAGTTCTCTAGGAGTGTTCGCAGATCTTCCCCGCAGTGTACTGGATGCCGCGGAGTTTTACCGAGCTGAGGAGGGGAGCTCGACGAAAAAGTTGTTCTAGTCTCAGTATACTGGGACCAAACACCCAATGCCCTTGAGCGACCAGCTGAAGCAACTGGTCAAGCTTCACAAGGCAGCCGAACAGGCCATGAAGGGTCTTATAGTCCGGATGTGGCCTAGCGATCCCCTGCCTAGCAGCTACTTCGGTCTGGTGAGGCGGCTTGTGGATGCCTGCCCACGGCTTGAAGTCATAAAGCGGTCCGTCTGCATCGATGGAGCGCGCAGGGCTTTTGCCCAGGCGAAGGTGCACTGGGCAAAGCTGGACGCCGTAAAGCTGGTGAAGGAGGGGCCGCCGGAGTGCAAGGAGCATCGATGCCCCGAAATGTATGATGACAGTGTCCTGAAGGGTTCCCGCCTTGTGGCGGAGGAATGTGCTAGAGATGTAATTTTTGAATGAACATGCTCATGTGATCCTGTAATGTGAAACGAGTTCATTTGCGCTATGCAATGCTTTTTGAATTTAAAATATTACCTTCTGTGCGGCCGTTTATAAAATTTGAGAGTTGGCCAGTCATCGGCTTCTGCCCCCTTGTAACTAGTACTGGGGTGTTCGGGATAAACCTGAGCACTCTTTATCCCAATTTTGGGTCCTTTGAGGGAGGTGTTCAGCACAACGAACCACGCAATCGGACTATAAGGCTTTATCACTCTCACTTAGCCATAGAACTCTACAATTTTAAATTTTGGCGAAGCCCCTAGTATTCAGAAGGCCGAATTTGGGGCGCTATATACGCCTAAGTTGGGAAAGGCCGACTCCTCGCCCGAAGTGGAAAAGGTCTTTAAGGACTTGAGACCTCTCGAACAGCGACTAGCTCTCGTCTTATCATGATAGTCAGTTTTCGGCTTTCTCTACTAAGGTGCTTGTCCGGAAGAACCTGGACACAATCGCAGTAGTTCTCCCATCGCTACCTTAGCCGATATAGCGGAACGTAAGGTACCAAAACATGGGAGCCGGGCAAACCCAACTATTGACCCAAGACATGATTCCGAGCTGATTTATATAATGCTATAAGTTCGGGGTGCCGCACTGTTGAAAGTGTTCGGACTTCTCAGGCCGTATTATGGGGTAAAGGAAAGCCCCTAGCGTACTGACTGTACCAGAATGTATGGGTGCAAGTTGTTGTAAATGAACATATAAGAAAAAAGGGATGGATAATGAAATAATAACTAATGATATGCATTGTTATTTAAATATTGCGTCGAAGCATACTAATACAAGTAGTGCAATAAGCAAAAATAGGAATGTTTGACATGTCCTATCCAAGGGCAAGCTGCTTATGGGTAGTAAAAAGCGGGTATATCGATTGTTATTAGAGACCACCTGGGGGTTCCCTTGTACGTCTTAGCTTCTTGCCTCCTTGGTTGTTCCTTCCCGTAATGTGTTCGGCAATCATACTGCCGGAAAGGGCTTCCAGAGAGTAAGGTCATGAAAGAGAAAAAATGATAAAGGTATGCAGCCCCTAGGGCGGTTAAGCCGCATTGCGGGACGTGCCCTGATCGTGCCCCCGCCTATGCCCATGGTATTTTCAGTGCGTAATTATGTACGTGCGGCATGGATTTCGTCGCTTGACTGGGACTGGGACGGGGGCCGAATTGCTAGGCGAGCTCTGAATGTGCCAGGCGATCCTGTTGCAGGTTACTCCAGGCTCGCCTGACGGTGTCCGGGGGCTGTATCACCGAATTGGCGGTTTTCCTTAAAAGGTTGCTTTGTGCTTCTGCTCCGAGGGCCGCAGTGTGCTCTTCCGTGCGAAGCAAGCATTCTGTGTTTCCATTGACTGTTATGACCCCCGAGGTCTTGGCATCTTGAGCTTGAGGTATGCGTAATGCGGTACCGCATTGAATTTTGCAAATGCAGTTCGCCCGAGCAGTGTGTGATAGCCATTACAGAATGGGATGATATCGAAGATTAACTCCTCGCTTCAGAAGTTGTCCGGAGATCCGAAGACCACTTCCAGTGTGATTGAGCTCGTGCAATATGCCTCTACACCTGGGATGACGCCCTTAAAGGTGGTTTTGGTGGGTTTGATCCTCGAGGGATCTAATACCCATTTTGCGCACTGTATCCTGATAGAGCAGGTTCAGGCTGCTGCCGCCGTCCATAAGGACTCGAGTGAGGTGAAATCCCTCGATGATGGGGTCTAGGACCAATGCGGCGGATCCGCCATGACGGATACTAGTGGGGTGGTCCCTGCGATCGAAGGTGATCGGACAAGAGGACCATGGGTTGAACTTTGGGGCGACGGGCTCCATCGCATAGACGTCCCTTAGTGCATGCTTCCGTTCCCTCTTGGGAATGTGGGTTGCGTATATCATGTGCAGCGTCTTCACTTGTGGGGGGAACCTCTTCTGTCCTCCCATGTTCGGTGGCCGAGGCTCCTCCTCGTCATCACTATGCAACCCCTTGTCCATGTTTTTGGCATTCAACTTGCCAGCCTGCTTGAACACCCAGCATTCTCTGTTGGTGTGATTGGCTGGCTTATCGGGGGTGCTGTGGATTTAACACGAGCGATCAAGTATGCGATACAAACTAGACGGGCCCGGAGTACTTCTTTTGAATGGCTTTTTCCGCTGACCGGATCTAGATCCTCTGAATCTGGCATTGACTGCCGTATCATCGGTGTTATCGCTGTTGTTGCGGCGGTTGTGTCTGTTACGACGTGGTCTGCTGTTGGCATCTTTGGTATCCGAAGTGCCCGGATTCCTTGATGTGTTGTTGCTGCGAGCCAGCTAGCTATCCTCGCCTGCGCAAAAGCGGGTCATGAGTGTCGTGAGGGCTGCCATAGACTTCGACTTCTCCTGGCCGAGGTGCCGGGCGAGCCACTCGTCACGAATGTTATGCTTGAATGCCGCTAAGGCCTCTGCATCCGGATATTCGACAATTTGGTTTTTCTTAGTTAGGAACCGTGTCCAGAATTGCCTGGCCGATTCCCCAGGCTGCTGAGTTATATGGCTCAAGTCATCTGCATCCGGTGGTCGCACATAAGTGCCCTGGAAGTTGTCAAGGAATGCGTCTTCCAAATCCTCCCAACTGCAGACGGAGTCTGCTGGCAAGCTATTCAGCCAATGCCGAGCTGGTCCTTTGAGTTTTAGTGGGAGGTACTTGATGGCATGCAGATCATCACAGCGAGCCATGTGGATGTGGAGGAGGAAATCATCAATCCATACAGTGGGATCTGTTGTACTATCATATGATTCGATATTTACGGGTTTAAAACCCTCCGGGAATTCGTTATCCATATGTTCATCAGTGAAGCATAGGGGGTGTGCGGCACCTCCTTGCCGGGCTATATCACAATGCAGTTCATATGAGTCTTGTCTGCTATTTTCGGCCCGACCGGATTTACTTTTAGTGTATCCGGCGTGACGGTCATCGTCCCGTGTTGGCGCGCGCCCCCATGACCCATATATCGACCTTGCATGTTCTGCCTTGCTTTCCAATACGTCTTGCAGGTCCGGTGTGTTGCCCCGGGCCTTGGTATTTTTGTTTGAGTGGCGGCGGGGTGCAGGCTAAACTTAAGGCTGAAACGCCTCTCTGGCTCGGCCACGAGGTGGCCGGTCAGCTGCATCGTACACTGGTGATGTAGGTTTCAATGCTTCCTCCTCGAGTCAGGGTAGCGACCTGCACTTTGGGTAACTCTTGGAGGGGCGATCGAGTTCGTATTCCTCAGCCACAAGGACTTCGGTCCATCTGTCTGCTAGCAAATCTTGATCAGCTCGAAGCTGTTGTTGCTTTTTCTTCAAGTCATTTGTTGTGGCTATAAGCCGACGCTTGAAGCACTCCTGCTCAACGGGATCCTCAGGCATGATAAATTCTTCGTCGCTGAGGCTCACCTCGTCTTCGGAGAGAGGCATGTAATTGTCCTCCTCTGATTCTTTATCTGCTGCCCGCTCTGGAGGGCTAGCTTGTTCACCCTCCTGCTCCAAATCGTGCTGGAGGGGATTGTTGTCGTCTTCGGCACTATCCGGAGTGTTATTGTCTCTTGTGCTGGTATCACTACTTTTGCTATGGCGGGACTTAGAGCGGCGCCGCTGACGTCGGCGCTTGGGCTGCTTCTTGGAGGGGTCATCCCCCGCTGTCTCGTCGCCATTGCCTTCTTTGGGGGTGTCTACCATGTATATATCATATGATGAGGTGGCGGTCCAGCGCCCTGTGGGCGGTGGTTCATGTTCGTCTCCTGCATCGTCGTCCATACCATCGATGTCTTCGGAGTCGAAGTCGAGCATGTCGGTTAAATCGTCGACCGTGGCTACTAAGTGGGTGGTGGGTGGGGAGCGAATTTCTTCGTCTTCCGCATCCCATTCTAGCCGGACATAGTTCGGCGAAGGTTCTCCTGACAAGGAGAGAGACCTTAATGAATTTAGCACGTCGCCGAAAGGTGAGTGCTGAAAGATATCCGCGGAGGTGAACTCCATGATCGGCACCCAATCGGATTCGATAGGCACGGACGCAGGCGGCTCGGAGTCCGTGGCCGGAGACGAATCCAGTGGTTCGGCAACACGGCTCTCCTAAGGGGTGAAGTCAGTATCTGGCTCCATCTCCACTGAGAGTGCGGCCTCCATGGCGGGGTCTATCCTCCCGTCCTCGGATGGCGCGATATGCTCCGGATTGAGGGCCGGAGTAGTTGCGGGTGTCATCACCCGAACACTGTCCGACGGCAGAGTTACGTCATGCTCGTCGTGATTGTGCAGCGCACCTGACTTGGGCCCGAATCCGTCGAAGATCAACTCTCCGCGGATGTCGGCAGTGTAGTTTAAGTTTCCGAACCTGACCTGATGGCCAGGGGCGTAGCTCTCGATCCGCTCCAGATGGCCAAGCGAGTTGGCCCGCAGTGCGAAGCCGCCGAATACGAAGATCTGTCTGGGGAGGAAAACCTCACCCTGGACCGCATCGTTATCGATGATCGAAGGAGCAATCAAGCCTTATGGTGACGGCACAGTGGAACTCTCAATCAAAGCACCAATGTCGGTGTCAAAAACAGCAGATCTCGGGTAGGGGGTCCCGAACTGTGCGTCTAAGGCAGATGGTAACAGGAGGCGGGGGACACTATGTTTACCCAGGTTCGGGCCCTCTCGATGGAGGTAATACCCTACTTCCTGCTTGATTGATCTTGATGATATGAGTATTAGAAGAGTTGATCTACCACGAGATCATAGAGGCTAAACCCTAGAAGCTAGCCTATGGTATGATTGTTGTTGTCCTACGGACTAAACTCTCCGGTTTATATAGACACCGGAGGGGGCTAGGGTTACACAGAGTCGGTTACAAGGAAGAAGATCTACATATCCGTATTGCCAAGCTTGCCTTCCACGCCAAGGAGAGTCCCATCCGGACACGGGACGAAGTCTTCAATCTTGTATCTTCATAGTCCAACAGTCCGGCCAAAAGATATAGTCCGGCTGTCCGGAGACCCCCTAATCCAGGACTCCCTCAATCACCATAACCACATCACCATCCTCAAATCCAGACTCTGCCACAAACTCCTTCCACCCAGTAGTTAGGTTGATGCAACCATCAAAGTCGATGTGGTAGGAAACTTCCATCAACTGATACCCATTTTTGTCTAAAGTCTCCATCTTCAGTACACCGGAACTAGGAGCAACAATCCTGATCCTGGGTGACATTTTCTGCAAATGGGCACGGGCGTACAAAACAAAAGTGAACACATGACATAACTGAACTTTTACACAAATATAGGAACGGTTTGCATAAAAACTGAAAAGAAAAAAATCTGAACCAAATAAAAATATAGACAAACTATTCATAAAACTAAAATACATATTCAGTCCATGGGATTCAAAAAAGAGACCTACAAAAAATAGAAAATAAAACGAATAGAAACACATACCCATGATTCCTTCAAGTCACCAACCGTCAGCCGACAAACATAGGGTGCACGAAACCCATGGTTGTTGTACAACAGACAACAAAGTTGCCCACGGCGCTGAGTCTGAGTGAGCTCCAAACCAGATTCATACACACAGCCGTCAGCTATGCGCGCCATCTTTGCCAGGCATCCGCATGAACAATCCTCCATGGAACACACAGGAACAAGGAAGAAAACCACGGAGAGAAGAGGGAGGAACCTAAATCTGATTCTGGAAGATGGAAGAAAAAGGAGGGGGAGACTGAGCCACACACCACACATAGATGGATAGAATTTATAGCCAGGGAGACTCGCAGATTATAAAAATAATAAATAGGCAAGTGGGCAGCAAGCTGGCAGGAAATAGTTATTATACAAGCCATGCAACACTTGACTGCAAATCAGTTCAACTTCAGATAAACAAGTAGTTCAAAAAGTGCACATGTCAAACATATGCAGATAAAACAACACATTCAGTGATAAAAACAGTTGAATTCTTTTGTTCATTCAAACATCTGCTCCCTCACAACACAAAACTTAAAAATCATAATATTCACTACTTCAGTCATAACGATCAAAGAAACGACGCCATTTAGCCCTGGTGGATGGATGTGAAGATGTGGCTGCTCTCACCCTAGCCCAACTGATGATCTGAACATGGTTCCTTCCCCTACCATCTGGGAAAAGAAGCTCCAGTTCATTGGAGTTGCAAGTATCCATCACCTCGCGCGCAAGGCGTCTATTGAACTCTGCATCCACTTCCTCCTCGGCAGCACGTCATGCCATCTGCCTGCACCTGCGCCTCCTCCTCCTCCTGTGCTCCGCTGCTGCAGCCCTCACAGCGACGGCTTCCCCCTCCTCCTCCTCTGTGACCTCTCCCAGCTCAGGATCCATCTGGCTTTTCTTTTGGTTGTAGCTGGTGGAACGAAAGTGACAGAGGGCTCGGGCTTTATACTCAAAGTGCAGAGGTATGGCTAGGCAGCCAGTAGAAAATACTTGCTCCAATGTCAATGCACAGTAATACAAGATTTGACACGGAGCAGTCCAACTACACATACGGCAGCAATTCAAAACAACACTAAAAAACACGCAACTTAGTTACACAATTTGACTAGATTACAAGAAATCGTAGGCTATAGTCAGCCACCAAACACCACCTCTGCCAACGACCAAAATCACATGGGAATCCGGGGTAGAAACAACTCAAGAAGCAAAGTTGACAACAAAAATCTAATCAGACAATCGTCAACTATCTCCCTGCAACGCCAATTCAAAAATAAAACATCTGAAAAAGAAGAACACATTTCCATGGCGGCGATGGCCAACAACCAAGAACACCAAAACTTCTAATTAGACATTACAGTCAAATAATCTTGAAAAACTCTCACCCACAGATCATTCTCACATCCAAAACAACAAACCGGACATAAAATTGAGGCATACGAACACCACAGTAAACACCAACACCCAAAACTCGTCTGCCGCCAAATGCCCACGCCATCACCTTCGGTGACTACAGATCGCAAAACACGACCAAGTGAGCGCGCGCACGTTCGCAACCCCTTACATGTCTCCTCTAGCAACGAATGGCCAGCAGCATCGCGCCGGAAAACACCCGGAAGCTCCACATTGCATCCCCTATTTCCGCCCGTCATACACGCAGGAAGATTGGTTCAAGTAGAAAACCGCGTCAGTCCAACCTGTGAACTACGTCAGTTCAAGAAGGGTAACAAAATAATATTCTGTTACGCGTCACAGAATAGCCCAGATGTATATATATAATATATATGAACGGTTCTACGAGAAATTCTATTTATATATATGCATAACATGTACAATATGTAGTACCGTAAAATACCAGCAAACAAAAAGAATTAAATGGAAAACACAAAATTAAAGGGAAAAGAAATAATGAAACCAAAACCCCCCAAACATTTTAGTACCGGTTGGAGTTACCAACCGGTACTAATGGTCTCCCCGCCCCGGCGCTGGCTCGTGCCACGTGGTGGCCCTTTAGTGGCGGTTCGTGTCAAACCAGTACTAAAGGGGAGACCTTTAGTCCCCACCCTTTAGTGCCGGTTACATAACCAGCACTAAAGGCCCTTACGAACCGGTGCTAAATCCCGGTTCTGCACTAGTGCCTCCCTGGCGTGTATATAAGCCATACGATTTAGCTCGTAGAGGGGACATCAACGCAAAATCATTCACCTAGTCCTAGAGTTAGAGCACACATTAAGATCTCAATGTAGATCAACTCTATGCCTGATACATATTCATCAATATAAACAAGACTAGGACGTAGGGTTTTACCACCATCATGAGCGCCCGAACCTAGGTAAACATCATATCCTTCGTTCCTGTTACCCTCGATCCGAGTTCCACAGCTTGGGACCCCCTACCCCGAGGTCTGCCAGTTTTGACGCCAACACTAGTGCTTTCATTCAGAGTTCCATTGTGCGTCACTAGACGGATTGATGGCTCGCCTGCAGATCAACTGCACCAACGGCCACGGGAGTGTTTACGCCCCTACCTAACTTTTTGTGTTCGACAGCATGGTATTTTGCGTCAACTCGACAAGTCATCTGGCCTCTGTCAAGAACTACGCTCTAGGTCAGATCGTGACCTTTGGCGGCCTCGAGTAAACTACAGATTCCTGTGGTGAGCTCGTCCTGTGGGGATGGGCCCCCGGCCGAATCAAGAACTCACCTGGCTCTGGAGGCTCAACCTCGGAACCGAACTCCGTCGCGGCGTCACAAGAGACCCCT
This sequence comes from Triticum urartu, assembly GCF_056163025.1. Lineage (NCBI taxonomy): Eukaryota > Viridiplantae > Streptophyta > Magnoliopsida > Poales > Poaceae > Triticum > Triticum urartu. The sequence continues at coordinate 376,873,536 of NC_141874.1, forward strand.
GACGTAACTACTCCGGCCGGTCCCCTCCCGATATCTAGTCCGGTCGTAGATCCGGACCCCACTCCAGGATTACGTCAGGACTAGAACTGACCTCGGCGCAGAACACAGAATCATTCCCAGATTCCCATCTTGCCAAAGACATATCAAGTTATACACTGGGCATACTTCGAGTCAGCCCCGCTTACAACTCGATGGTGAATCTTGAAGAGTTGTCTCACCTCAATGAGATGCTTGACCGTATCCAGAGTATGTCCCTCTCGGACGGCAAGACCTTAGTTTATGATCAGATCGGACTTAAAGCCGACGATCCGGAAATTTACATCACACCCACCACGCACCTAGTCGCCGCGGTCGATGATTTAACCGACGTACTAGACTACGGTGAGGCCACGAACATGGATGAAGATGCCGATGGCCCGGCTGAAGACACCTCGCCTCTCGTAAACACGGGTAGGTGGACTGCTACATCAACTTATGATGTCTACATGGTGGACACCCCCAATACCCCTCCAAGAATTCGGCGAAGACGTAGAAGAGGCAATAACGGGGGACCCAACGACAATAATGCAATCGCCAGAAATGGTGAGGCCGAAGCCGGTGATGACGACAACCCCGAGGGAGACCATCAAGCTTCCCCGAGACAGAATGGCACACCCGAAGGACACCTTGAGGATCTAGATCCTGACGACCTCTTTGAAGGGGCCGATGTCAACTACATGCCAGAATCTGACGAGGACGAAAGACTCGGTACCGAGGACTTTGTCGTCCCCGAAGATCCCTTTGAACAAGAACGCTTCTGACGACACCTCATTGCGATGGCTCGAAGCATGAAACACAAGCAGCGACAGCTGCAGGCCAACACCGACGCACTAAGTGAAAAGTGGATTGAGGTGCTCTCCGCCAAACAAGACATGGAAGCCGGCGTCGTAGCACGCCGAAACCATACCTACACAGGCGTCTCCTGTCGGAGTTTGATGAGGAGCTTTCTGACGACCATGACCGACCCCCTAGAGGGCGGGACAGGCAAACACGGGAAAACCTCAATGACCGGCGACCTCCACGCCGTTATGGCAAGGGCCCTATGAATTACCTAGATCCTCACGATGTTCAACGCTGCATCAAGGCAAACAAGGCACCTCCTCAACCCATCTACGGATCACGAGGAGGCGCGCCCGCCGGGCTTGACGGCTACGATGCTTGGACGGATAGGAATGGCCGTGCCCGAGACCAGGCCTATTCATGGTGCTCTCTCCTGACGTCCGATGACATGCTCCTCGGTTCCGAGATCTTACCCACCCAATCCGCTTCCCAGACAGGGTGATGGAACATCAATTCCCCTAAGGATTCAAGCCCATCAATGTAGAATCATACAATGGCACCACCGATCTAGCAGTATGGAACGAGGACTTCCTTCTCCACATACACATGGCCAATGGAGATGATCTCCACGCCATTAAATATCTCCTGCTCAAGCTAAAGGGGTCGGCAAGGCATTAGCTTCATAGCCTGCCTCCTCACTCTATTGGCAGCTGGGAGGCCCTCGAGGACGCTTTTTGAGGAAACTTTTAGGACACGTATGTTCGACCTCCATACGCTGATGACCTCAGCCGTATCACCCAGCAGCCAACTGAACCAGCCCGGAAATTCTGGAACAGGTTCCTCACCAAGAAGAACCAGATCATAGACCGCGCCGAAGTCGAGGCCATTGCCGCATTCAAGAACAATATCCGAGATGAATGGTTGGCCCATCAACTCGGCCAGGAGAAGATGAGGACTATGGCCGCCCTCACCTCGCTAATGATCCACTTCTGCGTTGGAGAGGATAGTTGGCTCGCCCATAGTTCTCACAATGGCAAGGCGGGCACCTCGGAAACAAGCGACGCAAATGAAAAACTTCTGCGGAATACCACAACTAGGTTAGCTCGATGCAAATGGATAGTTGGCTCGCCCACAGTTCTCACAATGGCTTTGTGGGAGATCCGCGAAGACTTCTGTGGAATGCCACAACTGGGTGAGCTCGAAGCACCCTTTCTGCCAAACACACACTGCAATAAATATTGCTTACCCGAGGTGATTCGCTCTGATATGTCTCCAACATATATATAATTTTTGATTGTTCCATGCTGTCATATTATCATTCTTGGATGTTTTCCATCATTTCCATAGCAACGTTATATCATTTTTTGGGACTAACCTATTGACATTGTGCCTAGTGCCAGCCACTGTTTATTCTTGGTTTTTACTGAGTCCAAACGCAGCGAAACTTTTTGGAGATTTTTTCTGGACCAGAAGACACCCAGTCAGCCAAAGAAGTACCAAAGGGGAGCCCCGAGGGGGGCACAACCCACCAGGGCGTGCCAGGAGGCCCAGGCATGCCCAGATGGGTTGTGCCCACCTCGGTGACCTCCTGAACCGCCTTTTCGCCCTATAAATTCCCAAATATTCCACATACCCTAAGGGAGTCGACGAAACACAATTCCAGCCGCCGCAAGTTCTAGAACCACGAGATCCAAGATAAACACCATCACAGAGGGGTTCATCATCCTCATTGGTGCCTCTCTGATGATACGTGTGTAGTTCATAGTAGACTTACGGGTCCGTAGGCAGTAGCTATATGGCTTCCTCTCTTTCTTTTGATTCTCAATACAATGATCTCTTGGAGATCTATTTGATGTAACTCTTTTTGCGGTGTGTCTGTTGTGATCCGATGAACTTTGAGTTTATGACCAAATCTATATCCATGAATATTATTTGAATCTTCTTTTGATCTCTTATATGCATGATTATTTATAGCCTCGTATTTCTTCTTCAAATCTTTGGTTAGTTAGGCCAACTAGTTGATTTTTCTTGCAACGGGAAGTGGTGCTTTGTGATGGACTCGATCTTGCGGTGTCCTCTCCCAGTGACAGAAGGGCTAGCGAGGAACGCATGTGTCATTGCTATTAAGGATAACAAGATGAGGGCTATTCCTACATGAATAGATCTCGCCTACATCATGTCATCATTCTTATTGTATTACTCCGTTTCTCCATGAGCTTAATACACTAGATGCAAGATGGATAGTGGTCGACGCGTGGAGTAATAGTAGTAGATGCAGGCAGGAGTCAGTTATCACGCCCTCGATTCAATCATACACTAATCATACACGCAATTATGTACGATCAAGATCAGGGACTCACGGGAAGATATCACAACATAACTCTAGACACAAATTCAAATAATACAAGATTTATATTACAAGCCAAGGGCCTCGAGGGCTCGAATACATAGCTCGATACACAAGTGTCGGTGGAAGCAACAATATCTGATCACAAACATAAAGTTAGACAAGACTGCCTTAAGAAGGCATGCACAAAAGCAACAATGATCGAAGAGGAAAGGCCTCCTGCCTAGGACCTCCTAACTACTCCTGGTCGTCGACGGTTTCCACGTAGTAGTATTCATCGGTGGTGCCATCTGGCTCTAGGGGTCCACCATCTGGTTGCAACAACCAGAAAGAAGAAAGAAAGGGGAAAGGGGGAGCAAAGCAACCGTGAGTACTCATCCAAAGTACTCGCAAGCATCAGATCTAAACTAAGTATGCATTGATATCAAATGGAAGGGTTGTATCTGTGGACTGAACTGCAGAGAGCCAGAATAGAGGGGAAGGCCTAGCCTATCAAAGACTAGCATCTTCAAGCAACTCCAAACATCTTGCAGCATGTAGAACAGTAAAGAATAGCATTTTATAAATAACAAGCATGTTGTAGCATTAATGCTCAGAGATCCTTCCTCGACTCCCTACGAGAAAGCAATCCCGGGGCCACATATCTCAAGTATCCATTTCTAGTTGTAAAAGATCAGGATATAAGTCTAAACGTCCATTACCATCGAGACGGTATTCGAATAGATAACTTCCCTACAGGGGTGCACAATGTTTTCCAACACGCTTGATTACTTTGATCGGACACACTTTTCTAGGTCAATTCTCGGCCTCGGAAGATCAACAGGTCGTAGCCCTACCTAGGCTCAGCAGAGAGGTCCCCGCCGGTCACCATCCTAAGCACTCCGGGGTCTGGGCCCGTCGCCCGTTGCACTCCGGTTCGTTGCGAGAAGGGAAGACCAGGCACCACCTCTGGGGTGCCGGTCTAGCCGTGTCGCAATGCTGAACTGGACGTCTGACAAAGCTTCGCCTGATACTACGTCGTCGAGGCCCATAACTATTCTCGCGTGGTGGTTAGTGCGTAAAGGCCAAAGGGTAACTCAGAACAAATACCCAAACCATAGTGTATTATTAGCTTGCAGAGACGAGTAGAGACTCACGATAATGTGACCCCATCGCCTTGTCTTGAGGAAATACAGCAAGGGCTAGCCCAGCCCACTCGGGGGCAGCCTGCCTGCCCGGCCGTGCCTCGTAACCATCTTGCGGGTGCTCTCTGGGCCCGCCCGACTTTCCCAAAGGTCTCAAGTAAAGTCAAGGTAAACATGTGTCCAAACATCAAGGGGAAAACCCGAGGAATCTCTCGGTGAATTCCACTTGATGTAATCATCAAGGTGAACGTAAGAGGAACCACCCTCGAGGTTCAACTTGAGGGGCTGCATGACAGAGTCGTATCGGGAGTGGTCAAGGAGGAATCACCCTCGATGACCACGACCAAATAGCTACACTACAGAGATCTCATCAGGAGTGATGTATGAGGTACAAACCTCAGCACTCGATGGTAACTCTACATAGTCAAGCAACAAAAGGGGCGTGATGTGATGTGAGGTGTCGGGCTCTGGTCGTCGATCACGTTGATCGAGTCGTCGATGATGAAGCAGGGGCAATAAGGACAAGTGGGGGTCACTGATGGATCACTAACCAACCAATACTAAGCAGTTTAGGATAAGTAGGTAGGTAAAAATAGCAGGTACAAAAGCCGGCTATGCATTAGAATAGGAGCAATCAATTACAGTAGAAAAAATCTAATGCAAGCATGAGAGAATGGAATGGGCGATATCGGTATGATCAAAGGGGGGGGCTTGCCTGGAAGCTCCGCAGAAAGGGAAGAGGGGTCGTCGATCACGTAGTCGATCACAGGGGAAGCATCAGTCTCAGGGTCTACCGGGGAGAAGAGGGGGAGGAAATAATAAATACAAAGCAAATAAGATACATGAAAAGCAATAAGCAACGCTAGGGGTGTTCTAACGCAGTACTATGCGATACCGGCGAAGGGGCAAAACATCCGGGAATGCTTTCCTGAAGTTAGGTATTTTTGGACAGATGAAACATAGGGGAAAGGTTGCATCACTACAAAAAAAAGACACATCTGTGACATTTTGGGCCGAACGAATTTCTTTTCTGTCATACATATGACACTTCTATGACGATAATTGTGACAAAACCCGGTATCATCATAGATGTGGTCGGCTCCTACTTCTATGACAAAAATCATGACAGAAAATGGGCTTTTCATCCTGGGCGGGCCAGAGACGCAGCTGCATGACATTCTTTGGGCCGTCCATGACGGAACAAACCGTGGTAGAAGCGAGGGCGAGGAAAATTTTGGGGAGTTCCAGGTTACGGTGGGAGGTCGGGGGCCGAGCGATGCGCGTTTCTCTCATACACGTACGCGCGTGTGTGCGAGGCGTTGGCTCTAACTGAACCCGAGTTAGGCGTTGGGCTCTAACTGAACCCGAGCGATTGCACTGCAGGGTACGCGTTACTGAACCTAAGCGATCGATCGATGGCTGTTAAATGAACCCGATTGAGTGATTCCTTCGCTACTGCTGCTAACTGAAGCCGGTCGATTGGATGAACAGTGAGCATTGCGGGGGGGAGTTGGATGAACAGTGAGCGGTGGCGTTGCCTCTGGATGAACAGGACCCCGTGGTGTGGAGGGCTGGATGAACAGTAGACGGTGGAGGGGTGCCCGTGGAGGGGTGGTTGAACAGGACCCCGTGGTGTGGAGGGCTGGATGAACAGTAGACGGTGGAGGGGTGCCCGTGGAGGGGTGGTTGAACATTAGCCAGTGGAGTAGCGCGCGGTGGAGGCTGGATTAACAGGAGCCCGTGGAGGCTGGAGGAGGTCGACGGTAGCCCGTGGAGGCTGGAGGAGGTCGACGGTGGAGATGAACAGTATCTCGTGGAGTCCCGTTTTGCGGTACGCCACACCCCTCCCGATGAACAGGACTGCTGTTTCGACCGTAGGAGGTCCGTTTCGTCCGTTTTGCGGTATGCCACACCCCTCCCGATCAACAGGACCTCCGTTTCGACCGTAGGAGGTCCGTTTCGTCCGTTTTGTGGTACGCCACACCCCTCCCGATCAACAGGACCCCCGTTTCGACTGTAGGAGGTCCGTCTCCTCCGTTTTGCGGTACGCCACACCCCTCCCGATCAACAGGACCCCGTTCCGAACATAGGAGGTCCGTTTCCTCCGTTTTTGGTACACATGCCTCGTTTCCATCACCTGTTCCGTCCAAGCCCTCCCGATGAACGCGACCACGAATTCTGTTCCGACCCAGCCGGTTGGCTCCCACGCGTTTCGTTGCCTCCCGATGAACACGACTTATTCCGTTGCCTCCCCATGAACACGACGCATTCCAATGCCTCCCCATGAACACGACGCATTCCTTTGCCTCCCCATGAACACAACGACGATGCTGTTTCTCCGTTCCGACCAAGCCATGTCAACGAGCCCTCGCCGTACATATGCGCGAATAGGCATTCGAGACCCCGCCCGTATGTACACATACGTGGCTGTATTTTCTTTCTTGCACCCTGGTCGATGTACGTACGTGTACATGCTATGTGCGTGCCTCTACTACGACACGTGCGTGCCTCTACATCCACCAGTATATATGTACATACACATTCGTGACCAGAATGACAACGCTACGTACGCTTCGACCAGGTGGGTCCCGACTGTCAGGCACTTCCTTGCGTGCGAAGATGTAGCTGGTGGGTCCCAGTAGTCAGGGGGGCAAATCATTTTGTTTTTTTGCCCGGACGCACTTCCTTGCGTGCGAAGGTGTAGCTGGTGGGTCCCAGCAGTCAGGGGGGAAACGTTTTTTCATGAAATACAGTGGCCCGTCCGTTGGGTCCCCGTTGTCAGGTGGAGGAATAATTATTTTGCACGTAATAAGGAGGCACTTCCTTGCTGCGGCCGTGGACCCAGCTGTCAGCGTCCCCACGCACAGTACTCTTCTGATGGAAGTCGGTCGTTGACCACATTGACCACGCCGCACCGAGAGCACCACGGCGGTGGACGACGGTGATGCCTAGGAAGGGGACGACACGGTGGCAGGGAAGACTCGGCAGTTGTTTCCCACGCGGAGGGGAGTACGACTGTACGAGGGTTTACTGGTTCCTCTGCCATCGCCGGAGAATAACAGCAGGTGTGGGTGAGTAGAGGGATGGCTAGGCCAGCGATGGGAGTACGATGGGGCGGTGAGTCCTGCAAGGCAGCACAGCCGGCCACGGGGAGGAGGGAGCAGGCAATCCCGCTGGCGCTTGTTTGAGCGGCTGGAGCAGGAAGAGCAGAGATTGAAGAAGCACGACGGCCGTTGGATGGACATCCAACAGTCAGTGCTTGTGCATCAACCTTTTTTTAGGAAAGCCTCAAATCTGTGGAAAACAACATACAACCCATCTGCCATTATTTCTAATAATTTACAGCCCATTTGCTAATTATTAAGGTTTTTTTGGAGCCCATATTCTTTTTGTTAGCATTACAGCCCATATTGTGGCCACGGTTAAAAAATTATACGAAATTTTGCATATTTCGGTGCGGTCCAAACTGTTTTTAATCGTGAAATTTCGACTCACATTCAAACTGATTTTAAAAATAAATGTATATCAATATAAAATCCAACAAATTCTCCACGCATAAAAATTAATGTAAATTAAAATCTTGAAATCAAAAAAAAGATATTTGAAACTAATTGTCGGTTTGATGTGTTTTAAAAATGTACATCCCATTTCTCATTACTGATGGGCCATTTTCTCGGCTAGCCGAATGAAAGCTCTCCTCGTCTTGAAAGATTTGCAGCCCAACAGGCCTGACAAAAGCGACTTACTGGGCAAATCACAAAAAAACTGGGCTGTGGCCGTGGACCCAGCTGTGAGCCTCTCCACGTACAGTACTCTTCCGATGGAAGTCGTTCCTTGACCACGTTGACCACGCCGCACGGAGAGCACCACGGCGGTGGACGAAGGGGACGACGCAGAGCCGGGGAAGACGTAGCAGTCGAAGCCCACGCGGAGAGGATTACGAGGGTTCACTGGTTCGGCTGCGGTGTGAGGCTGCCGCCGCCGCAGGGCCTGGCCAGCGGTGGGAATAGTAGGGGGCGGTGAGGCCTCTGCGGCAGCACAGCCGGCCACGGGAGGCAGGAGCATGCGGCACGACCGGCGCTGCTTTGGGCGGCTGGAGCAATAAGACCAGAGGTTGAAGAAGCACTACACCCGTTGGATGGACATCGTATGGTCATTGGAGCTAGAATCGTTCATATTGACTAAGTTGACAAAGCCCTTCGTCCCTGTCAACTTAGTAGGCCCACAAGTCAGCCTCCCACCAAGGTGGGTCCCAGCTAGCCGGGGGAGTATTCATTTTTTTGTGCGTAATAAGGAGGCACTTCCGGTGGTTCCGAGCTAACAGCGGGGGGATGTTTTTTTGCGAAATACGGTGGCCCGTCCGGTGGGTCCCAGCAATCAGGGGAAACGATTTTTTCGCAAAATACTGGTGGCCCGTCCGGTGGGTCCCCGCTGTTAGGTGGAGGAATAATTATTTTCCGCGTAATAAGGAGGCACTTCCTTGCAGCTGCCGTGGACCCAGCTGTCAGCCTCTCCACGTATAGTACTCTTCCGAAGGAAGTCGGTCGTTGACCACATTGACCACGCCGCGCCGAGAGCACCACGGCGGTGAACGACGGCGAGGCCTAGGAAGGGGACGACGCGGAGCCAGGCAAGACGCGGCAGTGGATGCCCACGCGGAGAGGAGTACGAGCGTTCACTGGTTCGGCTGCGGTGTGAGGCTTTCGTCGCCGCAGAATAACAGGGGGTGTGGGTGAGTGAAGGGATGGACTGGCCAGTGGTGGGAGTAGTATGGGGGCGGTGAGGCCTCCGCGCCGGCCACGGGAGGCAGGAGCAGGCGGCACGACCAGCACTGGTTTGGGCAGCAGGAGCAAGAAGACCAGACGTTGAAGAAGCACTATGGCCGTTGGATGGACATCATACGGTCACCGGAGTATTGACTAAGTTGACAAAGCCCTCCATCCCCGTTAACTTAGTAGGCCCACAAGTCCGCCCAACAATATGGTGGGTCCCAGCTAGCAGGGGGTATTCATTTTTTTGGGCGTAATAAGGAGGCACTTCCTTGCGTGTGAAGATATAGCTGGTGGGTCCGACCTGTCAGCGGGGGGAACATTTTTTTCGCGAAATATAGAGGCCCTTCCTGTGGGTCCTAGTTGTCAGGTGGAGGAATCATTATTTTGCGCGTAATAAGGAGGCATTTCCTTGTGTGCGGCCATGGACCCAGCTGTCAGCCTCTCCACATACAGTCCACTTCCAATGGATGTCGTTCATTGACCACGTTGACCAGGCCGCGCCGAGAGCACCAGGGCGGTGGACGACGGCGAGGCCTAGGAAGGGAACGACACAGAGCCAGGGAATACTCGGCAATTGTTTCCCACGCGGAGGAGTACGAGGGTTTACCGGTTCGTCTGCCGTCGCTGGAGAATAACAACATGTGTGGGTGAGTAGAGGGATGGCTAGGCCAGCGATGGGAGTACGGTGGGGCCGTGAGCCCTGCGCGGCAGCATAGCCGGCCGCGGGAGGAGGGAGCAGGCAGTCCCGTCGGCGCTTGTTTGAGCGGCTGGAGCATGAAGAGCAGAGATTGAAGAAGCACGACAGCCGTTGGATGGACATCCAACAGTCACTACTCTCGTGTGTTGACTAAGTTGACAGGGCGTTGCGTGTGCGTCAACCTTTTTTTATGAAAGCATACGCGTCAACCTGTAGTAGGTGCACAAGTCAGCCTCAAATCTGTGGAAAACAGCATACAACCCACCTGCCATTATTTCTAATAATGTACAGCCCATTTGCTAATTCTTAAGAATTTTTTTGGAGACCATCTTATTTTTGTTAGCATTGCACCCCATATTGTGGCCATGGTTAAAAAGTATACGAAATTTTGCATATTTCGGTGCGGTCAACTGTTTTTAATCCAGAAATATCGATTCACATTCAAACTATTTTGAAAAATAATTTATATAAATATAAAATCCAAATAACTGTCCACGCATAAAAATCAATGGAATTTAAGATCTTGTAATGAAAAAAATTGAAACTAATTTCCGGTTTGATGTGTTTAAAAATGTACAGCCCATTTCTAGGCAAACCGAATGAAACTCTCCTCGTCTTGAAAGATTTGCAGCCCTGCAGGGCCGATAAAGCAAGTAGGCCTTGTTTGGGTATTTATTTTAAAAAATAGAACTGGGCTAGCCATTTTCAGCAAGAAAAAAACACAACTGGGCTCATGATGTGGTAAACATAAATAAAACCCTGGCTAGACGGGCCACAGCCCCCGCATAGACCCGTTGTTACCCTGATCTGTCGCTAAAACTAGTATAAATAACAACTGCTTGTTCCTAAAAAAAACTGTGCGACTTGCTGGTTCCCTGGTGTCAGCCGCTCGTTGTGTAATTCTCTTGTTTATTGACTACATTGACAATGGCGTGAGCCCCAGATGTCCAACCATTAGGAGGAACCATATTTTTGGGCTTGTAGTATAGATGCACTTGCTTGCGTATTGCCATCAAGCTGGTCGGTGCCTACTGTCATCCTCTCCACATACAGTCATCTCCTTGTTCCTCTCGGTTGTTGGCTACGTTGACAACGCAAGAGGGAAGCGCACCGCGCATGGCGAGCGAACCAAGGCCGCAAGGCGGAGGACGACGGCGAGGCCTCGGATGGAACGAATAGGAGCCGTTGAAGATGCGCCGGTCCAGTCGCGGGCAGAGGGGAGTACGAGGGTTGACTGGTTCGGGCGTGGGTGCGTGTTGGGGCTGACGTCGCCGGAGAATAACAGGACGTGTGGGGGAATAGAGGGAGGGTCTGGCCAACGTTGGAGGGTACATACGGTAGGGCGGCGGAGGCGCAGCCAGCCATGGGAGGTGGGAGCAGGCGGAGGCGACGGGGAGGTTTGGTTTGGGCAGCTAGAGGAAGAAGAAGACAAGAGATAGAAGTTACATGACAGATGTTGGATGTCAATCCAACGGCTGGTAGGCAGAATCGTTTGTTGACTGGCTAGTAAGTCGACACCACCTTGGATAGGCTATGTCCTCGCGGGTCCCAAATGTAAGAATCCAAATCTGTCATGGTCATGCAGCCCTTCCTATGAAAATTTACAACCCATTTGATGTGCTAGTTCGAAATAAGTTTGTGGGTGCTGGTGGGGGCTAATCACTTGGCTTCTGTAATGCACAGTGAGCTCAAGCAGCCGGCGAGAGTGATGTTATTTCCCTTGGTTGGTATTTGTTACAATATTTCACTCTAAATTAAACGAATGGCAAGACATTTGCCTTGTTTCAAAGAAAATATGACAGTCATAGCCGAGTTGAGAAGGGCAGGAACATCTAACTCCAGCTTACAAACTGTACAAAAGCACGAGGGTTAATTGTTCATCAGGTTTACAAAAAAAAACCAGATTGAAAAGGGTAACAACATCTAACTCCAGCACTGTTTTCGGCAGTCACAGTCAAATGGATCGGTCAGGTCCATAGAATGAACATCCTGGGTCGTAAAATTTACTGGATTACGACCACAATATGTTGTAAATAGAAGCCCGGCATGTTCAGAAGCTCTTTTGCCCACCTGAAACTCCTTTATTTGCTCTTCGACATACCCATCCGTCAAAACCATGTTGCTGATAAACTTAAGCCCGATTGATTATAACTTTCTTACCCCGTCATGTTGCCTAAATAGACATGAATATTGAAAACAGTTAAGGTCCAAAAGAAGAGTGTTGAAAGAGCAACAACTGAACGGTTAATTCTAGTACACTACATGCGGGCTTCCAATGTGCGTGAATTTATCACCTTTATATACAACTTCTCCAGACATGGAAAGCATTGCAGCAAGCCAATAATCTTGTTGAGATCAAAACTATTCATTTGGATATATAAGATCTTGACATCATCCAGCACCATTGATAGGCCATCCATGGAGAAACTCTTCATTGAGCATAGAACATATTATTAGTACAAAATGTGTACTCCAAGATGATATATAAATTATGCGCAGAAATTTAAAATGCAGCTTATGGTTACAAGTGTAGATGATAAAATAAAGTACCTGAAGAACTGTGGAGCCAAACACCATATTGAAATGAGCATAGAGATCATGTATTACACCCAAGGTCTCCAGTTTAGGCGCGGAGAGGACGGTTATTTGCAACGGTGAATAACTAGAATCAAGGATCAACCTTTGAAGTGAAGGGGAATCTTGGATGATGAGCTGCCTTTCGTCAAAAGAAATTCCAATTCTTACAAGGTTAGGCAACTTTATTTGGAGACAACCAATTCTAACTGTGAAAACAAGCACCAAGCACTCCAGCGCAGGGCAACTAGAGTGGATGATGTTGTGCAATGAGGACTCCGATATACGAACCCACACAAGTGAAAGTTTCTTGAGAAATGGGAGTCGAAGGTTTAGTACCAGATTGTCTGGTAGGTAGCACAGCGCAAAGGTGGCGGTGTGGAGAGAGGACGAAAACCGCAAGATGGACATGGGTGCTGAGGGCACAAGTTCATAGCGTTCGGTATGTGGTATGTGATTTCCAAGGGAATAGTAGAACTCAAGCAGCTTTAGTTCTGTGAATTCAGGGGATTTCAGCCAGGTGTCCACCATGCAGGGCATGGTATGCTTGCTTAGGTAGCATGACGGGATGCAGAGGCTTTGAACGGAGCCCTGGTGGGAGGAGATGATGGCTCTGGGGATTTCAAAATCATTGAAGAGAGATAGCTGACGACAGTCGAGATTAAGGGGCACGGCGCGCCATAGAGGGCGCCACCGAATTGAGAGGACTTGGGTGCGGCAGCAATCCTTGCTGGGGAGAAGCGAGATGATCTCCCCAAGGACGGCGTCCGGGAGATCGCTGATGCAGTCCACCCGAGATTCTACGGGTTCCTGGGATTCGGAGGGGGCGGGGTCGCCGCTTCTGCCCGCGTTGCCGGGTGCGAGATCTACAACAGGCGTCACCGCTGGCGGGAGCCTCATCCTCTTGGTGCTGGGGTCAGCCGAATCCATTTTCCTCGAGGGTGTCGCGTCGCGCTCACGGATTTGAGCAGAGTAACGAATGACGAGCCTAGTTGTAGTGCGAGCGAAGAAGAATGGGAGCTGGGGAATTTCTGTAGGAGTGAGGAAGAAGGGGAGCTGGGGTTTTCTGTAGGAGGTGAGGAATTTGGTGGTACGAGTGGAGCGGGCTGACGTGAGGTGGGTGGGACCGAGGAGGAGAAGAGCACCCAGGTTTTTTTGGGGGGCGGTGTGCTGGGTGTGGGTAGCGCCTCTCATTTAGTAAATGTATGGGCTTTTGAATTGATTTTACTATTTACTAGTGTGGATGGGCTGTTTTGTCTTGGGCCCAGAGAAACAATTACTACTAGTACAGTGGAGACACTCTACAGCTAACCAGAAAAACAATTACTACTAGTACAGTGGAGACACTCTACAGCTAACCAGAAAAACAATTACTACTAGTACAGCGGAGACACTCTACCGCTTCTGGCTCCTCCTAGGTCATTGAAACGTCTCCCTCTACTGAATGCCGTTATACTTTTGTTCACCGACATGCGGGCCATGCAATGCGCGGGCCCAAATGCCATCCACCAAATTAGAAGGCAGTATGCAGGCGGAGAGTCACCCCGGTCGTATTGCGGCAGTAACGAGCCATCGTATCACAAGACCCCACCTCCCCGCAGTCTAAGTTTGATGGACGAAGCAACCATCATTTCACTCTTCGCTGAATCCCCTTCTCCCTCACCATCTTCAAGAAAGGCAACACTCGCATCTGCCACTGTTCTTCTCTCCGAAACGAAGGGAAGGTAAGCGGATCCGTGATGTTGGTATATTTTCGTTCAGAGAAAAAAAAGAACTTTTGCAAAGTAGTAACCGATCCTCACTCTCTTTTTTGTTTCATTGTCATTGCGATTGTGTTTTCCTTTCAGTGGTCTCCTAGTATTCGTCAGTTTCATGATGGACCAAGGAGAACCAAGCAAAGATCTCCCAATATTGGAGCAGACGCGGGAGGCTGGTCCCCACGAGACAGAGAGCTCCAAGAAGATGGAGGCAACCACCGAGCCGACCCCAGATACGCTCACGGCTACTACTGAGATGGTCAATGCCCCGTTTGAGGTTACAGCCCCCGTGGCACTGCAGGAGCAGTTTTCCCCCTTCGAGGATGTCTCCATATCATTTTGGGATGTCTGTCTCCGTATCGTTTCTATCCGCGCAATCAAAAGCACACACCTCAGTTTTAGTACAAATGTGCAAACTGAGATGGCTGTCCCTGTTTGTACAAATACGAAATACGGTTATTTAAACAGTGACAGATATTACTACTTTCCCCCGTTTCCTCTTAGAACCAAGTCCTAGATTCATGCTACAGCTTTCCCACTTTCTTCCCTGTTTGAACCAACGCTTTGAGTCGACTGTATGCACTAGCTTTACTTCTAATAATAGTAGAAGTCTAGGTAGCTTTGGAACAGCGGACGGAAGTAGAAAAGGATCCACACGAAGGGAGCTGGGGCAGTAGAGCAAGGCAGGTTTCGAAGGAATATATACCTGAGGGTCGTCGCCATGTGGCAAAGACAGCGTCGGGAGGCCGCATCTTGGCTACAATACCGCAGGGAGGAAGAAGGGGTCGGAGGCCCTCCCGAGACGGCGCACTCTCGGAGAGAATGGCACGGCCGCTGATCGGGACGCGCGGGTAGCCGTTGGTCTCCTCCCTCGCCGCCGAGGACAGCGTGAACGATGCACCTACACCCCTTCCCTGGTTGAGGTTGTCCGGCCGGATTTGTGACCAGCCGTGAGCTGAGAGAGAGTGTGGCCACCTATGTGTTGCTTAGATCTGGAGATCATGAGAGAGTGAACGAGAGGAACCCTAGTAAAGCAAGCGCTAAGGCTCCTGCTTTTATATATAGTGGAGTGATTTTGTTGTATCAGCTTCAAAAAAATGCGCTCCTACATGTACCCGCGAGTGGGTGTGAGAGAACTAGTGCGTGCGGCACCGCTTTTCTTCGTGAGAGTACAATATACTATGCCCAAAGAACGTTCGCCGCAAGAGTAATAGTATAAGTGTGTGACGTGTGAGCTAAAATAAAATGTGCGCGCCGTCTTTTGTTTTATAGAAGTTCTGAGGGTAGGGTGTGAAGAGCACATATGTGCATGACGTCTACCTGCAGATAGACGGTGGGTGCGACGTGCGAGTCTGTGAGAGGACTCGGGAGAGTCGTGACTCGTGAGGGTGCGTGTGCGTGAGAGAGAGGGGGCACGTATCAATGCAATACATGTGTCCGTAAATCATTATCCGACAAACGTTCGCCACAAGCCTTTTCCTGACGAACGCCGTAAGAACCGTTAGATCGACATCCGACCATGTCATTTAACAGAACCGCCACTCCTCCTACACACAAATATTCCATGTGAGTGTTAGCAACTGCCGTATGCTCCCTCTATTCCGAAATGCTGTGCATATGGCTTTATTGAAAATTCGAACCTCGCAAACTTTTACCGAGTTTTCGTGTACCAAATTGCACATGTAGAATACCATGTATATATCATTTTGAGTCTATAGCTAATTAAATGAAGCAAACTTAGCAACACCATTTCATTAGAAGAGGTCACTCCTTGGCAAATGCAATAAATACTAATACTCCCTGTGTCCCATAATATAAGAACGTTTTTGGCACTACACTAGTGTCAAAACGTTCTTATATTATGGGACGGAGGGAGTACGAAGAAAGAGATAGAGAGGAGTAATAAAATACACTTATAGCCAACCTTATAGCCAACCTTGTTGTAGTATCAGTGACTAAGTGATGACTATGTATGACATGCCAACATCAGATAGCCTAACGCACCGTGTTAAGTCTCCAAGGGCGCGACCGCGCGAGCGACGCGATGGTCATGGTAGGCGCGACCATGATACGGGATGCTGGCAGCCCTTGGATCTGATATCAAATGGTCGCATGCTAAGTTGCTGAAAATTTGCAGAATAACCCTCCAGGATAGGATATTCACCCATAGGTCTAGAATCACGCCATGCAACCGTTCGATCTCAGATCCAAGGCCTCTCGGAAGCCCGTATCATGGGAGAATGGAAAGCCACTACCCTGCCGTTCGCACGCTGGCAGTTCGCTCCTACTCGTCCCCGCACGTCCTTCAGTACTACGGCAGTTCGCTCCTAGTCGTCCCGTCCATTCACATTACGGCAGTTCCACTAATCCTAACCCTCCTCCCAAATCCATGGCGTCCCAAATCTCCACGATCGGCGGTGAGTACAAGGTTAGAACCATCACCGGCGATGAGTTCGACGTCATCTACACCTGTTCTTCCGCGACGGTGAAAGGATGCCTTTCTCGCTTTAGACGCATGTTCGAAAACTCAGATGATGAGTGGGTCGCTGGGCTAGATGTTGAGTACACCACAGTCCTGGGACGAGAGAAGGATCTAAAGGATGAAGAGAGGAAGAAGCCCGCCGTGATTCAGGTTTGCGTACATAAAGTTTGCTTGGTCTACCACATATGCCATGCCGACGTTGAGTGCCAAGATTTTAAGACCTTCCTCAAGGACAAAATAGTGAAATTCGTTACTGTAGACTTTAAGAATGACAAAGAAGTCCTGGGTCGGATAGGCCTCGTTGTAGGTAACCCCTTCGACCTCCAAAAGAATCGGCTGGTGCCCTCTCGTTAGCCTTCAATGCTGACCCTGGCAGGAGCCATGGTTCATCCTTCGTACCATAAACTGGAGAAACCTCATTACACGTTTCATCGTCATGCATGGCAGCGGAATGTACTAGATATAGACCAGATCCACAACGCTGCAATGGATGGCTACCTTTGTTTCAATATCTACAAGGGTTGGATGAAGAGCAACAGCCAAGTGTATGGTTCAAGAAAAGAAGTATCGGCCAAGAGGAAGAGGGACAAGGACGAAGTCGAGGACGTGGACGAGGACTCAGAGTAAGGTGGCAGTGT